>NC_136261.1:137625553-137663053 GCF_964187855.1 Myxine glutinosa
CACACCTGAGGATGGTGTCTGTCAAAAACATTGAAAGCCTAACGAACTGAGGAGGTCACAACGATCATTCGGTTGTATCACATTCCACATCAGAACGCTCAAGCAAAAGTACACAAAGAACATGGCGCACGCACACACACACACACACACACACACACACACACACACACACACACACACACAAACACACACACACACACACACACACGCACACACACGTGGATATATCGCGACCTGGCAGGAATCCGTTGCACCTCTGCAAGCCGCATGTGTAGATAACAACCAACGTCGCAAACATTGACACACACGGACACACACAAACAGGCCCATTCGGTTCAGAGTAACTCAGCTCCAGCGAGGTGGAAACGAGCAGCTGTGCATGTCCCCGTGCACATGGAAGGTTGTCGAACCGCCCCTTCAAACCAGTTAAAACGTACACGCAAATCTTCCCACTCGTTCAAAGCTCACGTGTTGAAGTAGTACCAGGTAACCGAGGTTGAAGTGCAGTATGAAACAGCGAAGCGAAGCAACGAGAAAGAAACACGTGCTCGCTATCTTGAAGCAATGTTTCAAATGCGATAAGGAACTGTCGTTCTGTGACGTCACACAGTCGTGCAGTCACGCCCATTGGTGACCTCACAATGAAGGGTTCTGTTGGCTGTCGGTTCTTATAGTCGCATTGAAATGGAATTTCATTTCGACGAAGTTTCGTTCGCTCGTCGATGATGAGCGGTCGTCATTTCTTTGCGTATATTTGCCATCACAATTACTGTGTTATCCCGTCATTTTTAAAATATTCTCAGCATGGTGACCAGGCATTTCCGAGCCGGTCTAACCCTCTGGCCGATGTAACGAATGTCTTCAGGACCGTCTATATATTAGGTACGCATTTCTGCTAAATTGCACCAATCATGAGGTTGGGCAGGCCTGGGAGGATTGTTGGTTCGTTATTATTGCCAAATGATGTTACTCTTATTATTGGTGTGAATGTTATGAGTATTAAATGTTATATACTTTGTTACAATGTTATCGTTGTGTCTCTTGTTCATTTGGAAAGCCATGCCTTGGAAGGACCTATTCAGCTTCTCTCTACACACCTGAGGATGATGTCTGTCAAAAACATTGAAAGCCTAACGAACTGAGGAGGTCACAACGATCATTCGGTTGTATCACATTCCACATCAGAACGCTCAAGCTTAAGTACACAAAGAACATGGCGCACGCACGCACACACACACACACACACACGTGGATATCGCGACCTGGCAGGAATCCGTTGCACCTCTGCAAGCCGCATGTAGAGATAACAATCAACGTCGCAAACATTGACACACACGGACACACACAAACAGGCCCTTTCGGTTCAGAGTAACTCAGCTCCAGCGAGGTGGGAACGAGCAGCTGTGCATGTCCCCGTGCACATGGAAGGTTGTCGAACCGCACCTTCAAACCAGGTAAAACGTACACGCAAATCTTCCCACTCGTTCAAAGCTCACGTGTTGAAGTAGTACCAGGGAACCGAGGTTGAAGTGCAGTATGAAACGGCGACGCGAAGCAACGAGAAAGAAACACGTGCTCGCCATCTTGAAGCAATGTTTCAAATGCGATAAGGAACTGTCGTTCTGGGACGTCACACAGTCGTGCAGTCACGCCTATTGGTGACCTCACAATGAAGGGTTCTGTTGGCTGTCGGTTCTAAAAGTCGCATTGAAATGGAATTTCATTTCGACGAAGTTTCGTTCGCTCGTCGATGATGAGCGGTCGTCATTTCTTTGCGTATATTTGCCATCACAATTACTGTGTTATCCCGTCATTTAAAAAATTATTCTCAGCATGGTGACCAGGCATTTCCGAGCAGGTCTAACCCTCTGGCCGATGTAACGAATGTCTTCTGGACCGTGTATATATTATGTACGCATTTCTGCTAAATTGGACCAATCATGAGGTTGGGCAGGCCTGGAAGGATTGTTGGTTCGTTATTATTGACAAATGATGTTACTCTTATTATTGGTGTTTATGTTATTAGTATTAATTGTTATATACTTTGTTACAATGTTATCGTTGTGTCTCTTGTTCATTTGGAAAGCCATGCCATGGAAGGACCTATTCAGCTTCTCTCTACACACCTGAGGATGGTGTCTGTCAAGAACTTTGAAAGCCTAACGAACTGAGGAGGTCACAACGATCATTCGGTTGTATCACATTCCACATCAGAACGCTCAAGCAAAAGTACACAAAGAACATGGCGCACGCGCACACACACACACACACACACACACACACACACACACACACACACACACACACACACACACACACACACACGTGGATATATCGCGACCTGGCAGGAATCCGTTGCACCTCTGCAAGCCGCATGTGTAGATAACAACCAACGTCGCAAACATTGACACACACGGACACACACAAACAGGCCCATTCGGTTCAGAGTAACTCAGCTCCAGCGAGGTGGAAACGAGCAGCTGTGCATGTCCCCGTGCACATGGAAGGTTGTCGAACCGCACCTTCAAACCAGTTAAAACGTACACGCAAATCTTCCCACTCGTTCAAAGCTCACGTGTTGAAGTAGTACCAGGTAACCGAGGTTGAAGTGCAGTATGAAACAGCGAAGCGAAGCAACGAGAAAGAAATACGTGCTCGCTATCTTGAAGCAATGTTTAAAATGCGATAAGGAACTGTCGTTCTGTGACGTCACACAGTCGTGCAGTCACGCCCATTGGTGACCTCACAATGAAGGGTTCTGTTGGCTGTCGGTTCTTATAGTCGCATTGAAATGGAATTTCATTTCGACGAAGTTTCGTTCGCTCGTCGATGATGAGCGGTCGTCATTTCTTTGCGTATATTTGCCATCACAATTACTGTGTTATCCCGTCATTTTAAAAATATTCTCAGCATGGTGACCAGGCATTTCCGAGCCGGTCTAACCCTCTGGCCGATGTAACGAATGTCTTCAGGACCGTCTATATATTAGGTACGCATTTCTGCTAAATTGCACCAATCATGAGTTTGGGCAGGCCTGGGAGGATTGTTGGTTCGTTATTATTGCCAAATGATGTTACTCTTATTATTGGTGTGAATGTTATGAGTATTAAATGTTATATACTTTGTTACAATGTTATCGTTGTGTCTCTTGTTCATTTGGAAAGCCATGCCGTGGAAGGACCTATTCAGCTTCTCTCTACACACCTGAGGATGGTGTCTGTCAAAAACATTGAAAGCCTAACGAACTGAGGTCGTCACAACGATCATTCGGTTGTATCACATTCCACATCAGAACGCTCAAGCTTAAGTACACAAAGAACATGGCGCACGCACGCACACACACACACACACACACGTGGATATCGCGACCTGGCAGGAATCCGTTGCACCTCTGCAAGCCGCATGTAGAGATAACAATAAACGTCGCAAACATTGACACACACGGACACACACAAACAGGCCCTTTCGGTTCAGAGTAACTCAGCTCCAGCGAGGTGGGAACGAGCAGCTGTGCATGTCCCCGTGCACATGGAAGGTTGTCGAACCGCACCTTCAAACCAGGTAAAACGTACACGCAAATCTTCCCACTCGTTCAAAGCTCACGTGTTGAAGTAATACCAGGGAACCGAGGTTGAAGTGCAGTATGAAACAGCGACGCGAAGCAACGAGAAAGAAACACGTGCTCGCCTTCTTGAAGCAATGTTTCAAATGCGATAAGGAACTGTCGTTCTGTGACGTCACACAGTCGTGCAGTCACGCCCATTGGTGACCTCACAATGAAGGGTTCTGTTGGCTGTCGGTTCTAAAAGTCGCATTGAAATGGAATTTCATTTCGACGAAGTTTCGTTCGCTTGTCGATGATGAGCGGTCGTCATTTATTTGCGTATATTTGCCATCACAATTACTGTGTTATCCCGTCATTTAAAAAATATTCTCAGCATGGTGACCAGGCATTTCCGAGCAGGTCTAACCCTCTGGCCGATGTAACGAATGTCTTCAGGACCGTCTATATATTAGGTACGCATTTCTGCTAAATTGCACCAATCATGAGGTTGGGCAGGCCTGGGAGGATTGTTGGTTCGTTATTATTGCCAAATGATGTTACTCTTATTATTGGTGTGAATGTTATGAGTATTAAATGTTATATACTTTGTTACAATGTTATCGTTGTGTCTCTTGTTCATTTGGAAAGCCATGCCTTGGAAGGACCTATTCAGCTTCTCTCTACACACCTGAGGATGATGTCTGTCAAAAACATTGAAAGCCTAACGAACTGAGGAGGTCACAACGATCATTCGGTTGTATCACATTCCACATCAGAACGCTCAAGCTTAAGTACACAAAGAACATGGCGCACGCACGCACACACACACACACACACACGTGGATATCGCGACCTGGCAGGAATCCGTTGCACCTCTGCAAGCCGCATGTAGAGATAACAATCAACGTCGCAAACATTGACACACACGGACACACACAAACAGGCCCTTTCGGTTCAGAGTAACTCAGCTCCAGCGAGGTGGGAACGAGCAGCTGTGCATGTCCCCGTGCACATGGAAGGTTGTCGAACCGCACCTTCAAACCAGGTAAAACGTACACGCAAATCTTCCCACTCGTTCAAAGCTCACGTGTTGAAGTAGTACCAGGGAACCGAGGTTGAAGTGCAGTATGAAACGGCGACGCGAAGCAACGAGAAAGAAACACGTGCTCGCCATCTTGAAGCAATGTTTCAAATGCGATAAGGAACTGTCGTTCTGGGACGTCACACAGTCGTGCAGTCACGCCTATTGGTGACCTCACAATGAAGGGTTCTGTTGGCTGTCGGTTCTAAAAGTCGCATTGAAATGGAATTTCATTTCGACGAAGTTTCGTTCGCTCGTCGATGATGAGCGGTCGTCATTTCTTTGCGTATATTTGCCATCACAATTACTGTGTTATCCCGTCATTTAAAAAATTATTCTCAGCATGGTGACCAGGCATTTCCGAGCAGGTCTAACCCTCTGGCCGATGTAACGAATGTCTTCAGGACCGTCTATATATTATGTACGCATTTCTGCTAAATTGGACCAATCATGAGGTTGGGCAGGCCTGGAAGGATTGTTGGTTCGTTATTATTGACAAATGATGTTACTCTTATTATTGGTGTTTATGTTATTAGTATTAATTGTTATATACTTTGTTACAATGTTATCGTTGTGTCTCTTGTTCATTTGGAAAGCCATGCCATGGAAGGACCTATTCAGCTTCTCTCTACACACCTGAGGATGGTGTCTGTCAAGAACTTTGAAAGCCTAACGAACTGAGGAGGTCACAACGATCATTCGGTTGTATCACATTCCACATCAGAACGCTCAAGCAAAAGTACACAAAGAACATGGCGCACGCGCACACACACACACACACACACACACACACACACACACACACACACACACACACACACACACACACACACACACACACACACACACACACACACGTGGATATATCGCGACCTGGCAGGAATCCGTTGCACCTCTGCAAGCCGCATGTGTAGATAACAACCAACGTCGCAAACATTGACACACACGGACACACACAAACAGGCCCATTCGGTTCAGAGTAACTCAGCTCCAGCGAGGTGGAAACGAGCAGCTGTGCATGTCCCCGTGCACATGGAAGGTTGTCGAACCGCACCTTCAAACCAGTTAAAACGTACACGCAAATCTTCCCACTCGTTCAAAGCTCACGTGTTGAAGTAGTACCAGGTAACCGAGGTTGAAGTGCAGTATGAAACAGCGAAGCGAAGCAACGAGAAAGAAATACGTGCTCGCTATCTTGAAGCAATGTTTAAAATGCGATAAGGAACTGTCGTTCTGTGACGTCACACAGTCGTGCAGTCACGCCCATTGGTGACCTCACAATGAAGGGTTCTGTTGGCTGTCGGTTCTTATAGTCGCATTGAAATGGAATTTCATTTCGACGAAGTTTCGTTCGCTCGTCGATGATGAGCGGTCGTCATTTCTTTGCGTATATTTGCCATCACAATTACTGTGTTATCCCGTCATTTTAAAAATATTCTCAGCATGGTGACCAGGCATTTCCGAGCCGGTCTAACCCTCTGGCCGATGTAACGAATGTCTTCAGGACCGTCTATATATTAGGTACGCATTTCTGCTAAATTGCACCAATCATGAGTTTGGGCAGGCCTGGGAGGATTGTTGGTTCGTTATTATTGCCAAATGATGTTACTCTTATTATTGGTGTGAATGTTATGAGTATTAAATGTTATATACTTTGTTACAATGTTATCGTTGTGTCTCTTGTTCATTTGGAAAGCCATGCCGTGGAAGGACCTATTCAGCTTCTCTCTACACACCTGAGGATGGTGTCTGTCAAAAACATTGAAAGCCTAACGAACTGAGGTCGTCACAACGATCATTCGGTTGTATCACATTCCACATCAGAACGCTCAAGCTTAAGTACACAAAGAACATGGCGCACGCACGCACACACGCACACACACACACGTGGATATCGCGACCTGGCAGGAATCCGTTGCACCTCTGCAAGCCGCATGTAGAGATAACAATAAACGTCGCAAACATTGACACACACGGACACACACAAACAGGCCCTTTCGGTTCAGAGTAACTCAGCTCCAGCGAGGTGGGAACGAGCAGCTGTGCATGTCCCCGTGCACATGGAAGGTTGTCGAACCGCACCTTCAAACCAGGTAAAACGTACACGCAAATCTTCCCACTCGTTCAAAGCTCACGTGTTGAAGTAATACCAGGGAACCGAGGTTGAAGTGCAGTATGAAACAGCGACGCGAAGCAACGAGAAAGAAACACGTGCTCGCCTTCTTGAAGCAATGTTTCAAATGCGATAAGGAACTGTCGTTCTGTGACGTCACACAGTCGTGCAGTCACGCCCATTGGTGACCTCACAATGAAGGGTTCTGTTGGCTGTCGGTTCTAAAAGTCGCATTGAAATGGAATTTCATTTCGACGAAGTTTCGTTCGCTTGTCGATGATGAGCGGTCGTCATTTATTTGCGTATATTTGCCATCACAATTACTGTGTTATCCCGTCATTTAAAAAATATTCTCAGCATGGTGACCAGGCATTTCCGAGCAGGTCTAACCCTCTGGCCGATGTAACGAATGTCTTCAGGACCGTCTATATATTATGTACGCATTTCTGCTAAATTGGACCAATCATGAGGTTGGGCAGGCCTGGAAGGATTGTTGGTTCGTTATTATTGACAAATGATGTTACTCTTATTATTGGTGTTTATGTTATTAGTATTAATTGTTATATACTTTGTTACAATGTTGTCGTTGTGTCTCTTGTTCACACACACACACACACACACACACGTGGATATCGCGACCTGGCAGGAATCCGTTGCACCTCTGCAAGCCGCATGTAGAGATAACAACCAACGTCGCAAACATTGACACACACGGACACACACAAACAGACCCATTCGGTTCAGAGTAACTCAGCTCCAGCGAGGTGGAAACGAGCAGCTGTGCATGTCCCCGTGCACATGGAAGGTTGTCGAACCGCACCTTCAAACCAGTTAAAACGTACACGCAAATCTTCCCACTCGTTCAAAGCTCACGTGTTGAAGTAGTACCAGGTAACCGAGGTTGAAGTGCAGTATGAAACAGCGAAGCGAAGCAACGAGAAAGAAACACGTGCTCGCCATCTTGAAGCAATGTTTCAAATGCGATAAGGAACTGTCGTTCTGTGACGTCACACAGTCGTGCAGTCACGCCCATTGGTGACCTCACAATGAAGGGTTCTGTTGGCTGTCGGTTCTTATAGTCGCATTGAAATGGAATTTCATTTCGACGAAGTTTCGTTCGCTCGTCGATGATGAACGGTCGTCATTTCTTTGCGTATATTTGCCATCACAATTACTGTGTTATCCCGTCATTTTTAAAATATTCTCAGCATGGTGACCAGGCATTTCCGAGCAGGTCTAACCCTCTGGCCGATGTAACGAATGTCTTCAGGACCGTCTATATATTAGGTACGCATTTCTGCTAAATTGCACCAATCATGAGGTTGGGCAGGCCTGGGAGGATTGTTGGTTCGTTATTATTGCCAAATGATGTTACTCTTATTATTGGTGTGAATGTTATGAGTATTAAATGTTATATACTTTGTTACAATGTTATCGTTGTGTCTCTTGTTCATTTGGAAAGCCATGCCGTGGAAGGACCTATTCAGCTTCTCTCTACACACCTGAGGATGGTGTCTGTCAAAAACATTGAAAGCCTAACGAACTGAGGTGGTCACAACGATCATTCAGTTGTATCACATTCCACATCAGAACGCTCAAGCAAAAGTACACAAAGAACATGGCGCACGCACACACACACACACACACACACACACACACACACACACACAAACACACACACACACACACACACACACACGTGGATATATCGCGACCTGGCAGGAATCCGTTGCACCTCTGCAAGCCGCATGTGTAGATAACAACCAACGTCGCAAACATTGACACACACGGACACACACAAACAGGCCCATTCGGTTCAGAGTAACTCAGCTCCAGCGAGGTGGAAACGAGCAGCTGTGCATGTCCCCGTGCACATGGAAGGTTGTCGAACCGCACCTTCAAACCAGTTAAAACGTACACGCAAATCTTCCCACTCGTTCAAAGCTCACGTGTTGAAGTAGTACCAGGTAACCGATGTTGAAGTGCAGTATGAAACAGCGAAGCGAAGCAACGAGAAAGAAACACGTGCTCGCCATCTTGAAGCAATGTTTCAAATGCGATAAGGAACTGTCGTTCTGTGACGTCACACAGTCGTTCAGTCACGCCCATTGGTGACCTCACAATGAAGGGTTCTGTTGGCTGTCGGTTCTAATAGTCGCATTGAAATGGAATTTCATTTCGACTAAGTTTCGTTAGCTCGTCGATGATGAGCGGTCGTCATTTCTTTGCGTATATTTGCCATCACAATTACTGTGTTATCCCATCATTTAAAAAATATTCTCAGCATGGTGACCAGGCATTTCCGAGCAGGTCTAACCCTCTGGCCGATGTAACGAATGTCTTCAGGACCGTCTATATATTATGTACGCATTTCTGCTAAATTGGACCAATCATGAGGTTGGGCAGGCCTGGGAGGATTGTTGGTTCGTTATTATTGCCAAATGATGTTACCCTTATTATTGGTGTTAATGTTATTAGTATTAATTGTTATATACTTTGTTACAATGTTATCGTTGTGTCTCTTGTTCATTTGGAAAGCCATGCCATGGAAGGACCTATTCAGCTTCTCTCTGCACACCTGAGGATGGTGTCTGTCAAGAACATTGAAAGCCTAACGAACTGAGGAGGTCACAACGATCATTCGGTTGTATCACATTCCACATCAGAACGCTCAAGCAAAAGTACACAAAGAACATGGCGCACGCACACACACACACACACACACACACACACACACACACACACACACACACACACACACACACACACAACACACACACACACACACACGCACACACACGTGGATATATCGCGACCTGGCAGGAATCCGTTGCACCTCTGCAAGCCGCATGTGTAGATAACAACCAACGTCGCAAACATTGACCCACACGGACACACACAAACAGGCCCATTCGGTTCAGAGTAACTCAGCTCCAGCGAGGTGGAAACGAGCAGCTGTGCATGTCCCCGTGCACATGGAAGGTTGTCGAACCGCCCCTTCAAACCAGTTAAAACGTACACGCAAATCTTCCCACTCGTTCAAAGCTCACGTGTTGAAGTAGTACCAGGTAACCGAGGTTGAAGTGCAGTATGAAACAGCGAAGCGAAGCAACGAGAAAGAAACACGTGCTCGCTATCTTGAAGCAATGTTTCAAATGCGATAAGGAACTGTCGTTCTGTGACGTCACACAGTCGTGCAGTCACGCCCATTGGTGACCTCACAATGAAGGGTTCTGTTGGCTGTCGGTTCTTATATTCGCATTGAAATGGAATTTCATTTCGACGAAGTTTCGTTCGCTCGTCGATGATGAGCGGTCGTCATTTCTTTGCGTATATTTGCCATCACAATTACTGTGTTATCCCGTCATTTTTAAAATATTCTCAGCATGGTGACCAGGCATTTCCGAGCCGGTCTAACCCTCTGGCCGATGTAACGAATGTCTTCAGGACCGTCTATATATTAGGTACGCATTTCTGCTAAATTGCACCAATCATGAGGTTGGGCAGGCCTGGGAGGATTGTTGGTTCGTTATTATTGCCAAATGATGTTACTCTTATTATTGGTGTGAATGTTATGAGTATTAAATGTTATATACTTTGTTACAATGTTATCGTTGTGTCTCTTGTTCATTTGGAAAGCCATGCCTTGGAAGGACCTATTCAGCTTCTCCCTACACACCTGAGGATGGTGTCTGTCAAAAACATTGAAAGCCTAACGAACTGAGGAGGTCACAACGATCATTCGGTTGTATCACATTCCACATCAGAACGCTCAAGCTTAAGTACACAAAGAACATGGCGCACGCACGCACACACACACACACACACACACACGTGGATATCGCGACCTGGCAGGAATCCGTTGCACCTCTGCAAGCCGCATGTAGAGATAACAATCAACGTCGCAAACATTGACACACACGGACACACACAAACAGGCCCTTTCGGTTCAGAGTAACTCAGCTCCAGCGAGGTGGAAACGAGCAGCTGTGCATGTCCCCGTGCACATGGAAGGTTGTCGAACCGCACCTTCAAACCAGGTAAAACGTACACGCAAATCTTCCCACTCGTTCAAAGCTCACGTGTTGAAGTAGTACCAGGTAACCGATGTTGAAGTGCAGTATGAAACAGCGAAGCGAAGCAACGAGAAAGAAACACGTGCTCGCCATCTTGAAGCAATGTTTCAAATGCGATAAGGAACTGTCGTTCTGTGACGTCACACAGTCGTTCAGTCACGCCCATTGGTGACCTCACAATGAAGGGTTCTGTTGGCTGTCGGTTCTAATAGTCGCATTGAAATGGAATTTCATTTCGACTAAGTTTCGTTAGCTCGTCGATGATGAGCGGTCGTCATTTCTTTGCGTATATTTGCCATCACAATTACTGTGTTATCCCATCATTTAAAAAATATTCTCAGCATGGTGACCAGGCATTTCCGAGCAGGTCTAACCCTCTGGCCGATGTAACGAATGTCTTCAGGACCGTCTATATATTATGTACGCATTTCTGCTAAATTGGACCAATCATGAGGTTGGGCAGGCCTGGGAGGATTGTTGGTTCGTTATTATTGCCAAATGATGTTACCCTTATTATTGGTGTTAATGTTATTAGTATTAATTGTTATATACTTTGTTACAATGTTATCGTTGTGTCTCTTGTTCATTTGGAAAGCCATGCCATGGAAGGACCTATTCAGCTTCTCTCTGCACACCTGAGGATGGTGTCTGTCAAGAACATTGAAAGCCTAACGAACTGAGGAGGTCACAACGATCATTCGGTTGTATCACATTCCACATCAGAACGCTCAAGCAAAAGTACACAAAGAACATGGCGCACGCACACACACACACACACACACACACACACACACACACACACACACACACACACACACACACAAACACACACACACACACACGCACACACACGTGGATATATCGCGACCTGGCAGGAATCCGTTGCACCTCTGCAAGCCGCATGTGTAGATAACAACCAACGTCGCAAACATTGACCCACACGGACACACACAAACAGGCCCATTCGGTTCAGAGTAACTCAGCTCCAGCGAGGTGGAAACGAGCAGCTGTGCATGTCCCCGTGCACATGGAAGGTTGTCGAACCGCCCCTTCAAACCAGTTAAAACGTACACGCAAATCTTCCCACTCGTTCAAAGCTCACGTGTTGAAGTAGTACCAGGTAACCGAGGTTGAAGTGCAGTATGAAACAGCGAAGCGAAGCAACGAGAAAGAAACACGTGCTCGCTATCTTGAAGCAATGTTTCAAATGCGATAAGGAACTGTCGTTCTGTGACGTCACACAGTCGTGCAGTCACGCCCATTGGTGACCTCACAATGAAGGGTTCTGTTGGCTGTCGGTTCTTATATTCGCATTGAAATGGAATTTCATTTCGACGAAGTTTCGTTCGCTCGTCGATGATGAGCGGTCGTCATTTCTTTGCGTATATTTGCCATCACAATTACTGTGTTATCCCGTCATTTTTAAAATATTCTCAGCATGGTGACCAGGCATTTCCGAGCCGGTCTAACCCTCTGGCCGATGTAACGAATGTCTTCAGGACCGTCTATATATTAGGTACGCATTTCTGCTAAATTGCACCAATCATGAGGTTGGGCAGGCCTGGGAGGATTGTTGGTTCGTTATTATTGCCAAATGATGTTACTCTTATTATTGGTGTGAATGTTATGAGTATTAAATGTTATATACTTTGTTACAATGTTATCGTTGTGTCTCTTGTTCATTTGGAAAGCCATGCCTTGGAAGGACCTATTCAGCTTCTCCCTACACACCTGAGGATGGTGTCTGTCAAAAACATTGAAAGCCTAACGAACTGAGGAGGTCACAACGATCATTCGGTTGTATCACATTCCACATCAGAACGCTCAAGCTTAAGTACACAAAGAACATGGCGCACGCACGCACACACACACACACACACACACGTGGATATCGCGACCTGGCAGGAATCCGTTGCACCTCTGCAAGCCGCATGTAGAGATAACAATCAACGTCGCAAACATTGACACACACGGACACACACAAACAGGCCCTTTCGGTTCAGAGTAACTCAGCTCCAGCGAGGTGGGAACGAGCAGCTGTGCATGTCCCCGTGCACATGGAAGGTTGTCGAACCGCACCTTCAAACCAGGTAAAACGTACACGCAAATCTTCCCACTCGTTCAAAGCTCACGTGTTGAAGTAGTACCAGGGAACCGAGGTTGAAGTGCAGTATGAAACGGCGACGCGAAGCAACGAGAAAGAAACACGTGCTCGCCATCTTGAAGCAATGTTTCAAATGCGATAAGGAACTGTCGTTCTGTGACGTCACACAGTCGTGCAGTCACGCCTATTGGTGACCTCACAATGAAGGGTTCTGTTGGCTTTCGGTTCTAAAAGTCGCATTGAAATGGAATTTCATTTCGACGAAGTTTCGTTCGCTCGTCGATGATGAGCGGTCGTCATTTCTTTGCGTATATTTGCCATCACAATTACTGTGTTATCCCGTCATTTAAAAAATTATTCTCAGCATGGTGACCAGGCATTTCCGAGCAGGTCTAACCCTCTGGCCGACGTAACGAATGTCTTCAGGACCGTCTATATATTATGTACGCATTTCTGCTAAATTGGACCAATCATGAGGTTGGGCAGGCCTGGAAGGATTGTTGGTTCGTTATTATTGACAAATGATGTTACTCTTATTATTGGTGTTTATGTTATTAGTATTAATTGTTATATACTTTGTTACAATGTTATCGTTGTGTCTCTTGTTCATTTGGAAAGCCATGCCATGGAAGGACCTATTCAGCTTCTCTCTACACACCTGAGGATGGTGTCTGTCAAGAACTTTGAAAGCCTAACGAACTGAGGAGGTCACAACGATCATTCGGTTGTATCACATTCCACATCAGAACGCTCAAGCAAAAGTACACAAAGAACATGGCGCACGCACACACACACACACACACACACACACACACACACACACACACACACACACACACACACACACACACACACACACGTGGATATATCGCGACCTGACAGGAATCCTTTGCACCTCTGCAAGCCGCCTGTGTAGATAACAACCAACGTCACAAACATTGACACACACACGGACACACACAAACAGGCCCATTCGGTTCAGAGTAACTCAGCTCCAGCGAGGTGGAAACGAGCAGCTGTGCATGTCCCCGTGCACATGGAAGGTTGTCGAACCGCACCTTCAAACCAGGTAAAACGTACACGCAAATCTTCCCACTCGTTCAAAGCTCACGTGTTGAAGTAGTACCAGGGAACCGAGGTTGAAGTGCAGTATGAAACAGCGAAGCGAAGCAACGATAAAGAAACACGTGCTCGCCATCTTGAAGCAATGTTTCAAATGCGATAAGGAACTGTCGTTCTGTGACGTCACACAGTCGTGCAGTCACGCCCATTGGTGACCTCACAATGAAGGGTTCTGTTGGCTGTCGGTTCTTATAGTCGCATTGAAATGGAATTTCATTTCGACGAAGTTTCGTTCGCTCGTCGATGATGAGCGGTCGTCATTTCTTTGCGTATATTTGCCATCACAATTACTGTGTTATCCCGTCATTTTAAAAATATTCTCAGCATGGTGACCAGGCATTTCCGAGCAGGTCTAACCCTCTGGCCGATGTAACGAATGTCTTCAGGACCGTCTATATATTATGTACGCATTTCTGCTAAATTGGACCAATCATGAGGTTGGGCAGGCCTGGAAGGATTGTTGGTTCGTTATTATTGACAAATGATGTTACTCTTATTATTGGTGTTTATGTTATTAGTATTAATTGTTATATACTTTGTTACAATGTTATCGTTGTGTCTCTTGTTCATTTGGAAAGCCATGCCATGGAAGGACCTATTCAGCTTCTCTCTACACACCTGAGGATGGTGTCTGTCAAGAACATTGAAAGCCTAACGAACTGAGGAGGTCACAACGATCATTCGGTTGTATCACATTCCACATCAGAACGCTCAAGCAAAAGTACACAAAGAACATGGCGCACGCACACACACACACACACACACACACACACACACACGCACACACACGTGGATATATCGCGACCTGGCAGGAATCCGTTGCACCTCTGCAAGCCGCATGTGTAGATAACAACCAACGTCGCAAACATTGACACACACGGACACACACAAACAGGCCCTTTCGGTTCAGAGTAACTCAGCTCCAGCGAGGTGGAAACGAGCAGCTGTGCATGTCCCCGTGCACATGGAAGGTTGTCGAACCGCACCTTCAAACCAGTTAAAACGTACACGCAAATCTTCCCACTCGTTCAAAGCTCACGTGTTGAAGTAGTACCAGGTAACCGAGGTTGAAGTGCAGTATGAAACAGCGAAGCGAAGCAACGAGAAAGAAACACGTGCTCGCCATCTTGAAGCAATGTTTCAAATGCGATAAGGAACTGTCGTTCTGTGACGTCACACAGTCGTGCAGTCACGCCCATTGGTGACCTCACAATGAAGGGTTCTGTTGGCTGTCGGTTCTTATAGTCGCATTGAAATGGAATTTCATTTCGACGAAGTTTCGTTCGCTCGTCGATGATGAGCGGTCGTCATTTCTTTGCGTATATTTGCCATCACAATTACTGTGTTATCCCGTCATTTTTAAAATATTCTCAGCATGGTGACCAGGCATTTCCGAGCCGGTCTAACCCTCTGGCCGATGTAACGAATGTCTTCAGGACCGTCTATATATTAGGTACGCATTTCTGCTAAATTGCACCAATCATGAGGTTGGGCAGGCCTGGGAGGATTGTTGGTTCGTTATTATTGCCAAATGATGTTACTCTTATTATTGGTGTGAATGTTATGAGTATAAAATGTTATATACTTTGTTACAATGTTATCGTTGTGTCTCTTGTTCATTTGGAAAGCCATGCCGTGGAAGGACCTATTCAGCTTCTCTCTACACACCTGAGGATGGTGTCTGTCAAAAACATTGAAAGCCTAACGAACTGAGGTGGTCACAACGATCATTCGGTTGTATCACATTCCACATCAGAACGCTCAAGCATAAGTACACAAAGAACATGGCGCACGCACGCACACGCACATACACACACGTGGATATATCGCGACCTGGCAGGAATCCTTTGCACCTCTGCAAGCCGCCTGTGTAGATAACAACCAACGTCGCAAACATTGACACACACGGACACACACAAACAGGCCCATTCGGTTCAGAGTAACTCAGCTCCAGCGAGGTGGAAACGAGCAGCTGTGCATGTCCCCGTGCACATGGAAGGGTGTCGAACCGCACCTTCAAACCAGTTAAAACGTACACGCAAATCTTCCCACTCGTTCAAAGCTCACGTGTTGAAGTAGTACCAGGTAACCGAGGTTGAAGTGCAGTATGAAACAGCGAAGCGAAGCAACGAGAAAGAAACACGTGCTCGCCATCTTGAAGCAATGTTTCAAATGCGATAAGGAACTGTCGTTCTGTGACGTCACACAGTCGTGCAGTCACGCCCATTGGTGACCTCACAATGAAGGGTTCTGTTGGCTGTCGGTTCTAAAAGTCGCATTGAAATGGAATTTCATTTCGACGAAGTTTCGTTCGCTCGTCGATGATGAGCGGTCGTCATTTCTTTGCGTATATTTGCCATCACAATTACTGTGTTATCCCGTCATTTAAAAAATTATTCTCAGCATGGTGACCAGGCATTTCCGAGCAGGTCTAACCCTCTGGCCGATGTAACGAATGTCTTCAGGACCGTCTATATATTATGTACGCATTTCTGCTAAATTGGACCAATCATGAGGTTGGGCAGGCCTGGAAGGATTGTTGGTTCGTTATTATTGACAAATGATGTTACTCTTATTATTGGTGTTTATGTTATTAGTATTAATTGTTATATACTTTGTTACAATGTTATCGTTGTGTCTCTTGTTCATTTGGAAAGCCATGCCATGGAAGGACCTATTCAGCTTCTCTCTACACACCTGAGGATGGTGTCTGTCAAGAACTTTGAAAGCCTAACGAACTGAGGAGGTCACAACGATCATTCGGTTGTATCACATTCCACATCAGAACGCTCAAGCAAAAGTACACAAAGAACATGGCGCACGCGCACACACACACACACACACACACACACACACACACACACACACACACACACACACACACACACGTGGATATATCGCGACCTGGCAGGAATCCGTTGCACCTCTGCAAGCCGCATGTGTAGATAACAACCAACGTCGCAAACATTGACACACACGGACACACACAAACAGGCCCATTCGGTTCAGAGTAACTCAGCTCCAGCGAGGTGGAAACGAGCAGCTGTGCATGTCCCCGTGCACATGGAAGGTTGTCGAACCGCACCTTCAAACCAGTTAAAACGTACACGCAAATCTTCCCACTCGTTCAAAGCTCACGTGTTGAAGTAGTACCAGGTAACCGAGGTTGAAGTGCAGTATGAAACAGCGAAGCGAAGCAACGAGAAAGAAATACGTGCTCGCTATCTTGAAGCAATGTTTAAAATGCGATAAGGAACTGTCGTTCTGTGACGTCACACAGTCGTGCAGTCACGCCCATTGGTGACCTCACAATGAAGGGTTCTGTTGGCTGTCGGTTCTTATAGTCGCATTGAAATGGAATTTCATTTCGACGAAGTTTCGTTCGCTCGTCGATGATGAGCGGTCGTCATTTCTTTGCGTATATTTGCCATCACAATTACTGTGTTATCCCGTCATTTTAAAAATATTCTCAGCATGGTGACCAGGCATTTCCGAGCCGGTCTAACCCTCTGGCCGATGTAACGAATGTCTTCAGGACCGTCTATATATTAGGTACGCATTTCTGCTAAATTGCACCAATCATGAGTTTGGGCAGGCCTGGGAGGATTGTTGGTTCGTTATTATTGCCAAATGATGTTACTCTTATTATTGGTGTGAATGTTATGAGTATTAAATGTTATATACTTTGTTACAATGTTATCGTTGTGTCTCTTGTTCATTTGGAAAGCCATGCCGTGGAAGGACCTATTCAGCTTCTCTCTACACACCTGAGGATGGTGTCTGTCAAAAACATTGAAAGCCTAACGAACTGAGGTCGTCACAACGATCATTCGGTTGTATCACATTCCACATCAGAACGCTCAAGCTTAAGTACACAAAGAACATGGCGCACGCACGCACACACACACACACACACACGTGGATATCGCGACCTGGCAGGAATCCGTTGCACCTCTGCAAGCCGCATGTAGAGATAACAATAAACGTCGCAAACATTGACACACACGGACACACACAAACAGGCCCTTTCGGTTCAGAGTAACTCAGCTCCAGCGAGGTGGGAACGAGCAGCTGTGCATGTCCCCGTGCACATGGAAGGTTGTCGAACCGCACCTTCAAACCAGGTAAAACGTACACGCAAATCTTCCCACTCGTTCAAAGCTCACGTGTTGAAGTAATACCAGGGAACCGAGGTTGAAGTGCAGTATGAAACAGCGACGCGAAGCAACGAGAAAGAAACACGTGCTCGCCTTCTTGAAGCAATGTTTCAAATGCGATAAGGAACTGTCGTTCTGTGACGTCACACAGTCGTGCAGTCACGCCCATTGGTGACCTCACAATGAAGGGTTCTGTTGGCTGTCGGTTCTAAAAGTCGCATTGAAATGGAATTTCATTTCGACGAAGTTTCGTTCGCTTGTCGATGATGAGCGGTCGTCATTTATTTGCGTATATTTGCCATCACAATTACTGTGTTATCCCGTCATTTAAAAAATATTCTCAGCATGGTGACCAGGCATTTCCGAGCAGGTCTAACCCTCTGGCCGATGTAACGAATGTCTTCAGGACCGTCTATATATTAGGTACGCATTTCTGCTAAATTGCACCAATCATGAGGTTGGGCAGGCCTGGGAGGATTGTTGGTTCGTTATTATTGCCAAATGATGTTACTCTTATTATTGGTGTGAATGTTATGAGTATTAAATGTTATATACTTTGTTACAATGTTATCGTTGTGTCTCTTGTTCATTTGGAAAGCCATGCCTTGGAAGGACCTATTCAGCTTCTCTCTACACACCTGAGGATGATGTCTGTCAAAAACATTGAAAGCCTAACGAACTGAGGAGGTCACAACGATCATTCGGTTGTATCACATTCCACATCAGAACGCTCAAGCTTAAGTACACAAAGAACATGGCGCACGCACGCACACACACACACACACACACGTGGATATCGCGACCTGGCAGGAATCCGTTGCACCTCTGCAAGCCGCATGTAGAGATAACAATCAACGTCGCAAACATTGACACACACGGACACACACAAACAGGCCCTTTCGGTTCAGAGTAACTCAGCTCCAGCGAGGTGGGAACGAGCAGCTGTGCATGTCCTCGTGCACATGGAAGGTTGTCGAACCGCACCTTCAAACCAGGTAAAACGTACACGCAAATCTTCCCACTCGTTCAAAGCTCACGTGTTGAAGTAGTACCAGGGAACCGAGGTTGAAGTGCAGTATGAAACGGCGACGCGAAGCAACGAGAAAGAAACACGTGCTCGCCATCTTGAAGCAATGTTTCAAATGCGATAAGGAACTGTCGTTCTGGGACGTCACACAGTCGTGCAGTCACGCCTATTGGTGACCTCACAATGAAGGGTTCTGTTGGCTGTCGGTTCTAAAAGTCGCATTGAAATGGAATTTCATTTCGACGAAGTTTCGTTCGCTCGTCGATGATGAGCGGTCGTCATTTCTTTGCGTATATTTGCCATCACAATTACTGTGTTATCCCGTCATTTAAAAAATTATTCTCAGCATGGTGACCAGGCATTTCCGAGCAGGTCTAACCCTCTGGCCGATGTAACGAATGTCTTCAGGACCGTCTATATATTATGTACGCATTTCTGCTAAATTGGACCAATCATGAGGTTGGGCAGGCCTGGAAGGATTGTTGGTTCGTTATTATTGACAAATGATGTTACTCTTATTATTGGTGTTTATGTTATTAGTATTAATTGTTATATACTTTGTTACAATGTTATCGTTGTGTCTCTTGTTCATTTGGAAAGCCATGCCATGGAAGGACCTATTCAGCTTCTCTCTACACACCTGAGGATGGTGTCTGTCAAGAACTTTGAAAGCCTAACGAACTGAGGAGGTCACAACGATCATTCGGTTGTATCACATTCCACATCAGAACGCTCAAGCAAAAGTACACAAAGAACATGGCGCACGCGCACACACACACACACACACACACACACACACACACACACACACACACACACACACACACACACACACACACACACACACACACACACACGTGGATATATCGCGACCTGGCAGGAATCCGTTGCACCTCTGCAAGCCGCATGTGTAGATAACAACCAACGTCGCAAACATTGACACACACGGACACACACAAACAGGCCCATTCGGTTCAGAGTAACTCAGCTCCAGCGAGGTGGAAACGAGCAGCTGTGCATGTCCCCGTGCACATGGAAGGTTGTCGAACCGCACCTTCAAACCAGTTAAAACGTACACGCAAATCTTCCCACTCGTTCAAAGCTCACGTGTTGAAGTAGTACCAGGTAACCGAGGTTGAAGTGCAGTATGAAACAGCGAAGCGAAGCAACGAGAAAGAAATACGTGCTCGCTATCTTGAAGCAATGTTTAAAATGCGATAAGGAACTGTCGTTCTGTGACGTCACACAGTCGTGCAGTCACGCCCATTGGTGACCTCACAATGAAGGGTTCTGTTGGCTGTCGGTTCTTATAGTCGCATTGAAATGGAATTTCATTTCGACGAAGTTTCGTTCGCTCGTCGATGATGAGCGGTCGTCATTTCTTTGCGTATATTTGCCATCACAATTACTGTGTTATCCCGTCATTTTAAAAATATTCTCAGCATGGTGACCAGGCATTTCCGAGCCGGTCTAACCCTCTGGCCGATGTAACGAATGTCTTCAGGACCGTCTATATATTAGGTACGCATTTCTGCTAAATTGCACCAATCATGAGTTTGGGCAGGCCTGGGAGGATTGTTGGTTCGTTATTATTGCCAAATGATGTTACTCTTATTATTGGTGTGAATGTTATGAGTATTAAATGTTATATACTTTGTTACAATGTTATCGTTGTGTCTCTTGTTCATTTGGAAAGCCATGCCGTGGAAGGACCTATTCAGCTTCTCTCTACACACCTGAGGATGGTGTCTGTCAAAAACATTGAAAGCCTAACGAACTGAGGTCGTCACAACGATCATTCGGTTGTATCACATTCCACATCAGAACGCTCAAGCTTAAGTACACAAAGAACATGGCGCACGCACGCACACACACACACACACACACGTGGATATCGCGACCTGGCAGGAATCCGTTGCACCTCTGCAAGCCGCATGTAGAGATAACAATAAACGTCGCAAACATTGACACACACGGACACACACAAACAGGCCCTTTCGGTTCAGAGTAACTCAGCTCCAGCGAGGTGGGAACGAGCAGCTGTGCATGTCCCCGTGCACATGGAAGGTTGTCGAACCGCACCTTCAAACCAGGTAAAACGTACACGCAAATCTTCCCACTCGTTCAAAGCTCACGTGTTGAAGTAATACCAGGGAACCGAGGTTGAAGTGCAGTATGAAACAGCGACGCGAAGCAACGAGAAAGAAACACGTGCTCGCCTTCTTGAAGCAATGTTTCAAATGCGATAAGGAACTGTCGTTCTGTGACGTCACACAGTCGTGCAGTCACGCCCATTGGTGACCTCACAATGAAGGGTTCTGTTGGCTGTCGGTTCTAAAAGTCGCATTGAAATGGAATTTCATTTCGACGAAGTTTCGTTCGCTTGTCGATGATGAGCGGTCGTCATTTATTTGCGTATATTTGCCATCACAATTACTGTGTTATCCCGTCATTTAAAAAATATTCTCAGCATGGTGACCAGGCATTTCCGAGCAGGTCTAACCCTCTGGCCGATGTAACGAATGTCTTCAGGACCGTCTATATATTATGTACGCATTTCTGCTAAATTGGACCAATCATGAGGTTGGGCAGGCCTGGAAGGATTGTTGGTTCGTTATTATTGACAAATGATGTTACTCTTATTATTGGTGTTTATGTTATTAGTATTAATTGTTATATACTTTGTTACAATGTTGTCGTTGTGTCTCTTGTTCACACACACACACACACACACACACGTGGATATCGCGACCTGGCAGGAATCCGTTGCACCTCTGCAAGCCGCATGTAGAGATAACAACCAACGTCGCAAACATTGACACACACGGACACACACAAACAGACCCATTCGGTTCAGAGTAACTCAGCTCCAGCGAGGTGGAAACGAGCAGCTGTGCATGTCCCCGTGCACATGGAAGGTTGTCGAACCGCACCTTCAAACCAGTTAAAACGTACACGCAAATCTTCCCACTCGTTCAAAGCTCACGTGTTGAAGTAGTACCAGGTAACCGAGGTTGAAGTGCAGTATGAAACAGCGAAGCGAAGCAACGAGAAAGAAACACGTGCTCGCCATCTTGAAGCAATGTTTCAAATGCGATAAGGAACTGTCGTTCTGTGACGTCACACAGTCGTGCAGTCACGCCCATTGGTGACCTCACAATGAAGGGTTCTGTTGGCTGTCGGTTCTTATAGTCGCATTGAAATGGAATTTCATTTCGACGAAGTTTCGTTCGCTCGTCGATGATGAACGGTCGTCATTTCTTTGCGTATATTTGCCATCACAATTACTGTGTTATCCCGTCATTTTTAAAATATTCTCAGCATGGTGACCAGGCATTTCCGAGCAGGTCTAACCCTCTGGCCGATGTAACGAATGTCTTCAGGACCGTCTATATATTAGGTACGCATTTCTGCTAAATTGCACCAATCATGAGGTTGGGCAGGCCTGGGAGGATTGTTGGTTCGTTATTATTGCCAAATGATGTTACTCTTATTATTGGTGTGAATGTTATGAGTATTAAATGTTATATACTTTGTTACAATGTTATCGTTGTGTCTCTTGTTCATTTGGAAAGCCATGCCGTGGAAGGACCTATTCAGCTTCTCTCTACACACCTGAGGATGGTGTCTGTCAAAAACATTGAAAGCCTAACGAACTGAGGTGGTCACAACGATCATTCAGTTGTATCACATTCCACATCAGAACGCTCAAGCAAAAGTACACAAAGAACATGGCGCACGCACACACACACACACACACACACACACACACACACACACACACACACACACACAAACACACACACACACACACACACACACACACGTGGATATATCGCGACCTGGCAGGAATCCGTTGCACCTCTGCAAGCCGCATGTGTAGATAACAACCAACGTCGCAAACATTGACACACACGGACACACACAAACAGGCCCATTCGGTTCAGAGTAACTCAGCTCCAGCGAGGTGGAAACGAGCAGCTGTGCATGTCCCCGTGCACATGGAAGGTTGTCGAACCGCACCTTCAAACCAGTTAAAACGTACACGCAAATCTTCCCACTCGTTCAAAGCTCACGTGTTGAAGTAGTACCAGGTAACCGATGTTGAAGTGCAGTATGAAACAGCGAAGCGAAGCAACGAGAAAGAAACACGTGCTCGCCATCTTGAAGCAATGTTTCAAATGCGATAAGGAACTGTCGTTCTGTGACGTCACACAGTCGTTCAGTCACGCCCATTGGTGACCTCACAATGAAGGGTTCTGTTGGCTGTCGGTTCTAATAGTCGCATTGAAATGGAATTTCATTTCGACTAAGTTTCGTTAGCTCGTCGATGATGAGCGGTCGTCATTTCTTTGCGTATATTTGCCATCACAATTACTGTGTTATCCCATCATTTAAAAAATATTCTCAGCATGGTGACCAGGCATTTCCGAGCAGGTCTAACCCTCTGGCCGATGTAACGAATGTCTTCAGGACCGTCTATATATTATGTACGCATTTCTGCTAAATTGGACCAATCATGAGGTTGGGCAGGCCTGGGAGGATTGTTGGTTCGTTATTATTGCCAAATGATGTTACCCTTATTATTGGTGTTAATGTTATTAGTATTAATTGTTATATACTTTGTTACAATGTTATCGTTGTGTCTCTTGTTCATTTGGAAAGCCATGCCATGGAAGGACCTATTCAGCTTCTCTCTGCACACCTGAGGATGGTGTCTGTCAAGAACATTGAAAGCCTAACGAACTGAGGAGGTCACAACGATCATTCGGTTGTATCACATTCCACATCAGAACGCTCAAGCAAAAGTACACAAAGAACATGGCGCACGCACACACACACACACACACACACACACACACACACACACACACAAACACACACACACACACACGCACACACACGTGGATATATCGCGACCTGGCAGGAATCCGTTGCACCTCTGCAAGCCGCATGTGTAGATAACAACCAACGTCGCAAACATTGACCCACACGGACACACACAAACAGGCCCATTCGGTTCAGAGTAACTCAGCTCCAGCGAGGTGGAAACGAGCAGCTGTGCATGTCCCCGTGCACATGGAAGGTTGTCGAACCGCCCCTTCAAACCAGTTAAAACGTACACGCAAATCTTCCCACTCGTTCAAAGCTCACGTGTTGAAGTAGTACCAGGTAACCGAGGTTGAAGTGCAGTATGAAACAGCGAAGCGAAGCAACGAGAAAGAAACACGTGCTCGCTATCTTGAAGCAATGTTTCAAATGCGATAAGGAACTGTCGTTCTGTGACGTCACACAGTCGTGCAGTCACGCCCATTGGTGACCTCACAATGAAGGGTTCTGTTGGCTGTCGGTTCTTATATTCGCATTGAAATGGAATTTCATTTCGACGAAGTTTCGTTCGCTCGTCGATGATGAGCGGTCGTCATTTCTTTGCGTATATTTGCCATCACAATTACTGTGTTATCCCGTCATTTTTAAAATATTCTCAGCATGGTGACCAGGCATTTCCGAGCCGGTCTAACCCTCTGGCCGATGTAACGAATGTCTTCAGGACCGTCTATATATTAGGTACGCATTTCTGCTAAATTGCACCAATCATGAGGTTGGGCAGGCCTGGGAGGATTGTTGGTTCGTTATTATTGCCAAATGATGTTACTCTTATTATTGGTGTGAATGTTATGAGTATTAAATGTTATATACTTTGTTACAATGTTATCGTTGTGTCTCTTGTTCATTTGGAAAGCCATGCCTTGGAAGGACCTATTCAGCTTCTCCCTACACACCTGAGGATGGTGTCTGTCAAAAACATTGAAAGCCTAACGAACTGAGGAGGTCACAACGATCATTCGGTTGTATCACATTCCACATCAGAACGCTCAAGCTTAAGTACACAAAGAACATGGCGCACGCACGCACACACACACACACACACACACACGTGGATATCGCGACCTGGCAGGAATCCGTTGCACCTCTGCAAGCCGCATGTAGAGATAACAATCAACGTCGCAAACATTGACACACACGGACACACACAAACAGGCCCTTTCGGTTCAGAGTAACTCAGCTCCAGCGAGGTGGAAACGAGCAGCTGTGCATGTCCCCGTGCACATGGAAGGTTGTCGAACCGCACCTTCAAACCAGGTAAAACGTACACGCAAATCTTCCCACTCGTTCAAAGCTCACGTGTTGAAGTAGTACCAGGTAACCGATGTTGAAGTGCAGTATGAAACAGCGAAGCGAAGCAACGAGAAAGAAACACGTGCTCGCCATCTTGAAGCAATGTTTCAAATGCGATAAGGAACTGTCGTTCTGTGACGTCACACAGTCGTTCAGTCACGCCCATTGGTGACCTCACAATGAAGGGTTCTGTTGGCTGTCGGTTCTAATAGTCGCATTGAAATGGAATTTCATTTCGACTAAGTTTCGTTAGCTCGTCGATGATGAGCGGTCGTCATTTCTTTGCGTATATTTGCCATCACAATTACTGTGTTATCCCATCATTTAAAAAATATTCTCAGCATGGTGACCAGGCATTTCCGAGCAGGTCTAACCCTCTGGCCGATGTAACGAATGTCTTCAGGACCGTCTATATATTATGTACGCATTTCTGCTAAATTGGACCAATCATGAGGTTGGGCAGGCCTGGGAGGATTGTTGGTTCGTTATTATTGCCAAATGATGTTACCCTTATTATTGGTGTTAATGTTATTAGTATTAATTGTTATATACTTTGTTACAATGTTATCGTTGTGTCTCTTGTTCATTTGGAAAGCCATGCCATGGAAGGACCTATTCAGCTTCTCTCTGCACACCTGAGGATGGTGTCTGTCAAGAACATTGAAAGCCTAACGAACTGAGGAGGTCACAACGATCATTCGGTTGTATCACATTCCACATCAGAACGCTCAAGCAAAAGTACACAAAGAACATGGCGCACGCACACACACACACACACACACACACACACACACACACACACACACACACACACACAAACACACACACACACACACGCACACACACGT
Organism: Myxine glutinosa; assembly: GCF_964187855.1. Classification (NCBI taxonomy): domain Eukaryota; kingdom Metazoa; phylum Chordata; class Myxini; order Myxiniformes; family Myxinidae; genus Myxine; species Myxine glutinosa. The sequence goes on from NC_136261.1 coordinate 137,651,806, forward strand.
GGATATATCGCGACCTGGCAGGAATCCGTTGCACCTCTGCAAGCCGCATGTGTAGATAACAACCAACGTCGCAAACATTGACCCACACGGACACACACAAACAGGCCCATTCGGTTCAGAGTAACTCAGCTCCAGCGAGGTGGAAACGAGCAGCTGTGCATGTCCCCGTGCACATGGAAGGTTGTCGAACCGCCCCTTCAAACCAGTTAAAACGTACACGCAAATCTTCCCACTCGTTCAAAGCTCACGTGTTGAAGTAGTACCAGGTAACCGAGGTTGAAGTGCAGTATGAAACAGCGAAGCGAAGCAACGAGAAAGAAACACGTGCTCGCTATCTTGAAGCAATGTTTCAAATGCGATAAGGAACTGTCGTTCTGTGACGTCACACAGTCGTGCAGTCACGCCCATTGGTGACCTCACAATGAAGGGTTCTGTTGGCTGTCGGTTCTTATATTCGCATTGAAATGGAATTTCATTTCGACGAAGTTTCGTTCGCTCGTCGATGATGAGCGGTCGTCATTTCTTTGCGTATATTTGCCATCACAATTACTGTGTTATCCCGTCATTTTTAAAATATTCTCAGCATGGTGACCAGGCATTTCCGAGCCGGTCTAACCCTCTGGCCGATGTAACGAATGTCTTCAGGACCGTCTATATATTAGGTACGCATTTCTGCTAAATTGCACCAATCATGAGGTTGGGCAGGCCTGGGAGGATTGTTGGTTCGTTATTATTGCCAAATGATGTTACTCTTATTATTGGTGTGAATGTTATGAGTATTAAATGTTATATACTTTGTTACAATGTTATCGTTGTGTCTCTTGTTCATTTGGAAAGCCATGCCTTGGAAGGACCTATTCAGCTTCTCCCTACACACCTGAGGATGGTGTCTGTCAAAAACATTGAAAGCCTAACGAACTGAGGAGGTCACAACGATCATTCGGTTGTATCACATTCCACATCAGAACGCTCAAGCTTAAGTACACAAAGAACATGGCGCACGCACGCACACACACACACACACACACACGTGGATATCGCGACCTGGCAGGAATCCGTTGCACCTCTGCAAGCCGCATGTAGAGATAACAATCAACGTCGCAAACATTGACACACACGGACACACACAAACAGGCCCTTTCGGTTCAGAGTAACTCAGCTCCAGCGAGGTGGGAACGAGCAGCTGTGCATGTCCCCGTGCACATGGAAGGTTGTCGAACCGCACCTTCAAACCAGGTAAAACGTACACGCAAATCTTCCCACTCGTTCAAAGCTCACGTGTTGAAGTAGTACCAGGGAACCGAGGTTGAAGTGCAGTATGAAACGGCGACGCGAAGCAACGAGAAAGAAACACGTGCTCGCCATCTTGAAGCAATGTTTCAAATGCGATAAGGAACTGTCGTTCTGTGACGTCACACAGTCGTGCAGTCACGCCTATTGGTGACCTCACAATGAAGGGTTCTGTTGGCTTTCGGTTCTAAAAGTCGCATTGAAATGGAATTTCATTTCGACGAAGTTTCGTTCGCTCGTCGATGATGAGCGGTCGTCATTTCTTTGCGTATATTTGCCATCACAATTACTGTGTTATCCCGTCATTTAAAAAATTATTCTCAGCATGGTGACCAGGCATTTCCGAGCAGGTCTAACCCTCTGGCCGACGTAACGAATGTCTTCAGGACCGTCTATATATTATGTACGCATTTCTGCTAAATTGGACCAATCATGAGGTTGGGCAGGCCTGGAAGGATTGTTGGTTCGTTATTATTGACAAATGATGTTACTCTTATTATTGGTGTTTATGTTATTAGTATTAATTGTTATATACTTTGTTACAATGTTATCGTTGTGTCTCTTGTTCATTTGGAAAGCCATGCCATGGAAGGACCTATTCAGCTTCTCTCTACACACCTGAGGATGGTGTCTGTCAAGAACTTTGAAAGCCTAACGAACTGAGGAGGTCACAACGATCATTCGGTTGTATCACATTCCACATCAGAACGCTCAAGCAAAAGTACACAAAGAACATGGCGCACGCACACACACACACACACACACACACACACACACACACACACACACACACACACACACACACACACACGTGGATATATCGCGACCTGACAGGAATCCTTTGCACCTCTGCAAGCCGCCTGTGTAGATAACAACCAACGTCACAAACATTGACACACACACGGACACACACAAACAGGCCCATTCGGTTCAGAGTAACTCAGCTCCAGCGAGGTGGAAACGAGCAGCTGTGCATGTCCCCGTGCACATGGAAGGTTGTCGAACCGCACCTTCAAACCAGGTAAAACGTACACGCAAATCTTCCCACTCGTTCAAAGCTCACGTGTTGAAGTAGTACCAGGGAACCGAGGTTGAAGTGCAGTATGAAACAGCGAAGCGAAGCAACGATAAAGAAACACGTGCTCGCCATCTTGAAGCAATGTTTCAAATGCGATAAGGAACTGTCGTTCTGTGACGTCACACAGTCGTGCAGTCACGCCCATTGGTGACCTCACAATGAAGGGTTCTGTTGGCTGTCGGTTCTTATAGTCGCATTGAAATGGAATTTCATTTCGACGAAGTTTCGTTCGCTCGTTGATGATGAGCGGTCGTCATTTCTTTGCGTATATTTGCCATCACAATTACTGTGTTATCCCGTCATTTTAAAAATATTCTCAGCATGGTGACCAGGCATTTCCGAGCAGGTCTAACCATCTGGCCGATGTAACGAATGTCTTCAGGACCGTCTATATATTATGTACGCATTTCTGCTAAATTGGACCAATCATGAGGTTGGGCAGGCCTGGAAGGATTGTTGGTTCGTTATTATTGACAAATGATGTTACTCTTATTATTGGTGTTTATGTTATTAGTATTAATTGTTATATACTTTGTTACAATGTTATCGTTGTGTCTCTTGTTCATTTGGAAAGCCATGCCATGGAAGGACCTATTCAGCTTCTCTCTACACACCTGAGGATGGTGTCTGTCAAGAACATTGAAAGCCTAACGAACTGAGGAGGTCACAACGATCATTCGGTTGTATCACATTCCACATCAGAACGCTCAAGCAAAAGTACACAAAGAACATGGCGCACGCACACACACACACACACACACACACACACACACACACACGCACACACACGTGGATATATCGCGACCTGGCAGGAATCCGTTGCACCTCTGCAAGCCGCATGTGTAGATAACAACCAACGTCGCAAACATTGACCCACACGGACACACACAAACAGGCCCATTCGGTTCAGAGTAACTCAGCTCCAGCGAGGTGGAAACAAGCAGCTGTGCATGTCCCCGTGCACATGGAAGGTTGTCGAACCGCCCCTTCAAACCAGTTAAAACGTACACGCAAATCTTCCCACTCGTTCAAAGCTCACGTGTTGAAGTAGTACCAGGTAACCGAGGTTGAAGTGCAGTATGAAACAGCGAAGCGAAGCAACGAGAAAGAAACACGTGCTCGCTATCTTGAAGCAATGTTTCAAATGCGATAAGGAACTGTCGTTCTGTGACGTCACACAGTCGTGCAGTCACGCCCATTGGTGACCTCACAATGAAGGGTTCTGTTGGCTGTCGGTTCTTATATTCGCATTGAAATGGAATTTCATTTCGACGAAGTTTCGTTCGCTCGTCGATGATGAGCGGTCGTCATTTCTTTGCGTATATTTGCCATCACAATTACTGTGTTATCCCGTCATTTTTAAAATATTCTCAGCATGGTGACCAGGCATTTCCGAGCCGGTCTAACCCTCTGGCCGATGTAACGAATGTCTTCAGGACCGTCTATATATTAGGTACGCATTTCTGCTAAATTGCACCAATCATGAGGTTGGGCAGGCCTGGGAGGATTGTTGGTTCGTTATTATTGCCAAATGATGTTACTCTTATTATTGGTGTGAATGTTATGAGTATTAAATGTTATATACTTTGTTACAATGTTATCGTTGTGTCTCTTGTTCATTTGGAAAGCCATGCCTTGGAAGGACCTATTCAGCTTCTCCCTACACACCTGAGGATGGTGTCTGTCAAAAACATTGAAAGCCTAACGAACTGAGGAGGTCACAACGATCATTCGGTTGTATCACATTCCACATCAGAACGCTCAAGCTTAAGTACACAAAGAACATGGCGCACGCACGCACACACACACACACACACACACGTGGATATCGCGACCTGGCAGGAATCCGTTGCACCTCTGCAAGCCGCATGTAGAGATAACAATCAACGTCGCAAACATTGACACACACGGACACACACAAACAGGCCCTTTCGGTTCAGAGTAACTCAGCTCCAGCGAGGTGGGAACGAGCAGCTGTGCATGTCCCCGTGCACATGGAAGGTTGTCGAACCGCACCTTCAAACCAGGTAAAACGTACACGCAAATCTTCCCACTCGTTCAAAGCTCACGTGTTGAAGTAGTACCAGGGAACCGAGGTTGAAGTGCAGTATGAAACAGCGAAGCGAAGCAACGATAAAGAAACACGTGCTCGCCATCTTGAAGCAATGTTTCAAATGCGATAAGGAACTGTCGTTCTGTGACGTCACACAGTCGTGCAGTCACGCCCATTGGTGACCTCACAATGAAGGGTTCTGTTGGCTGTCGGTTCTTATAGTCGCATTGAAATGGAATTTCATTTCGACGAAGTTTCGTTCGCTCGTCGATGATGAGCGGTCGTCATTTCTTTGCGTATATTTGCCATCACAATTACTGTGTTATCCCGTCATTTTAAAAATATTCTCAGCATGGTGACCAGGCATTTCCGAGCAGGTCTAACCCTCTGGCCGATGTAACGAATGTCTTCAGGACCGTCTATATATTATGTACGCATTTCTGCTAAATTGGACCAATCATGAGGTTGGGCAGGCCTGGAAGGATTGTTGGTTCGTTATTATTGACAAATGATGTTACTCTTATTATTGGTGTTTATGTTATTAGTATTAATTGTTATATACTTTGTTACAATGTTATCGTTGTGTCTCTTGTTCATTTGGAAAGCCATGCCATGGAAGGACCTATTCAGCTTCTCTCTACACACCTGAGGATGGTGTCTGTCAAGAACATTGAAAGCCTAACGAACTGAGGAGGTCACAACGATCATTCGGTTGTATCACATTCCACATCAGAACGCTCAAGCAAAAGTACACAAAGAACATGGCGCACGCACACACACACACACACACACACACACACACACACACACACGCACACACACGTGGATATATCGCGACCTGGCAGGAATCCGTTGCACCTCTGCAAGCCGCATGTGTAGATAACAACCAACGTCGCAAACATTGACACACACGGACACACACAAACAGGCCCTTTCGGTTCAGAGTAACTCAGCTCCAGCGAGGTGGAAACGAGCAGCTGTGCATGTCCCCGTGCACATGGAAGGTTGTCGAACCGCACCTTCAAACCAGTTAAAACGTACACGCAAATCTTCCCACTCGTTCAAAGCTCACGTGTTGAAGTAGTACCAGGTAACCGAGGTTGAAGTGCAGTATGAAACAGCGAAGCGAAGCAACGAGAAAGAAACACGTGCTCGCCATCTTGAAGCAATGTTTCAAATGCGATAAGGAACTGTCGTTCTGTGACGTCACACAGTCGTGCAGTCACGCCCATTGGTGACCTCACAATGAAGGGTTCTGTTGGCTGTCGGTTCTTATAGTCGCATTGAAATGGAATTTCATTTCGACGAAGTTTCGTTCGCTCGTCGATGATGAGCGGTCGTCATTTCTTTGCGTATATTTGCCATCACAATTACTGTGTTATCCCGTCATTTTTAAAATATTCTCAGCATGGTGACCAGGCATTTCCGAGCCGGTCTAACCCTCTGGCCGATGTAACGAATGTCTTCAGGACCGTCTATATATTAGGTACGCATTTCTGCTAAATTGCACCAATCATGAGGTTGGGCAGGCCTGGGAGGATTGTTGGTTCGTTATTATTGCCAAATGATGTTACTCTTATTATTGGTGTGAATGTTATGAGTATAAAATGTTATATACTTTGTTACAATGTTATCGTTGTGTCTCTTGTTCATTTGGAAAGCCATGCCGTGGAAGGACCTATTCAGCTTCTCTCTACACACCTGAGGATGGTGTCTGTCAAAAACATTGAAAGCCTAACGAACTGAGGTGGTCACAACGATCATTCGGTTGTATCACATTCCACATCAGAACGCTCAAGCATAAGTACACAAAGAACATGGCGCACGCACGCACACGCACATACACACACGTGGATATATCGCGACCTGGCAGGAATCCTTTGCACCTCTGCAAGCCGCCTGTGTAGATAACAACCAACGTCGCAAACATTGACACACACGGACACACACAAACAGGCCCATTCGGTTCAGAGTAACTCAGCTCCAGCGAGGTGGAAACGAGCAGCTGTGCATGTCCCCGTGCACATGGAAGGGTGTCGAACCGCACCTTCAAACCAGTTAAAACGTACACGCAAATCTTCCCACTCGTTCAAAGCTCACGTGTTGAAGTAGTACCAGGTAACCGAGGTTGAAGTGCAGTATGAAACAGCGAAGCGAAGCAACGAGAAAGAAACACGTGCTCGCCATCTTGAAGCAATGTTTCAAATGCGATAAGGAACTGTCGTTCTGTGACGTCACACAGTCGTGCAGTCACGCCCATTGGTGACCTCACAATGAAGGGTTCTGTTGGCTGTCGGTTCTTATAGTCGCATTGAAATGGAATTTCATTTCGACGAAGTTTCGTTCGCTCGTCGATGATGAGCGGTCGTCATTTCTTTGCGTATATTTGCCATCACAATTACTGTTATCCCGTCATTTTTAAAATATTCTCAGCATGGTGACCAGGCATTTCCGAGCCGGTCTAACCCTCTGGCCGATGTAACGAATGTCTTCAGGACCGTCTATATATTATGTACGCATTTCTGCTAATTTTTTTTTTTGTTTTTGTTTTTTTGTATACAAGATCGAGGCTCGTGAAAGAGCGAACATTAATCACACAGAAAGACAAACCGACACATAAAACATATAACATAGGGAGCGGTAGACAAGATGGGGAGAGAGGGGGAAGGACACAAACACAACATTTGAGAGCAGGGACCGAGAGACATGGAGACATCGAGAGATCTGAGAGAGGGCGAGGGCTTTGGGGGGGGGGGGGGGCATGGGAAGGGGGCGGTGGGAGAGGTATAAAACATATGGACACTTCCAGGACTTCCAGGAAAGAAGTTGGAATTTCAAACAAGGTGGATCTGGGGTGAATTAGCGGGGGTAGAAAAGATCAAGGTTTTGGATGGGGGAAGATAAGAGATGGTGGTGAACAGCTGTTTTAAAGACCTGGAGGGAGGAGTGGGATTGAAGGGAGTGAGGGAGTTTGTTCCAGAGGCGGGAGAAAAGAGGAATGAAAGAGTGAAGGTGAGCAGAGAGCCGAGATTTCGGCAGTTTAACCATCAGAGGGTTGCTGGCAGATCTTGTGCGACCTGTAGGAATATTTGGGGGACAGAGCACAGAGAGAGCTGGGGGTGCAAGGCCGGAGAGGAGTCGGTAGAAGACAGAAAGTCCACCTACCTGCCTGCGGTGAGTGAGTGAAAGGCCCTCAGAGATAGCTTCATCGCGGGAGATTCCAATAATTCTGAAAGCTTTGGTTTCAACAGCGTGAAGCCGAGCTAGGTGTGAGGCAGGAGCACCGGCCCATAGGGGAGAACAGTATTCCATTGAGCTGCGGATGAAAGCCTTGTATGTGGTGAGGAGCTCAGGTGTGCCGAGGAAGGACTTCGCATGACGGAGGATGCCCAGTCGGCGACTGGCTTTGGAGGCCAGCTTGGAAATGTGGTTTTCCCAAGAAAGATCATGGCAGATAGTGAGACCCAAAATCTTGAGCGACAGAACTTCTTGGAGAGGATTGTTGAGAAAGTAGATGAGAGGGTTGTCCAGTCGATCTTTTCGGAGAGACATAGTAAGAGTGTGAGATTTGTCAGGATTGAAAGACATGTTCCACTTGTTTGACCAGTCTGTGATTTTGTCCAGGTCTTCAGAGAGTGAGGAGGCAGCAGACTGCCGATCTGAGGGAAGAGGAATGGAGCGGCAGAGAGTGGAGTCATCAGCAAAGAGATAGAGAGGATTTTCGAGAGAGTCAGAGAGATCATTGATGAAGACCAGAAAAAGCACGGGGCCCAGAACACTGCCTTGGGGAACTCCAGCCTGAACAGGAAGAGGAGATGAGAGAAACCCATTCAGGGCCACACGTTGACGACGACTAGAGAGGAAGTCCGCCAGCCATGCGTGGAGATTTCCATGGATAACAAAGGAGGAGAGTTTGGTGAGCAGAGCGGGGTGCCAGACCGTGTCGAAGGCACGTGATATGTCGAGGGAGACAGCTCTAATTTCCTGTTTGGCATTGAGGACCTCCATCCATTGTTGAGACAGCAGAAGCAGCATGTCCAGAGTAGAGTGACCTGGTCTGAAACCAAATTGATGATCAGAGATCAAGCCATTGGAGAAGAGGAAAGATTTCATATCCGAAGCAATGATGGATTCCATGACTTTGCTGATAATTGGGAGAAGGCTGATTGGTCTGTAGTTGCTAGGATCTGTTTTTGCACCTTTTTTGTGCAAAGCGGTGATGTTGGCTGATTTCCAAGCAGATGGCAGTTGACCTTGAGCAAAAGAGAGGGTGAAGAGAACAGAGAGAGGGTGAGATAGAGCAGCAGAGCAGGATTTTAGGACCCGTGGGCTGATGCCGTCGGGTCCAGTTGCAGAATCAGAGTCGAGGGTTGACAGAAACTTTTCCACCTTGTCAGGAGGAAAGGACACGGAGTCCAGGAGCAGCAGGGTACGACTGGGTATGGTGGGTACAGAGAGGGATGGGTTTGGGACACAAGATTTAGAGGCAAACACAGAGTTGAGGCATTCAGCTTTTTCACGTGCGGAGTCAGCTGTGTAGCCGTTTGAGGTAAGGGAGGGGATGGAGGGGGAACAAACACCAGAAACGGATTTGACCAGATGCCACCAGGATTTGGAAGAGGGAGACAGATAAGAGAGTTCGGTCTTGAGAACGGAGAGATATTGTTTCCTGGCTCTCCTGAGGGTGGACACACACTTGTTTCGGGCTTTGTGAAAGGAAATGAGATTTCCTTCCGTTGGATTTGCTTTCCAGGAGACGAAGGCAAGTTGTTTCTGGGCAACAGCCTCACCACAAGATTCCGTGTACCATGGACGGGAGGAAGGGTATGACAACTGAAGACGAGATGGGATAAATCTGTGCATGAGAGAGAGCAATTTACTTTGGAAGAATTCCCAGGATGAGTTGATGTCAGAGGTGGTAGAGATGGGAGACCAGTCCAGATGATTGATGGCTGCTTGGAGACCGTGCCAGTTGGCCTGAGTGAAATGCCAGACTCGTCGACGCTGAGCAGGCTCCCTGAGGATGGTCAGAGAGATGTCCACTTTAACAAGGACATGATCAGATGATCCGATCGGAGCAGAAGAAGAGCAGCAGACATTTTCAGGGAAGTTAGTCATAACCAAGTCCAGAAGAGAAGATGTTCCGTTGACTGAGATCCGGGTCGGGAAATTGACAGATTGTGTCAGTCCCAGTGAGTCGCAGAAGTCCTTTGCTGAGGAGCCATGGCTGGTGAGAGAGGTACCCACACCCAGCCAACTGGCATGATGACAGTTGAAATCACCACATATGAGGAAGAGAGAGTTGGGATGAGTAGATAGAAGTTGGTCCATATCATCAGACAGCGAGATGTAGATGGAGTCATCACTGTTTGGTGGACGGTACAACACACATATGAACAAGAGGTGGGAGCGAAGGGGAAGCCGTAGCCAGAGGTATTCCTGGGGGTGAGGTGGAGAGAGTGCAGTGCAGGGCGAGTGAGGAAGAGAGTTTTTGATAAAGATAGCAACCCCGCCTCCAGGACGAGGCTCAGGTCTATCATACCGGAGGAGGGAGTAGCCCGGGAGAGATACTATGGAATCAGAGACATCATAAAGGAGGAAAGTTTCTGTTAAGCAGATCACGTCTGGTTTGACAGAAGCAACCTGTATGGAGAGATCAGTTAAGTTTGAACGAAGGCCCCGGATGTTTGAGGTCCATACCGTTAATGAAGAGGAAGGGGGAGCATCAGATACAGAACAGGGGGGAGGAGGGGTAGGGTAAGATGTGGAAGAGGTGGAAGAGGTAGGGAGAGCTGTTGAAGGTGTGTCAGAGATTTCAGAATAGCTCGGAGAAAGGGAAGGATGGGGCGGACAAAAGGTTTGATGGTGATTGGGAGAGCCACAATGAGGTGTTATTTGAGGAGGGGGAAGAGCGAGGCAGAAGGTTGGGGGAGATGGAGGTGAGAGTTTGAAGGGGGAAGAAGCGGGGAGGACGCTTTGAGGAGGGGGAGTGAGAGGGGGGAAATTGAGAAGCAATGAGGGTGGGGAGATTTGAAGGGGAGGGGTGAGGGGGGAGTTTGGGAGGGAAGGGACAAGGGGAGGGATTTGAAAGGGATGGGATATGGGGGAGATTTGGAGGGGAGGGGTGAGGCAGGAGTCTAGGAGGGGAGGGGCGAGGGGGCGTCTTGGCGGGGAGGGGTGAGGGGGTAGTTTAGGAGGGAGGGGGCAAGGGGGGAGATTTGAAAGGGATGGGTGATGGGGAAGATTTTGAGGGGAGGGGTGATGGGGAAGATTTGGAGGGGAGGGGTTATGGGGAAGATTTGGAGGGGAGGGGTGAGATTGGATTTTTGAAAGTGTACGATTTATGGGAAACGAACATTTATTGCAAAATGAGTTTCTTGTGACCTTCGAGTTAAAAATACGTTTAAGGACGCTGGATGGAGGATGGAGTGCAGGAGAGTTTAGGGAATGTAGAAAAAAGGCACTATAGGAGATGGATATTTTTTTTGGGATGAATTGATTTGGTGAGCAAGTCGAAAGCAGCCTTTTAAAGAAGAAGAAGAAAAAGGTGTTATAAAATATGACGGAATACATAACTTGAGGGGAAAGTGTAAACATTGAAGGTTAATGAGTGAAAACTATCTGGGGAAATGGGGGAGAAACACGTGGTCGAAGAACGAACGAACGAATAAGAATGAATAAACGAATGAGAACAGAGAAGGAAATGTTTTTTTTTTTTTTTTTTTTTTTTTTTTGAGTTGAGATTTACACAAGGAAGTAGGCTATGGGTGAAAAGCCTGGGAATACAGAGAACGAAAGTTATTGGATCACAAACGACGGACCGCTGA
>NC_136261.1:137668053-137670553 GCF_964187855.1 Myxine glutinosa
TAAGGAACTGTCGTTCTGTGACGTCACACAGTCGTGCAGTCACGCCCATTGGTGACCTCACAATGAAGGGTTCTGTTGGCTGTCGGTTCTAATAGTCGCATTGAAATGGAATTTCATTTCGACTCAGTTTCGTTAGCTCGTCGATGATGAGCGGTCGTCATTTCTTTGCGTATATTTGCCATCACAATTATTGTGTTATCCCGTCATTTTAAAAATATTCTCAGCATGGTGACCAGGCATTTCCGAGCAGGTCTAACCCTCTGGCCGATGTAACGAATGTCTTCAGGACCGTCTATATATTATGTACGCATTTCTGCTAAAATGGACCAATCATGAGGTTGGGCAGGCCTGGGAGGATTGTTGGTTCGTTATTATTGCCAAATGATGTTACTCTTATTATTGGTGTTAATGTTATTAGTATTAATTGTTATATAATTTGTTACAATGTTATCGTTGTGTCTCTTGTTCATTTGGAAAGCCATGCCATGGAAGGACCTATTCAGCTTCTCTCTACACACCTGAGGATGGTGTCTGTCAAAAACATTGAAAGCCAAACGAACTGAGGAGGTCACAACGATCATTCGGTTGTATCACATTCCACATCAGAACGCTCATGCATAAGTACACAAAGAACATGGCGCATGCACGCGCACACACACACACACACACACACACACACACACACACACACACACACACACACACACACACACACACACACACGTGGATATCGCGACCTGGCAGGAATCCGTTGCACCTCTGCAAGCCGCATGTAGAGATAACAATCAACGTCGCAAACATTGACACACACGGACACACACAAACAGGCCCTTTCGGTTCAGAGTAACTCAGCTCCAGCGAGGTGGGAACGAGCAGCTGTGCATGTCCCCGTGCACATGGAAGGTTGTCGAACCGCACCTTCAAACCAGGTAAAACGTACACGCAAATCTTCCCACTCGTTCAAAGCTCACGTGTTGAAGTAGTACCAGGGAACCGAGGTTGAAGTGCAGTATGAAACAGCGACGCGAAGCAACGAGAAAGAAACACGTGCTCGCCATCTTGAAGCAATGTTTCAAATGCGATAAGGAACTGTCGTTCTGTGACGTCACACAGTCGTGCAGTCACGCCCATTGGTGACCTCACAATGAAGGGTTCTGTTGGCTGTCGGTTCTAAAAGTCGCATTGAAATGGAATTTCATTTCGACGAAGTTTCGTTCGCTCGTCGATGATGAGCGGTCGTCATTTCTTTGCGTATATTTGCCATCACAATTACTGTGTTATCCCGTCATTTTAAAAATATTCTCAGCATGGTGACCAGGCATTTCCGAGCAGGTCTAACCCTCTGGCCGATGTAACGAATGTCTTCAGGACCGTCTATATATTATGTACGCATTTCTGCTAAATTGGACCAATCATGAGGTTGGGCAGGCCTGGAAGGATTGTTGGTTCGTTATTATTGACAAATGATGTTACTCTTATTATTGGTGTTTATGTTATTAGTATTAATTGTTATATACTTTGTTACAATGTTATCGTTGTGTCTCTTGTTCATTTGGAAAGCCATGCCATGGAAGGACCTATTCAGCTTCTTTCTACACACCTGAGGATGGTGTCTGTCAAAAACATTGAAAGCCAAACGAACTGAGGAGGTCACAACGATCATTCGGTTGTATCACATTCCACATCAGAACGCTCATGCATGAGTACACAAAGAACATGGCGCACGCACGCACACACACACACACACACACACACACACACACACACACACACACACACACACACACACACACACACACACACACACACACGTGGATATCGCGACCTGGCAGGAATCCGTTGCACCTCTGCAAGCCGCATGTAGAGATAACAACCAACGTCGCAAACATTGACACACACGGACACACACAAACAGGCCCATTCGGTTCAGAGTAACTCAGCTCCAGCGAGGTGGAAACGAGCAGCTGTGCATGTCCCCGTGCACATGGAAGGTTGTCGAACCGCACCTTCAAACCAGTTAAAACGTACACGCAAATCTTCCCACTCGTTCAAAGCTCACGTGTTTAAGTAGTACCAGGTAACCGAGGTTGAAGTGCAGTATGAAACAGCGAAGCGAAGCAACGAGAAAGAAACACGTGCTCGCCATCTTGAAGCAATGTTTCAAATGCGATAAGGAACTGTCGTTCTGTGACGTCACACAGTTGTGCAGTCACGCCCATTGGTGACCTCACAATGAAGGGTTCTGTTGGCTGTCGGTTCTTATAGTCGCATTGAAATGGAATTTCATTTCGACGAAGTTTCGTTCGCTCGTCGATGATGAACGGTCGTCATTTCTTTGCGTATATTTGCCATCACAATTACTGTGTTATCCCGTCATTTTTAAAATATTCTCAGCATGGTGACCAGGCATTTCCGAGCAGGTCTAACCCTCTGGCCGATGTAACGAATGTCTTCAGGACCGTCTATATATTAGGTACGCATTTCTGCTAAATTGCACCAA
>NC_136261.1:137675553-137693053 GCF_964187855.1 Myxine glutinosa
GCTCGCTATCTTGAAGCAATGTTTCAAATGCGATAAGGAACTGTCGTTCTGTGACGTCACACAGTCGTGCAGTCACGCCCGTTGGTGACCTCACAATGAAGGGTTCTGTTGGCTGTCGGTTCTTATAGTCGCATTGAAACGGAATTTCATTTCGACGAAGTTTCGTTCGCTCATCGATGATGAGCGGTCGTCATTTCTTTGCGTATATTTGCCATCACAATTACTGTGTTATCCCGTCATTTTAAAAATATTCTCAGCATGGTGACCAGGCATTTCCGAGCCGGTCTAACCCTCTGGCCGATGTAACGAATGTCTTCAGGACCGTCTATATATTAGGTACGCATTTCTGCTAAATTGCACCAATCATGAGGTTAGGCAGGCCTGGGAGGATTGTTGGTTCGTTATTATTGCCAAATGATGTTACTCTTATTATTGGTGTGAATGTTATGAGTATTAAATGTTATATATTTTGTTACAATGTTATCGTTGTGTCTCTTGTTCATTTGGAAAGCCATGCCGTGGAAGGACCTATTCAGCTTCTCTCTACACACCTGAGGATGGTGTCTGTCAAAAACATTGAAAGCCTAACGAACTGAGGTCGTCACAACGATCATTCGGTTGTATCACATTCCACATCAGAACGTTCAAGCATAAGTACACAAAGAACATGGCGCACGCACGCACACGCACATACACACACGTGGATATATCGCGACCTGGCAGGAATCCTTTGCACCTCTGCAAGCCGCCTGTGTAGATAACAACCAACGTCACAAACATTGACACACACACGGACACACACAAACAGGCCCATTCGGTTCAGAGTAACTCAGCTCCAGCGAGGTGGAAACGAGCAGCTGTGCATGTCCCCGTGCACATGGAAGGTTGTCGAACCGCACCTTCAAACCAGGTAAAACGTACGCGCAAATCTTCCCACTCGTTCAAAGCTCACGTGTTGAAGTAGTACCAGGGAACCGAGGTTGAAGTGCAGTATGAAACAGCGAAGCGAAGCAACGATAAAGAAACACGTGCTCGCCATCTTGAAGCAATGTTTCAAATGCGATAAGGAACTGTCGTTCTGTGACGTCACACAGTCGTGCAGTCACGCCCATTGGTGACCTCACAATGAAGGGTTCTGTTGGCTGTCGGTTCTTATATTCGCATTGAAATGGAATTTCATTTCGACGAAGTTTCGTTCGCTCGTCGATGATGAGCGGTCGTCATTTCTTTGCGTATATTTGCCATCACAATTACTGTGTTATCCCGTCATTTTTAAAATATTCTCAGCATGGTGACCAGGCATTTCCGAGCCGGTCTAACCCTCTGGCCGATGTAACGAATGTCTTCAGGACCGTCTATATATTAGGTACGCATTTCTGCTAAATTGCACCAATCATGAGGTTGGGCAGGCCTGGGAGGATTGTTGGTTCGTTATTATTGCCAAATGATGTTACTCTTATTATTGGTGTGAATGTTATGAGTATTAAATGTTATATACTTTGTTACAATGTTATCGTTGTGTCTCTTGTTCATTTGGAAAGCCATGCCTTGGAAGGACCTATTCAGCTTCTCCCTACACACCTGAGGATGGTGTCTGTCAAAAACATTGAAAGCCTAACGAACTGAGGAGGTCACAACGATCATTCGGTTGTATCACATTCCACATCAGAACGCTCAAGCTTAAGTACACAAAGAACATGGCGCACGCACGCACACACACACACACACACACACGTGGATATCGCGACCTGGCAGGAATCCGTTGCACCTCTGCAAGCCGCATGTAGAGATAACAATCAACGTCGCAAACATTGACACACACGGACACACACAAACAGGCCCTTTCGGTTCAGAGTAACTCAGCTCCAGCGAGGTGGGAACGAGCAGCTGTGCATGTCCCCGTGCACATGGAAGGTTGTCGAACCGCACCTTCAAACCAGGTAAAACGTACACGCAAATCTTCCCACTCGTTCAAAGCTCACGTGTTGAAGTAGTACCAGGGAACCGAGGTTGAAGTGCAGTATGAAACGGCGACGCGAAGCAACGAGAAAGAAACACGTGCTCGCCATCTTGAAGCAATGTTTCAAATGCGATAAGGAACTGTCGTTCTGTGACGTCACACAGTCGTGCAGTCACGCCTATTGGTGACCTCACAATGAAGGGTTCTGTTGGCTTTCGGTTCTAAAAGTCGCATTGAAATGGAATTTCATTTCGACGAAGTTTCGTTCGCTCGTCGATGATGAGCGGTCGTCATTTCTTTGCGTATATTTGCCATCACAATTACTGTGTTATCCCGTCATTTAAAAAATTATTCTCAGCATGGTGACCAGGCATTTCCGAGCAGGTCTAACCCTCTGGCCGATGTAACGAATGTCTTCAGGACCGTCTATATATTATGTACGCATTTCTGCTAAATTGGACCAATCATGAGGTTGGGCAGGCCTGGAAGGATTGTTGGTTCGTTATTATTGACAAATGATGTTACTCTTATTATTGGTGTTTATGTTATTAGTATTAATTGTTATATACTTTGTTACAATGTTATCGTTGTGTCTCTTGTTCATTTGGAAAGCCATGCCATGGAAGGACCTATTCAGCTTCTCTCTACACACCTGAGGATGGTGTCTGTCAAGAACTTTGAAAGCCTAACGAACTGAGGAGGTCACAACGATCATTCGGTTGTATCACATTCCACATCAGAACGCTCAAGCAAAAGTACACAAAGAACATGGCGCACGCACACACACACACACACACACACACACACACACACACACACACACACACACACACACACACACACACACACACACGTGGATATATCGCGACCTGACAGGAATCCTTTGCACCTCTGCAAGCCGCCTGTGTAGATAACAACCAACGTCACAAACATTGACACACACACGGACACACACAAACAGGCCCATTCGGTTCAGAGTAACTCAGCTCCAGCGAGGTGGAAACGAGCAGCTGTGCATGTCCCCGTGCACATGGAAGGTTGTCGAACCGCACCTTCAAACCAGGTAAAACGTACACGCAAATCTTCCCACTCGTTCAAAGCTCACGTGTTGAAGTAGTACCAGGGAACCGAGGTTGAAGTGCAGTATGAAACAGCGAAGCGAAGCAACGATAAAGAAACACGTGCTCGCCATCTTGAAGCAATGTTTCAAATGCGATAAGGAACTGTCGTTCTGTGACGTCACACAGTCGTGCAGTCACGCCCATTGGTGACCTCACAATGAAGGGTTCTGTTGGCTGTCGGTTCTTATAGTCGCATTGAAATGGAATTTCATTTCGACGAAGTTTCGTTCGCTCGTCGATGATGAGCGGTCGTCATTTCTTTGCGTATATTTGCCATCACAATTACTGTGTTATCCCGTCATTTTAAAAATATTCTCAGCATGGTGACCAGGCATTTCCGAGCAGGTCTAACCCTCTGGCCGATGTAACGAATGTCTTCAGGACCGTCTATATATTATGTACGCATTTCTGCTAAATTGGACCAATCATGAGGTTGGGCAGGCCTGGAAGGATTGTTGGTTCGTTATTATTGACAAATGATGTTACTCTTATTATTGGTGTTTATGTTATTAGTATTAATTGTTATATACTTTGTTACAATGTTATCGTTGTGTCTCTTGTTCATTTGGAAAGCCATGCCATGGAAGGACCTATTCAGCTTCTCTCTACACACCTGAGGATGGTGTCTGTCAAGAACATTGAAAGCCTAACGAACTGAGGAGGTCACAACGATCATTCGGTTGTATCACATTCCACATCAGAACGCTCAAGCAAAAGTACACAAAGAACATGGCGCACGCACACACACACACACACACACACACACACACGCACACACACGTGGATATATCGCGACCTGGCAGGAATCCGTTGCACCTCTGCAAGCCGCATGTGTAGATAACAACCAACGTCGCAAACATTGACACACACGGACACACACAAACAGGCCCTTTCGGTTCAGAGTAACTCAGCTCCAGCGAGGTGGAAACGAGCAGCTGTGCATGTCCCCGTGCACATGGAAGGTTGTCGAACCGCACCTTCAAACCAGTTAAAACGTACACGCAAATCTTCCCACTCGTTCAAAGCTCACGTGTTAAAGTAGTACCAGGTAACCGAGGTTGAAGTGCAGTATGAAACAGCGAAGCGAAGCAACGAGAAAGAAACACGTGCTCGCCATCTTGAAGCAATGTTTCAAATGCGATAAGGAACTGTCGTTCTGTGACGTCACACAGTCGTGCAGTCACGCCCATTGGTGACCTCACAATGAAGGGTTCTGTTGGCTGTCGGTTCTTATAGTCGCATTGAAATGGAATTTCATTTCGACGAAGTTTCGTTCGCTCGTCGATGATGAGCGGTCGTCATTTCTTTGCGTATATTTGCCATCACAATTACTGTGTTATCCCGTCATTTTTAAAATATTCTCAGCATGGTGACCAGGCATTTCCGAGCCGGTCTAACCCTCTGGCCGATGTAACGAATGTCTTCAGGACCGTCTATATATTATGTACGCATTTCTGCTAAATTTTTTTTTTGTTTTTGTTTTTTTGTATACAAGATCGAGGCTCGTGAAAGAGCAAACATTAATCACACAGAAAGACAAACCGACACATAAAACATATAACATAGGGAGCGGTAGACAAGATGGGGAGAGAGGGGGAAGGACACAAACACAACATTTGAGAGCAGGGACCGAGAGACATGGAGACATCGAGAGATCTGAGAGAGGGCGAGGGCTTTGGGGGGGGGGCATGGGAAGGGGGCGGTGGGAGAGGTATAAAACATATGGACACTTCCAGGACTTCCAGGAAAGAAGTTGGAATTTCAAACAAGGTGGATCTGGGGTGAATTAGCGGGGGTAGAAAAGATCAAGGTTTTGGATGGGGGAAGATAAGAGATGGTGGTGAACAGCTGTTTTAAAGACCTGGAGGGAGGAGTGGGATTGAAGGGAGTGAGGGAGTTTGTTCCAGAGGCGGGAGAAAAGAGGAATGAAAGAGTGAAGGTGAGCAGAGAGCCGAGATTTCGGCAGTTTAACCATCAGAGGGTTGCTGGCAGATCTTGTGCGACCTGTAGGAATATTTGGGGGACAGAGCACAGAGAGAGCTGGGGGTGCAAGGCCGGAGAGGAGTCGGTAGAAGACAGAAAGTCCACCTACCTGCCTGCGGTGAGTGAGTGAAAGGCCCTCAGAGATAGCTTCATCGCGGGAGATTCCAATAATTCTGAAAGCTTTGGTTTCAACAGCGTGAAGCCGAGCTAGGTGTGAGGCAGGAGCACCGGCCCATAGGGGAGAACAGTATTCCATTGAGCTGCGGATGAAAGCCTTGTATGTGGTGAGGAGCTCAGGTGTGCCGAGGAAGGACTTCGCATGACGGAGGATGCCCAGTCGGCGACTGGCTTTGGAGGCCAGCTTGGAAATGTGGTTTTCCCAAGAAAGATCATGGCAGATAGTGAGACCCAAAATCTTGAGCGACAGAACTTCTTGGAGAGGATTGTTGAGAAAGTAGATGAGAGGGTTGTCCAGTCGATCTTTTCGGAGAGACATAGTAAGAGTGTGAGATTTGTCAGGATTGAAAGACATGTTCCACTTGTTTGACCAGTCTGTGATTTTGTCCAGGTCTTCAGAGAGTGAGGAGGCAGCAGACTGCCGATCTGAGGGAAGAGGAATGGAGCGGCAGAGAGTGGAGTCATCAGCAAAGAGATAGAGAGGATTTTCGAGAGAGTCAGAGAGATCATTGATGAAGACCAGAAAAAGCACGGGGCCCAGAACACTGCCTTGGGGAACTCCAGCCTGAACAGGAAGAGGAGATGAGAGAAACCCATTCAGGGCCACACGTTGACGACGACTAGAGAGGAAGTCCGCCAGCCATGCGTGGAGATTTCCATGGATAACAAAGGAGGAGAGTTTGGTGAGCAGAGCGGGGTGCCAGACCGTGTCGAAGGCACGTGATATGTCGAGGGAGACAGCTCTAATTTCCTGTTTGGCATTGAGGACCTCCATCCATTGTTGAGACAGCAGAAGCAGCATGTCCAGAGTAGAGTGACCTGGTCTGAAACCAAATTGATGATCAGAGATCAAGCCATTGGAGAAGAGGAAAGATTTCATATCCGAAGCAATGATGGATTCCATGACTTTGCTGATAATTGGGAGAAGGCTGATTGGTCTGTAGTTGCTAGGATCTGTTTTTGCACCTTTTTTGTGCAAAGCGGTGATGTTGGCTGATTTCCAAGCAGATGGCAGTTGACCTTGAGCAAAAGAGAGGGTGAAGAGAACAGAGAGAGGGTGAGATAGAGCAGCAGAGCAGGATTTTAGGACCCGTGGGCTGATGCCGTTGGGTCCAGTTGCAGAATCAGAGTCGAGGGTTGACAGAAACTTTTCCACCTTGTCAGGAGGAAAGGACATGGAGTCCAGGAGCAGCAGGGTACGACTGGGTATGGTGGGTACAGAGAGGGATGGGTTTGGGACACAAGATTTAGAGGCAAACACAGAGTTGAGGCATTCAGCTTTTTCACGTGCGGAGTCAGCTGTGTAGCCGTTTGAGGTAAGGGAGGGGATGGAGGGGGAACAAACACCAGAAACGGATTTGACCAGATGCCACCAGGATTTGGAAGAGGGAGACAGATAAGAGAGTTCGGTCTTGAGAACGGAGAGATATTGTTTCCTGGCTCTCCTGAGGGTGGACACACACTTGTTTCGGGCTTTGTGAAAGGAAATGAGATTTCCTTCCGTTGGATTTGCTTTCCAGGAGACGAAGGCAAGTTGTTTCTGGGCAACAGCCTCACCACAAGATTCCGTGTACCATGGACGGGAGGAAGGGTATGACAACTGAAGACGAGATGGGATAAATCTGTGCATGAGAGAGAGCAATTTACTTTGGAAGAATTCCCAGGATGAGTTGATGTCAGAGGTGGTAGAGATGGGAGACCAGTCCAGATGATTGATGGCTGCTTGGAGACCGTGCCAGTTGGCCTGAGTGAAATGCCAGACTCGTCGACGCTGAGCAGGCTCCCTGAGGATGGTCAGAGAGATGTCCACTTTAACAAGGACATGATCAGATGATCCGATCGGAGCAGAAGAAGAGCAGCAGACATTTTCAGGGAAGTTAGTCATAACCAAGTCCAGAAGAGAAGATGTTCCGTTGACTGAGATCCGGGTCGGGAAATTGACAGATTGTGTCAGTCCCAGTGAGTCGCAGAAGTCCTTTGCTGAGGAGCCATGGCTGGTGAGAGAGGTACCCACACCCAGCCAACTGGCATGATGACAGTTGAAATCACCACATATGAGGAAGAGAGAGTTGGGATGAGTAGATAGAAGTTGGTCCATATCATCAGACAGCGAGATGTAGATGGAGTCATCACTGTTTGGTGGACGGTACAACACACATATGAACAAGAGGTGGGAGCGAAGGGGAAGCCGTAGCCAGAGGTATTCCTGGGGGTGAGGTGGAGAGAGTGCAGTGCAGGGCGAGTGAGGAAGAGAGTTTTTGATAAAGATAGCAACCCCGCCTCCAGGACGAGGCTCAGGTCTATCATACCGGAGGAGGGAGTAGCCCGGGAGAGATACTATGGAATCAGAGACATCATAAAGGAGGAAAGTTTCTGTTAAGCAGATCACGTCTGGTTTGACAGAAGCAACCTGTATGGAGAGATCAGTTAAGTTTGAACGAAGGCCCCGGATGTTTGAGGTCCATACCGTTAATGAAGAGGAAGGGGGAGCATCAGATACAGAACAGGGGGGAGGAGGGGTAGGGTAAGATGTGGAAGAGGTGGAAGAGGTAGGGAGAGCTGTTGAAGGTGTGTCAGAGATTTCAGAATAGCTCGGAGAAAGGGAAGGATGGGGCGGACAAAAGGTTTGATGGTGATTGGGAGAGCCACAATGAGGTGTTATTTGAGGAGGGGGAAGAGCGAGGCAGAAGGTTGGGGGAGATGGAGGTGAGAGTTTGAAGGGGGAAGAAGCGGGGAGGACGCTTTGAGGAGGGGGAGTGAGAGGGGGGAAATTGAGAAGCAATGAGGGTGGGGAGATTTGAAGGGGAGGGGTGAGGGGGGAGTTTGGGAGGGAAGGGACAAGGGGAGGGATTTGAAAGGGATGGGATATGGGGGAGATTTGGAGGGGAGGGGTGAGGCAGGAGTCTAGGAGGGGAGGGGCGAGGGGGCGTCTTGGCGGGGAGGGGTGAGGGGGTAGTTTAGGAGGGAGGGGGCAAGGGGGGAGATTTGAAAGGGATGGGTGATGGGGAAGATTTTGAGGGGAGGGGTGATGGGGAAGATTTGGAGGGGAGGGGTTATGGGGAAGATTTGGAGGGGAGGGGTGAGATTGGATTTTTGAAAGTGTACGATTTATGGGAAACGAACATTTATTGCAAAATGAGTTTCTTGTGACCTTCGAGTTAAAAATACGTTTAAGGACGCTGGATGGAGGATGGAGTGCAGGAGAGTTTAGGGAATGTAGAAAAAAGGCACTATAGGAGATGGATATTTTTTTTGGGATGAATTGATTTGGTGAGCAAGTCGAAAGCAGCCTTTTAAAGAAGAAGAAGAAAAAGGTGTTATAAAATATGACGGAATACATAACTTGAGGGGAAAGTGTAAACATTGAAGGTTAATGAGTGAAAACTATCTGGGGAAATGGGGGAGAAACACGTGGTCGAAGAACGAACGAACGAATAAGAATGAATAAACGAATGAGAACAGAGAAGGAAATGTTTTTTTTTTTTGTTTTTTGTTTTTTTTGAGTTGAGATTTACACAAGGAAGTAGGCTATGGGTGAAAAGCCTGGGAATACAGAGAACGAAAGTTATTGGATCACAAACGACGGACCGCTGAGAAAAAGCTTTGAATTCAGAGTTCAGAGTAACTCAGCTCTGTGTCAATTGCACCAATCATGAGGTTGGGCAGGCCTGGGAGGATTGTTGGTTCCTTATTATTGCCAAATGATGTTACTCTTATTATTGGTGTGAATGTTATGAGTATTAAATGTTATATACTTTGTTACAATGTTATCGTTGTGTCTCTTGTTCATTTGGAAAGCCATGCCGTGGAAGGACCTATTCAGCTTCTCTCTACACACCTGAGGATGGTGTCTGTCAAAAACATTGAAAGCGTAATGAACTGAGGAGGTCACAACGATCATTCGGTTGTATCACATTCCACATCAGAACGCTCAAGCATAAGTACACAAAGAACATGGCGCACGCACGCACACGCACATACACACACGTGGATATATCGCGACCTGGCAGGGAATCCTTTGCACCTCTGCATGCCGCCTGTGTAGATAACAACCAACGTCGCACACATTGACACACACGGACACACACAAACAGGCCCATTCGGTTCAGAGTCACTCAGCTCCAGCGAGGTGGAAACGAGCAGCTGTGCATGTCCCCGTGCACATGGAAGGGTGTCGAACCGCACCTTCAAACCAGTTAAAACGTACACGCAAATCTTCCCACTCATTCAAAGCTCACGTGTTGAAGTAGTACCAGGTAATCGAGGTTGAAGTGCAGTATGAAACAGCGAAGCGGAGAAACGAGAAAGAAACACGTGCTCGCCATCTTGAAGCAATGTTTCAAATGCGATAAGGAACTGTCGTTCTGTGACGTCACACAGTCGTGCAGTCACGCCCATTGGTGACCTCACAATGAAGGGTTCTGTTGGCTGTCGGTTCTAATAGTCGCATTGAAATGGAATTTCATTTCGACTAAGTTTCGTTAGCTCGTCGATGATGAACGGTCGTCATTTCTTTGCGTATATTTGCCATCACAATTATTGTGTTATCCCGTCATTTTAAAAATATTCTCAGCATGGTGACCAGGCATTTCCGAGCAGGTCTAACCCTCTGGCCGATGTAACAAATGTCTTCAGGACCGTCTATATATTATGTACGCATTTCTGCTAAAATGGACCAATCATGAGGTTGGGCAGGCCTGGGAGGATTGTTGGTTCGTTATTATTGCCAAATGATGTTACTCTTATTATTGGTGTTAATGTTATTAGTATTAATTGTTATATACTTTGTTACAAAGTTATCGTTGTGTCTCTTGTTCATTTGGAAAGCCATGCCATGGAAGGACCTATTCAGCTTCTCTCTACACACCTGAGGATGGTGGCTGTCAAAAACATTGAAAGCCAAACGAACTGAGGAGGTCACAACGATCATTCGGTTGTATCACATTCCACATCAGAACGCTCATGCATAAGTACACAAAGAACATGGCGCACGCACGTGCACACACACACACACACACACACACACACACACACACACACACACACACACACACACACACACACACACACACACGTGGAAAAAACGCGACCTGGCAGGAATCCGTTGCACCTCTGCAAGCCGCATGTGTAGATAACAACCAACGTCGCAAACATTGACACACACGGACACACACAAACAGGCCCATTCGGTTCAGAGTAACTCAGCTCCAGCGAGGTGGAAACGAGCAGCTGTGCATGTCCCCGTGCACATGGAAGGTTGTCGAACCGCACCTTCAAACCAGTTAAAACGTACACGCAAATCTTCCCACTCGTTCAAAGCTCACGTGTTGAAGTAGTACCAGGTAACCGAGGTTGAAGTGCAGTATGAAACAGCGAAGCTAAGCAACGAGAAAGAAACACGTGCTCGCCATCTTGAAGCAATGTTTCAAATGCGATAAGGAACTGTCGTTCTGTGACGTCACACAGTCGTGCAGTCACGCCCATTGGTGACCTCACAATGAAGGGTTCTGTTGGCTGTCGGTTCTTATAGTCGCATTGAAATGGAATTTCATTTCGACGAAGTTTCGTTCGCTCGTCGATGATGAGCGGTCGTCATTTCTTTGCGTATATTTGCCATCACAATTACTGTGTTATCCCGTCATTTTTAAAATATTCTCAGCATGGTGACCAGGCATTTCCGAGCAGGTCTAACCCTCTGGCTGATGTAACGAATGTCTTCAGGACCGTCTATATATTATGTACGCATTTCTGCTAAATTGGACCAATCATGAGGTTGGGCAGGCCTGGGAGGATTGTTGGTTCGTTATTATTGCCAAATGATGTTACTCTTATTATTGGTGTTAATGTTATTGGTATTAATTGTTATATACTTTGTTACAATGTTATCGTTGTGTCTCTTGTTCATTTGGAAAGCCATGCCATGGAAGGACCTATTCAGCTTCTCTCTACACACCTGAGGATGGTATCTGTCAAAAACATTGAAATCCAAACGAACTGAGGAGGTCACAACGATCATTCGGTTGTATCACATTCCACATCAGAACGCTCATGCATAAGTACACAAAGAACATGGCGCACGCACGCGCACACACACACACACACACACACACACACACACACGCGTGGATATCGCGACCTGGCAGGAATCCGTTGCACCTCTGCAAGCCGCATGTCGAGATAACAACCAACGTCGCAAACATTGACACACACGGACACACACAAACAGGCCCTTTCGGTTCAGAGTAACTCAGCTCCAGCGACGTGGGAACGAGCAGCTGTGCATGTCCCCGTGCACATGGAAGGTTGTCGAACCGCACCTTCAAACCAGGTAAAACATACACGCAAATCTTCCCACTCGTTCAAAGCTCACGTGTTGAAGTAGTACCAGGTAACCGAGGTTGAAGTGCAGTATGAAACAGCGAAGCGAAGCAACGAGAAAGAAACACGTGCTCGCCATCTTGAAGCAATGTTTCAAATGCGATAAGGAACTGTCGTTCTGTGACGTCACACAGTCGTGCAGTCACGCCCATTGGTGACCTCACAATGAAGGGTTCTGTTGGCTGTCGGTTCTTGTAGTCGCATTGAAATGGAATTTCATTTCGACGAAGTTTCGTTCGCTCGTCGATGATGAGCGGTCGTCATTTCTTTGCGTATATTTGCCATCACAATTACTGTGTTATCCCGTCAATTTTTAAAATATTCTCAGCATGGTGACCAGGCATTTCCGAGCAGGTCTAACCCTCTGGCTGATGTAACGAATGTCTTCAGGACCGTCTATATATTATGTACGCATTTCTGCTGAATTGGACCAATCATGAGGTTGGGCAGGCCTGGGAAGATTGTTGGTTCGTTATTATTGACAAATGATGTTACTCTTATTATTGGTGTTAATGTTATTTGTATTAATTGTTATATACTTTGTTACAATGTTATCGTTGTGTCTCTTGTTCATTTGGAAAGCCATGCCATGGAAGGACCTATTCAGCTTGTCTCTACACACCTGAGGATGGTGTCTGTCAAGAACATTGAAAGCCTAACGAACTGAGGAGGTCACAACGATCATTCGGTTGTATCACATTCCACATCAGAACGCTCAAGCAAAAGTACACAAAGAACATGGCGCACGCACACACACACACACACACACACACACACACACACACACACACACACACACACACACACACGTGGATATATCGCGACCTGGCAGGAATCCGTTGCACCTCTGCAAGCCGCATGTGTAGATAACAACCAACGTCGCAAACATTGACACACACGGACACACACAAACAGGCCCATTCGGTTCAGAGTAACTCAGCTCCAGCGAGGTGGAAACGAGCAGCTGTGCATGTCCCCGTGCACATGGAAGGTTGTCGAACCGCACCTTCAAACCAGGTAAAACGTACACGCAAATCTTCCCACTCGTTCAAAGCTCACGTGTTGAAGTAGTACCAGGTAACCGGGGTTGAAGTGCAGTATGAAACAGCGAAGCGAAGCAACGAGAAAGAAACACGTGCTCGCCATCTTGAAGCAATGTTTCAAATGCGATAAGGAACTGTCGTTCTGTGACGTCACACAGTCGTGCAGTCACGCCCATTGGTGACCTCACAATGAAGGGTTCTGTTGGCTGTCGTTTCTTATAGTCGCATTGAAATGGAATTTCATTTCGACGAACTTTCGTTCGCTCGTCGATGATGAGCAGTTGTCATTTCTTTGCGTATATTTGCCATCACAATTACTGTGTTATCCCGTCATTTTAAAAATATTCTCAGCATGGTGACCAGGCATTTCCGAGCAGGTCTAACCCTCTGGCCGATGTAACGAATGTCTTCAGGACCGTCTATATATTATGTACGCATTTCTGCTAAAATGGACCAATCATGAGGTTGGGCAGGCCTGGGAGGATTGTTGGTTCGTTATTATTGCCAAATGATGTTACTCTTATTATTGGTGTGAATGTTATGAGTATTAAATGTTATATACTTTGTTACAATGTTATCGTTGTGTCTCTTGTTCATTTGGAAAGCCATGCCGTGGAAGGACCTATTCAGCTTCTCTCTACACACCTGAGGATGGTGTCTGTCAAGAACATTGAAAGCCTAAGGAACTGAGGAGGTCACAACGATCATTCGGTTGTATCACATTCCACATCAGAACGCTCAAGCATAAGTACACAAAGAACATGGCGCACGCACGCACACGCACATACACACACGTGGATATATCGCGACCTGGCAGGAATCCTTTGCACCTCTGCAAGCCGCCTGTGTAGATAACAACCAACGTCGCACACATTGACACACACAGACACACACAAACAGGCCCATTCGGTTCAGAGTCACTCAGTCCAGCGAGGTGGAAACGAGCAGCTGTGCATGTCCCCGTGCACATGGAAGGTTGTCGAACCGCACCTTCAAACCAGTTAAATCGTACACGCAAATCTTCCCACTCATTCAAAGCTCACGTGTTGAAGTAGTACCAGGTAACCGAGGTTGAAGTGCAGTATGAAACAGCGAAGCGAAGCAACGAGAAAGAAACACGTGCTCGCCATCTTGAAGCAATGTTTGAAATGCGATAAGGAACTGTCGTTCTGTGACGTCACACAGTCGTGCAGTCACGCCCATTGGTGACCTCACAATGAAGGGTTCTGTTGGCTGTCGGTTCTAATAGTCGCATTGAAATGGAATTTCATTTCGACTCAGTTTCGTTAGCTCGTCGATGATGAGCGGTCGTCATTTCTTTGCGTATATTTGCCATCACAATTATTGTGTTATCCCGTCATTTAAAAAATATTCTCAGCATGGTGACCAGGCATTTCCGAGCAGGTCTAACCCTCTGGCCGATGTAACGAATGTCTTCAGGACCGTCTATATATTATGTACGCATTTCTGCTAAAATGGACCAATCATGAGGTTGGGCAGGCCTGGGAGGATTGTTGGTTCGTTATTATTGCCAAATGATGTTACTCTTATTATTGGTGTTAATGTTATTAGTATTAATTGTTATATACTTTGTTACAATGTTATCGTTGTGTCTCTTGTTCATTTGGAAAGCCATGCCATGGAAGGACCTATTCAGCTTCTCTCTACACACCTGAGGATGGTGTCTGTCAAAAACATTGAAAGCCAAACGAACTGAGGAGGTCACAACGATCATTCGGTTGTATCACATTCCACATCAGAACGCTCATGCATAAGTACACAAAGAACATGGCGCATGCACGCGCGCACACACACACACACACACACACACACACACACACACACACACACACACACGTGGATATCGCGACCTGGCAGGAATCCGTTGCACCTCTGCAAGCCGCATGTAGAGATAACAATCAACGTCGCAAACATTGACACACACGGACACACACAAACAGGCCCTTTCGGTTCAGAGTAACTCAGCTCCAGCGAGGTGGGAACGAGCAGCTGTGCATGTCCCCGTGCACATGGAAGGTTGTCGAACCGCACCTTCAAACCAGGTAAAACGTACACGCAAATCTTCCCACTCGTTCAAAGCTCACGTGTTGAAGTAGTACCAGGGAACCGAGGTTGAAGTGCAGTATGAAACAGCGACGCGAAGCAACGAGAAAGAAACACGTGCTCGCCATCTTGAAGCAATGTTTCAAATGCGATAAGGAACTGTCGTTCTGTGACGTCACACAGTCGTGCAGTCACGCCCATTGGTGACCTCACAATGAAGGGTTCTGTTGGCTGTCGGTTCTAAAAGTCGCATTGAAATGGAATTTCATTTCGACGAAGTTTCGTTCGCTCGTCGATGATGAGCGGTCGTCATTTCTTTGCGTATATTTGCCATCACAATTACTGTGTTATCCCGTCATTTTAAAAATATTCTCAGCATGGTGACCAGGCATTTCCGAGCAGGTCTAACCCTCTGGCCGATGTAACGAATGTCTTCAGGACCGTCTATATATTATGTACGCATTTCTGCTAAATTGGACCAATCATGAGGTTGGGCAGGCCTGGAAGGATTGTTGGTTCGTTATTATTGACAAATGATGTTACTCTTATTATTGGTGTTTATGTTATTAGTATTAATTGTTATATACTTTGTTACAATGTTATCGTTGTGTCTCTTGTTCATTTGGAAAGCCATGCCATGGAAGGACCTATTCAGCTTCTTTCTACACACCTGAGGATGGTGTCTGTCAAAAACATTGAAAGCCAAACGAACTGAGGAGGTCACAACGATCATTCGGTTGTATCACATTCCACATCAGAACGCTCATGCATGAGTACACAAAGAACATGGCGCACGCACGCACACACACACACACACACACACACACACACACACACACACACACACACACACACACACACACACACACACACGTGGATATCGCGACCTGGCAGGAATCCGTTGCACCTCTGCAAGCCGCATGTAGAGATAACAACCAACGTCGCAAACATTGACACACACGGACACACACAAACAGGCCCATTCGGTTCAGAGTAACTCAGCTCCAGCGAGGTGGAAACGAGCAGCTGTGCATGTCCCCGTGCACATGGAAGGTTGTCGAACCGCACCTTCAAACCAGTTAAAACGTACACGCAAATCTTCCCACTCGTTCAAAGCTCACGTGTTGAAGTAGTACCAGGTAACCGAGGTTGAAGTGCAGTATGAAACAGCGAAGCGAAGCAACGAGAAAGAAACACGTGCTCGCCATCTTGAAGCAATGTTTCAAATGCGATAAGGAACTGTCGTTCTGTGACGTCACACAGTTGTGCAGTCACGCCCATTGGTGACCTCACAATGAAGGGTTCTGTTGGCTGTCGGTTCTTATAGTCGCATTGAAATGGAATTTCATTTCGACGAAGTTTCGTTCGCTCGTCGATGATGAACGGTCGTCATTTCTTTGCGTATATTTGCCATCACAATTACTGTGTTATCCCGTCATTTTTAAAATATTCTCAGCATGGTGACCAGGCATTTCCGAGCAGGTCTAACCCTCTGGCCGATGTAACGAATGTCTTCAGGACCGTCTATATATTAGGTACGCATTTCTGCTAAATTGCACCAATCATGAGGTTGGGCAGGCCTGGGAGGATTGTTGGTTCGTTATTATTGCCAAATGATGTTACTCTTATTATTGGTGTTAATGTTATTAGTATTAATTGTTATATACTTTGTTACAATGTTATCGTTGTGTCTCTTGTTCATTTGGAAAGCCATGCCATGGAAGGACCTATTCAGCTTCTCTCTACACACCTGAGGATGGTGTCTGTCAAAAACATTGAAAGCCAAACGAACTGAGGAGGTCACAACGATCATTCGGTTGTATCACATTCCACATCAGAACGCTCATGCATACGTACACAAAGAACATGGCGCACGCACGCGCACACACACACACACACACACACACACACACACACACACACACACACACACACACACACACACACACACACACACACACACACACACACACACGTGGATATCGCGACCTGGCAGGAATCCGTTGCACCTCTGCAAGCCGCATGTAGAGATAACAATCAACGTCGCAAACATTAACACACACGGACACACACAAACAGGCCCTTTCGGTTCAGAGTAACTCAGCTCCAGCGAGGTGGGAACGAGCAGCTGTGCATGTCCCCGTGCACATGGAAGGTTGTCGAACCGCACCTTCAAACCACGTAAAACGTACACGCAAATCTTCCCACTCGTTCAAAGCTCACGTGTTGAAGTAGTACCAGGGAACCGAGGTTGAAGTGCAGTATGAAACAGCGATGCGAAGCAACGAGAAAGAAACACGTGCTCGCCATCTTGAAGCAATGTTTCAAATGCGATAAGGAACTGTCGTTCTGTGACGTCACACAGTCGTGCAGTCACGCCCATTGGTGACCTCACAATGAAGGGTTCTGTTGGCTGTCGGTTCTAAAAGTCGCATTGAAATGGAATTTCATTTCGACGAAGTTTCGTTCGCTCGTCGATGATGAGCGGTCGTCATTTCTTTGCGTATATTTGCCATCACAATTACTGTGTTATCCCGTCATTTTAAAAATATTCTCAGCATGGTGACCAGGCATTTCCGAGCAGGTCTAACCCTCTGGCCGATGTAACGAATGTCTTCAGGACCGTCTATATATTATGTACGCATTTCTGCTAAATTGGACCAATCATGAGGTTGGGCAGGCCTGGAAGGATTGTTGGTTCGTTATTATTGACAAATGATGTTACTCTTATTATTGGTGTTTATGTTATTAGTATTAATTGTTATATACTTTGT
>NC_136261.1:137703053-137805553 GCF_964187855.1 Myxine glutinosa
TTGCACCTCTGCAAGCCGCATGTGTAGATAACAACCAACGTCGCAAACATTGACACACACGGACACACACAAACAGGCCCATTCGGTTCAGAGTAACTCAGCTCCAGCGAGGTGGAAACGAGCAGCTGTGCATGTCCCCGTGCACATGGAAGGTTGTCGAACCGCACCTTCAAACCAGTTAAAACGTACACGCAAATCTTCCCACTCGTTCAAAGCTCACGTGTTGAAGTAGTACCAGGTAACCGAGGTTGAAGTGCAGTATGAAACAGCGAAGCGAAGCAACGAGAAAGAAATACGTGCTCGCTATCTTGAAGCAATGTTTCAAATGCGATAAGGAACTGTCGTTCTGTGACGTCACACAGTCGTGCAGTCACGCCCGTTGGTGACCTCACAATGAAGGGTTCTGTTGGCTGTCGGTTCTTATAGTCGCATTGAAACGGAATTTCATTTCGACGAAGTTTCGTTCGCTCATCGATGATGAGCGGTCGTCATTTCTTTGCGTATATTTGCCATCACAATTACTGTGTTATCCCGTCATTTTAAAAATATTCTCAGCATGGTGACCAGGCATTTCCGAGCCGGTCTAACCCTCTGGCCGATGTAACGAATGTCTTCAGGACCGTCTATATATTAGGTACGCATTTCTGCTAAATTGCACCAATCATGAGGTTAGGCAGGCCTGGGAGGATTGTTGGTTCGTTATTATTGCCAAATGATGTTACTCTTATTATTGGTGTGAATGTTATGAGTATTAAATGTTATATATTTTGTTACAATGTTATCGTTGTGTCTCTTGTTCATTTGGAAAGCCATGCCGTGGAAGGACCTATTCAGCTTCTCTCTACACACCTGAGGATGGTGTCTGTCAAAAACATTGAAAGCCTAACAAACTGAGGTCGTCACAACGATCATTCGATTGTATCACATTCCACATCAGAACGTTCAAGCATAAGTACACAAAGAACATGGCGCACGCACGCACACGCACATACACACACGTGGATATATCGCGACCTGGCAGGAATCCTTTGCACCTCTGCAAGCCGCCTGTGTAGATAACAACCAACGTCACAAACATTGACACACACACGGACACACACAAACAGGCCCATTCGGTTCAGAGTAACTCAGCTCCAGCGAGGTGGAAACGAGCAGCTGTGCATGTCCCCGTGCACATGGAAGGTTGTCGAACCGCACCTTCAAACCAGGTAAAACGTACGCGCAAATCTTCCCACTCGTTCAAAGCTCACGTGTTGAAGTAGTACCAGGGAACCGAGGTTGAAGTGCAGTATGAAACAGCGAAGCGAAGCAACGATAAAGAAACACGTGCTCGCCATCTTGAAGCAATGTTTCAAATGCGATAAGGAACTGTCGTTCTGTGACGTCACACAGTCGTGCAGTCACGCCCATTGGTGACCTCACAATGAAGGGTTCTGTTGGCTGTCGGTTCTTATAGTCGCATTGAAATGGAATTTCATTTCGACGAAGTTTCGTTCGCTCGTCGATGATGAGCGGTCGTCATTTCTTTGCGTATATTTGCCATCACAATTACTGTGTTATCCCGTCATTTTAAAAATATTCTCAGCATGGTGACCAGGCATTTCCGAGCAGGTCTAACCCTCTGGCCGATGTAACGAATGTCTTCAGGACCGTCTATATATTATGTACGCATTTCTGCTAAATTGGACCAATCATGAGGTTGGGCAGGCCTGGAAGGATTGTTGGTTCGTTATTATTGACAAATGATGTTACTCTTATTATTGGTGTTTATGTTATTAGTATTAATTGTTATATACTTTGTTACAATGTCATCGTTGTGTCTCTTGTTCATTTGGAAAGCCATGCCATGGAAGGACCTATTCAGCTTCTCTCTACACACCTGAGGATGGTGTCTGTCAAAAACATTGAAAGCCAAACGAACTGAGGAGGTCACAACGATCATTCGGTTGTATCACATTCCACATCAGAACGCGCATGCATGAGTACACAAAGAACATGGCGCACGCACGCGCACACACACACACACACACACACACACACACACACACACACACACACACACACACACACACACACACACACACACACGTGGATATCGCGACCTGGCAGCAATCCGTTGCACCTCTGCAAGCCGCATGTAGAGATAACAACCAACGTCGCAAACATTGACACACACGGACACACACAAACAGGCCCATTCGGTTCAGAGTAACTCAGCTCCAGCGAGGTGGAAACGAGCAGCTGTGCATGTCCACGTGCACATGGAAGGTTGTCGAACCGCACCTTCAAACCAGTTAAAACGTACACGCAAATCTTCCCACTCGTTCAAAGCTCACGTGTTGAAGTAGTACCAGGTAACCGAGGTTGAAGTGCAGTATGAAACAGCGAAGCGAAGCAACGAGAAAGAAATACGTGCTCGCTATCTTGAAGCAATGTTTCAAATGCGATAAGGAACTGTCGTTCTGTGACGTCACACAGTCGTGCAGTCACGCCCATTGGTGACCTCACAATGAAGGGTTCTGTTGGCTGTCGGTTCTTATAGTCGCATTGAAATGGAATTTCATTTCGACGAAGTTTCGTTCGCTCGTCGATGATGAGCGGTTGTCATTTCTTTGCGTATATTTGCCATCACAATTACGGTGTTATCCCGTCATTTTAAAAATATTCTCAGCATGGTGACCAGGCATTTCCGAGCCGGTCTAACCCTCTGGCCGATGTAACGAATGTCTTCAGGACCGTCTATATATTAGGTACGCATTTCTGCTAAATTGCACCAATCATGAGGTTAGGCAGGCCTGGGAGGATTGTTGGTTCGTTATTATTGCCAAATGATGTTACTCTTATTATTGGTGTGAATGTTATGAGTATTAAATGTTATATACTTTGTTACAATGTTATCGTTGTGTCTCTTGTTCATTTGGAAAGCCATGCCGTGGAAGGACCTATTCAGCTTCTCTCTACACACCTGAGGATGGTGTCTGTCAAAAACATTGAAAGCCTAACGAACTGAGGTCGTCACAACGATCATTCGGTTGTATCACATTCCACATCAGAACGTTCAAGCATAAGTACACAAAGAACATGGCGCACGCACGCACACGCACATACACACACGTGGATATATCGCGACCTGGCAGGAATCCTTTGCACCTCTGCAAGCCGCCTGTGTAGATAACAACCAACGTCACAAACATTGACACACACACGGACACACACAAACAGGCCCATTCGGTTCAGAGTAACTCAGCTCCAGCGAGGTGGAAACGAGCAGCTGTGCATGTCCCCGTGCACATGGAAGGTTGTCGAACCGCACCTTCAAACCAGGTAAAACGTACACGCAAATCTTCCCACTCGTTCAAAGCTCACGTGTTGAAGTAGTACCAGGGAACCGAGGTTGAAGTGCAGTATGAAACAGCGAAGCGAAGCAACGATAAAGAAACACGTGCTCGCCATCTTGAAGCAATGTTTCAAATGCGATAAGGAACTGTCGTTCTGTGACGTCACACAGTCGTGCAGTCACGCCCATTGGTGACATCACAATGAAGGGTTCTGTTGGCTGTCGGTTCTTATAGTCGCATTGAAATGGAATTTCATTTCGACGAAGTTTCGTTCGCTCGTCGATGATGAGCGGTCGTCATTTCTTTGCGTATATTTGCCATCACAATTACTGTGTTATCCCGTCATTTAAAAAATATTCTCAGCATGGTGACCAGGCATTTCCGAGCAGGTCTAACCCTCTGGCCGATGTAACGAATGTCTTCAGGACCGTCTATATATTATTTACGCATTTCTGCGAAATTGGACCAATCATGAGGTTGGGCAGGCCTGGAAGGATTGTTGGTTCGTTATTATTGACAAATGATGTTACTCTTATTATTGGTGTTTATGTTATTAGTATTAATTGTTATATACTTTGTTACAATGTTATCGTTGTGTCTCTTGTTCATTTGGAAAGCCATGCCATGGAAGGACCTATTCAGCTTGTCTCTACACACCTGAGGATGGTGTCTGTCAAGAACATTGAAAGCCTAACGAACTGAGGAGGTCACAACGATCATTCGGTTGTATCACATTCCACATCAGAACGCTCAAGCAAAAGTACACAAAGAACATGGCGCACGCACACACACACACACACACACACACACACACACACACACACACACACACACACACACACACACACACAAACACACACACACACACACACGTGGATATATCGCGACCTGGCAGGAATCCGTTGCACCTCTGCAAGCCGCATGTGTAGATAACAACCAACGTCGCAAACATTGACACACACGGACACACACAAACAGGCCCATTCGGTTCAGAGTAACTCAGCTCCAGCGAGGTGGAAACGAGCAGCTGTGCATGTCCCCGTGCACATGGAAGGTTGTCGAACCGCACCTTCAAACCAGTTAAAACGTACACGCAAATCTTCCCACTCGTTCAAAGCTCACGTGTTGAAGTAGTACCAGGTAACCGATGTTGAAGTGCAGTATGAAACAGCGAAGCGAAGCAACGAGAAAGAAACACGTGCTCGCCATCTTGAAGCAATGTTTCAAATGCGATAAGGAACTGTCGTTCTGTGACGTCACACAGTCGTGCAGTCACGCCCATTGGTGACCTCACAATGAAGGGTTCTGTTGGCTGTCGTTTCTTATAGTCGCATTGAAATGGAATTTCATTTCGACGAAGTTTCGTTCGCTCGTCGATGATGAGCGGTTGTCATTTCTTTGCGTATATTTGCCATCACAATTACTGTGTTATCCCGTCATTTTAAAAATATTCTCAGCATGGTGACCAGGCATTTCCGAGCAGGTCTAACCCTCTGGCCGATGTAACGAATGTCTTCAGGACCGTCTATATATTATGTACGCATTTCTGCTAAAATGGACCAATCATGAGGTTGGGCAGGCCTGGGAGGATTGTTGGTTCGTTATTATTGCCAAATGGTGTTACTCTTATTATTGGTGTTAATGTTATTAGTATTAATTGTTATATACTTTGTTACAATGTTATCGTTGTGTCTCTTGTTCATTTGGAAAGCCATGCCATGGAAGGACCTATTCAGCTTCTCTCTACACACCTGAGGATGGTGTCTGTCAAAAACATTGAAAGCCAAACGAACTGAGGAGGTCACAACGATCATTCGGTTGTATCACATTCCACATCAGAACGCTCATGCATGAGTACACAAAGAACATGGCGCACGCACGCGCACACACACACACACACACACACACACACACACACACACACACACACACACACACACACACACACACACACACGTGGATATCGCGACCTGGCAGGAATCCGTTGCACCTCTGCAAGCCGCATGTAGAGATAACAACCAACGTCGCAAACATTGACACACACGGACACACACAAACAGGCCCATTCGGTTCAGAGTAACTCAGCTCCAGCGAGGTGGAAACGAGCAGCTGTGCATGTCCCCGTGCACATGGAAGGTTGTCGAACCGCACCTTCAAACCAGTTAAAACGTACACGCAAATCTTCCCACTCGTTCAAAGCTCACGTGTTGAAGTAGTACCAGGTAACCGAGGTTGAAGTGCAGTATGAAACAGCGAAGCGAAGCAACGAGAAAGAAACACGTGCTCGCCATCTTGAAGCAATGTTTCAAATGCGATAAGGAACTGTCGTTCTGTGACGTCACACAGTCGTGCAGTCACGCCCATTGGTGACCTCACAATGAAGGGTTCTGTTGGCTGTCGGTTCTTATAGTCGCAATGAAATGGAATTTCATTTCGACGAAGTTTCGTTCGCTCGTCGATGATGAGTGGTTGTCATTTCTTTGCGTATATTTGCCATCACAATTACTGTGTTATCCCGTCATTTTAAAAATATTCTCAGCATGGTGACCAGGCATTTCCGAGCCGGTCTAACCCTCTGGCCGATGTAACGAATGTCTTCAGGACCGTCTATATATTAGGTACGCATTTCTGCTAAATTGCACCAATCATGAGGTTAGGCAGGCCTGGGAGGATTGTTGGTTCGTTATTATTGCCAAATGATGTTACTCTTATTATTGGTGTGAATGTTATGAGTATTAAATGTTATATATTTTGTTACAATGTTATCGTTGTGTCTCTTGTTCATTTGGAAAGCCATGCCGTGGAAGGACCTATTCAGCTTCTCTCTACACACC
This sequence comes from Myxine glutinosa, assembly GCF_964187855.1. Lineage (NCBI taxonomy): Eukaryota > Metazoa > Chordata > Myxini > Myxiniformes > Myxinidae > Myxine > Myxine glutinosa. The sequence goes on from NC_136261.1 coordinate 137,709,226, forward strand.
TGAGGATGGTGTCTGTCAAAAACATTGAAAGCCTAACGAACTGAGGTCGTCACAACGATCATTCGGTTGTATCACATTCCACATCAGAACGCGCATGCATGAGTACACAAAGAACATGGCGCACGCACGCGCACACACACACACACACACACACACACACACACACACACACACACACACACACACACACACACACACACACACGTGGATATCGCGACCTGGCAGCAATCCGTTGCACCTCTGCAAGCCGCATGTAGAGATAACAACCAACGTCGCAAACATTGACACACACGGACACACACAAACAGGCCCATTCGGTTCAGAGTAACTCAGCTCCAGCGAGGTGGAAACGAGCAGCTGTGCATGTCCACGTGCACATGGAAGGTTGTCGAACCGCACCTTCAAACCAGTTAAAACGTACACGCAAATCTTCCCACTCGTTCAAAGCTCACGTGTTGAAGTAGTACCAGGTAACCGAGGTTGAAGTGCAGTATGAAACAGCGAAGCGAAGCAACGAGAAAGAAATACGTGCTCGCTATCTTGAAGCAATGTTTCAAATGCGATAAGGAACTGTCGTTCTGTGACGTCACACAGTCGTGCAGTCACGCCCGTTGGTGACCTCACAATGAAGGGTTCTGTTGGCTGTTGGTTCTTATAGTCGCATTGAAATGGAATTTCATTTCGACGAAGTTTCGTTCGCTCGTCGATGATGAGCGGTCGTCATTTCTTTGCGTATATTTGCCATCACAATTACTGTGTTATCCCGTCATTTTTAAAATATTCTCAGCATGGTGACCAGGCATTTCCGAGCCGGTCTAACCCTCTGGCCGATGTAACGAATGTCTTCAGGACCGTCTATATATTAGGTACGCATTTCTGCTAAATTGCACCAATCATGAGGTTAGGCAGGCCTGGGAGGATTGTTGGTTCGTTATTATTGCCAAATGATGTTACTCTTATTATTGGTGTGAATGTTATGAGTATTAAATGTTATATACTTTGTTACAATGTTATCGTTGTGTCTCTTGTTCATTTGGAAAGCCATGCCGTGGAAGGACCTATTCAGCTTCTCTCTACACACCTGAGGATGGTGTCTGTCAAAAACATTGAAAGCCTAACGAACTGAGGTCGTCACAACGATCATTCGGTTGTATCACATTCCACATCAGAACGTTCAAGCATAAGTACACAAAGAACATGGCGCACGCACGCACACGCACATACACACACGTGGATATATCGCGACCTGGCAGGAATCCTTTGCACCTCTGCAAGCCGCCTGTGTAGATAACAACCAACGTCACAAACATTGACACACACACGGACACACAAAAACAGGCCCATTCGGTTCAGAGTAACTCAGCTCCAGCGAGGTGGAAACGAGCAGCTGTGCATGTCCCCGTGCACATGGAAGGTTGTCGAACCGCACCTTCAAACCAGGTAAAACGTACGCGCAAATCTTCCCACTCGTTCAAAGCTCACGTGTTGAAGTAGTACCAGGGAACCGAGGTTGAAGTGCAGTATGAAACAGCGAAGCGAAGCAACGATAAAGAAACACGTGCTCGCCATCTTGAAGCAATGTTTCAAATGCGATAAGGAACTGTCGTTCTGTGACGTCACACAGTCGTGCAGTCACGCCCATTGGTGACCTCACAATGAAGGGTTCTGTTGGCTGTCGGTTCTTATAGTCGCATTGTAATGGAATTTCATTTCGACGAAGTTTCGTTCGCTCGTCGATGATGAGCGGTCGTCATTTCTTTGCGTATATTTGCCATCACAATTACTGTGTTATCCCGTCATTTTAAAAATATTCTCAGCATGGTGACCAGGCATTTCCGAGCAGGTCTAACCCTCTGGCCGATGTAACGAATGTCTTCAGGACCGTCTATATATTATGTACGCATTTCTGCTAAATTGGACCAATCATGAGGTTGGGCAGGCCTGGAAGGATTGTTGGTTCGTTATTATTGACAAATGATGTTACTCTTATTATTGGTGTTTATGTTATTAGTATTAATTGTTATATACTTTGTTACAATGTTATCGTTGTGTCTCTTGTTCATTTGGAAAGCCATGCCATGGAAGGACCTATTCAGCTTCTCTCTACACACCTGAGGATGGTGTCTGTCAAAAACATTGAAAGCCAAACGAACTGAGGAGGTCACAACGATCATTCGGTTGTATCACATTCCACATCAGAACGCTCATGCATGAGTACACAAAGAACATGGCGCACGCACGCGCACGCACACACACACACACACACACACACACACACACACACACACACACACACACACACACACACACACACACACACACACACACGTGGATATCGCGACCTGGCAGGAATCCGTTGCACCTCTGCAAGCCGCATGTAGAGATAACAACCAACGTCGCAAACATTGACACACACGGACACACACAAACAGGCCCATTCGGTTCAGAGTAACTCAGCTCCAGCGAGGTGGAAACGAGCAGCTGTGCATGTCCCCGTGCACATGGAAGGTTGTCGAACCGCACCTTCAAACCAGTTAAAACGTACACGCAAATCTTCCCACTCGTTCAAAGCTCACGTGTTGAAGTAGTACCAGGTAACCGAGGTTGAAGTGCAGTATGAAACAGCGAAGCGAAGCAACGAGAAAGAAACACGTGCTCGCCATCTTGAAGCAATGTTTCAAATGCGATAAGGAACTGTCGTTCTGTGACGTCACACAGTCGTGCAGTCACGCCCATTGGTGACCTCACAATGAAGGGTTCTGTTGGCTGTCGGTTCTTATAGTCGCATTGAAATGGAATTTCATTTCGACGAAGTTTCGTTCGCTCGTCGATGATGAACGGTCGTCATTTCTTTGCGTATATTTGCCATCACAATTACTGTGTTATCCCGTCATTTTAAAAATATTCTCAGCATGGTGACCAGGCATTTCCGAGCAGGTCTAACCCTCTGGCCGATGTAACGAATGTCTTCAGGACCGTCTATATATTAGGTACGCATTTCTGCTAAATTGCACCAATCATGAGGTTGGGCAGGCCTGGGAGGATTGTTGGTTCGTTATTATTGCCAAATGATGTTACTCTTATTATTGGTGTGAATGTTATGAGTATTAAATGTTACATACTTTGTTACAATGTTATCGTTGTGTCTCTTGTTCATTTGGAAAGCCATGCCGTGGAAGGACCTATTCAGCTTCTCTCTACACACCTGAGGATGGTGTCTGTCAAAAACATTGAAAGCCTAACGAACTGAGGTCGTCACAACGATCATTCGGTTGTATCACATTCCACATCAGAACGTTCAAGCATAAGTACACAAAGAACATGGCGCACGCACGCACACGCACATACACACACGTAGATATATCGCGACCTGGCAGGAATCCGTTGCACCTCTGCAAGCCGCATGTGTAGATAACAACCAACGTCGCAAACATTGACACACACGGACACACACAAACAGGCCCATTCGGTTCAGAGTAACTCAGCTCCAGCGAGGTGGAAACGAGCAGCTGTGCATGTCCCCGTGCACATGGAAGGTTGTCGAACCGCACCTTCAAACCAGTTAAAACGTACACGCAAATCTTCCCACTCGTTCAAAGCTCACGTGTTGAAGTAGTACCAGGTAACCGAGGTTGAAGTGCAGTATGAAACAGCGAAGCGAAGCAACGAGAAAGAAATACGTGCTCGCTATCTTGAAGCAATGTTTCAAATGCGATAAGGAACTGTCGTTCTGTGACGTCACACAGTCGTGCAGTCACGCCCGTTGGTGACCTCACAATGAAGGGTTCTGTTGGCTGTCGGTTCTTATAGTCGCATTGAAATGGAATTTCATTTCGACGAAGTTTCGTTCGCTCGTCGATGATGAGCGGTCGTCATTTCTTTGCGTATATTTGCCATCACAATTACTGTGTTATCCCGTCATTTTAAAAATATTCTCAGCATGGTGACCAGGCATTTCCGAGCCGGTCTAACCCTCTGGCCGATGTAACGAATGTCTTCAGGACCGTCTATATATTAGGTACGCATTTCTGCTAAATTGCACCAATCATGAGGTTAGGCAGGCCTGGGAGGATTGTTGGTTCGTTATTATTGCCAAATGATGTTACTCTTATTATTGGTGTGAATGTTATGAGTATTAAATGTTATATACTTTGTTACAATGTTATCGTTGTGTCTCTTGTTCATTTGGAAAGCCATGCCGTGGAAGGACCTATTCAGCTTCTCTCTACACACCTGAGGATGGTGTCTGTCAAAAACATTGAAAGCCTAACGAACTGAGGTCGTCACAACGATCATTCGGTTGTATCACATTCCACATCAGAACGTTCAAGCATAAGTACACAAAGAACATGGCGCACGCACGCACACGCACATACACACACGTGGATATATCGCGACCTGGCAGGAATCCTTTGCACCTCTGCAAGCCGCCTGTGTAGATAACAACCAACGTCACAAACATTGACACACACACGGACACACACAAACAGGCCCATTCGGTTCAGAGTAACTCAGCTCCAGCGAGGTGGAAACGAGCAGCTGTGCATGTCCCCGTGCACATGGAAGGTTGTCGAACCGCACCTTCAAACCAGGTAAAACGTACGCGCAAATCTTCCCACTCGTTCAAAGCTCACGTGTTGAAGTAGTACCAGGGAACCGAGGTTGAAGTGCAGTATGAAACAGCGAAGCGAAGCAACGATAAAGAAACACGTGCTCGCCATCTTGAAGCAATGTTTCAAATGCGATAAGGAACTGTCGTTCTGTGACGTCACACAGTCGTGCAGTCACGCCCATTGGTGACCTCACAATGAAGGGTTCTGTTGGCTGTCGGTTCTTATAGTCGCATTGAAATGGAATTTCATTTCGACGAAGTTTCGTTCGCTCGTCGATGATGAGCGGTCGTCATTTCTTTGCGTATATTTGCCATCACAATTACTGTGTTATCCCGTCATTTTAAAAATATTCTCAGCATGGTGACCAGGCATTTCCGAGCAGGTCTAACCCTCTGGCCGATGTAACGAATGTCTTCAGGACCGTCTATATATTATGTACGCATTTCTGCTAAATTGGACCAATCATGAGGTTGGGCAGGCCTGGAAGGATTGTTGGTTCGTTATTATTGACAAATGATGTTACTCTTATTATTGGTGTTTATGTTATTAGTATTAATTGTTATATACTTTGTTACAATGTTATCGTTGTGTCTCTTGTTAATTTGGAAAGCCATGCCATGGAAGGACCTATTCAGCTTCTCTCTACACACCTGAGGATGGTGTCTGTCAAAAACATTGAAAGCCAAACGAACTGAGGAGGTCACAACGATCATTCGGTTGTATCACATTCCACATCAGAACGCTCATGCATGAGTACACAAAGAACATGGCGCACGCACGCGCGCACACACACACACACACACACACACACACACACACACACACACACACGTGGATATCGCGACCTGGCAGGAATCCGTTGCACCTCTGCAAGCCGCATGTAGAGATAACAACCAACGTCGCAAACATTGACACACACGGACACACACAAACAGGCCCATTCGGTTCAGAGTAACTCAGCTCCAGCGAGGTGGAAACGAGCAGCTGTGCATGTCCCCGTGCACATGGAAGGTTGTCGAACCGCACCTTCAAACCAGTTAAAACGTACACGCAAATCTTCCCACTCGTTCAAAGCTCACGTGTTGAAGTAGTACCAGGTAACCGAGGTTGAAGTGCAGTATGAAACAGCGAAGCGAAGCAACGAGAAAGAAACACGTGCTCGCCATCTTGAAGCAATGTTTCAAATGCGATAAGGAACTGTCGTTCTGTGACGTCACACAGTCGTGCAGTCACGCCCATTGGTGACCTCACAATGAAGGGTTCTGTTGGCTGTCGGTTCTTATAGTCGCATTGAAATGGAATTTCATTTCGACGAAGTTTCGTTCGCTCGTCGATGATGAACGGTCGTCATTTCTTTGCGTATATTTGCCATCACAATTACTGTGTTATCCCGTCATTTTAAAAATATTCTCAGCATGGTGACCAGGCATTTCCGAGCAGGTCTAACCCTCTGGCCGATGTAACGAATGTCTTCAGGACCGTCTATATATTAGGTACGCATTTCTGCTAAATTGCACCAATCATGAGGTTGGGCAGGCCTGGGAGGATTGTTGGTTCGTTATTATTGCCAAATGATGTTACTCTTATTATTGGTGTGAATGTTATGAGTATTAAATGTTACATACTTTGTTACAATGTTATCGTTGTGTCTCTTGTTCATTTGGAAAGCCATGCCGTGGAAGGACCTATTCAGCTTCTCTCTACACACCTGAGGATGGTGTCTGTCAAAAACATTGAAAGCCTAACGAACTGAGGTGGTCACAACGATCATTCGGTTGTATCACATTCCACATCAGAACGCTCAAGCAAAAGTACACAAAGAACATGGCGCACGCACACACACACACACACACACACACACACACACACACACACACACACACACACACACACACACACAAACACACACACACACACACACACACACACACACACACGTGGATATATCGCGACCTGGCAGGAATCCGTTGCACCTCTGCAAGCCGCATGTGTAGATAACAACCAACGTCGCAAACATTGACACACACGGACACACACAAACAGGCCCATTCGGTTCAGAGTAACTCAGCTCCAGCGAGGTGGAAACGAGCAGCTGTGCATGTCCCCGTGCACATGGAAGGTTGTCGAACCGCACCTTCAAACCAGTTAAAACGTACACGCAAATCTTCCCACTCGTTCAAAGCTCACGTGTTGAAGTAGTACCAGGTAACCGAGGTTGAAGTGCAGTATGAAACAGCGAAGCGGAACAACGAGAAAGAAATACGTGCTCGCTATCTTGAAGCAATGTTTCAAATGCGATAAGGAACTGTCGTTCTGTGACGTCACACAGTCGTGCAGTCACGCCCGTTGGTGACCTCACAATGAAGGGTTCTGTTGGCTGTCGGTTCTTATAGTCGCATTGAAATGGAATTTCATTTCGACGAAGTTTCGTTCGCTCGTCGATGATGAGCGGTCGTCATTTCTTTGCGTATATTTGCCATCACAATTACTGTGTTATCCCGTCATTTTAAAAATATTCTCAGCATGGTGACCAGGCATTTCCGAGCCGGTCTAACCCTCTGGCCGATGTAACGAATGTCTTCAGGACCGTCTATATATTAGGTACGCATTTCTGCTAAATTGCACCAATCATGAGGTTAGGCAGGCCTGGGAGGATTGTTGGTTCGTTATTATTGCCAAATGATGTTACTCTTATTATTGGTGTGAATGTTATGAGTATTAAATGTTATATACTTTGTTACAATGTTATCGTTGTGTCTCTTGTTCATTTGGAAAGCCATGCCGTGGAAGGACCTATTCAGCTTCTCTCTACACACCTGAGGATGGTGTCTGTCAAAAACATTGAAAGCCTAACGAACTGAGGTCGTCACAACGATCATTCGGTTGTATCACATTCCACATCAGAACGTTCAAGCATAAGTACACAAAGAACATGGCGCACGCACGCACACGCACATACACACACGTGGATATATCGCGACCTGGCAGGAATCCTTTGCACCTCTGCAAGCCGCCTGTGTAGATAACAACCAACGTCACAAACATTGACACACACACGGACACACACAAACAGGCCCATTCGGTTCAGAGTAACTCAGCTCCAGCGAGGTGGAAACGAGCAGCTGTGCATGTCCCCGTGCACATGGAAGGTTGTCGAACCGCACCTTCAAACCAGGTAAAACGTACGCGCAAATCTTCCCACTCGTTCAAAGCTCACGTGTTGAAGTAGTACCAGGGAACCGAGGTTGAAGTGCAGTATGAAACAGCGAAGCGAAGCAACGATAAAGAAACACGTGCTCGCCATCTTGAAGCAATGTTTCAAATGCGATAAGGAACTGTCGTTCTGTGACGTCACACAGTCGTGCAGTCACGCCCATTGGTGACCTCACAATGAAGGGTTCTGTTGGCTGTCGGTTCTTATAGTCGCATTGAAATGGAATTTCATTTCGACGAAGTTTCGTTCGCTCGTCGATGATGAGCGGTCGTCATTTCTTTGCGTATATTTGCCATCACAATTACTGTGTTATCCCGTCATTTTAAAAATATTCTCAGCATGGTGACCAGGCATTTCCGAGCAGGTCTAACCCTCTGGCCGATGTAACGAATGTCTTCAGGACCGTCTATATATTATGTACGCATTTCTGCTAAATTGGACCAATCATGAGGTTGGGCAGGCCTGGAAGGATTGTTGGTTCGTTATTATTGACAAATGATGTTACTCTTATTATTGGTGTTTATGTTATTAGTATTAATTGTTATATACTTTGTTACAATGTTATCGTTGTGTCTCTTGTTCATTTGGAAAGCCATGCCATGGAAGGACCTATTCAGCTTCTCTCTACACACCTGAGGATGGTGTCTGTCAAAAACATTGAAAGCCAAACGAACTGAGGAGGTCACAACGATCATTCGGTTGTATCACATTCCACATCAGAACGCTCATGCATGAGTACACAAAGAACATGGCGCACGCACGCGCACGCACACACACACACACACACACACACACACACACACACACACACACACACACACACACACACACACACACACACACACGTGGATATCGCGACCTGGCAGGAATCCGTTGCACCTCTGCAAGCCGCATGTAGAGATAACAACCAACGTCGCAAACATTGACACACACGGACACACACAAACAGGCCCATTCGGTTCAGAGTAACTCAGCTCCAGCGAGGTGGAAACGAGCAGCTGTGCATGTCCCCGTGCACATGGAAGGTTGTCGAACCGCACCTTCAAACCAGTTAAAACGTACACGCAAATCTTCCCACTCGTTCAAAGCTCACGTGTTGAAGTAGTACCAGGTAACCGAGGTTGAAGTGCAGTATGAAACAGCGAAGCGAAGCAACGAGAAAGAAACACGTGCTCGCCATCTTGAAGCAATGTTTCAAATGCGATAAGGAACTGTCGTTCTGTGACGTCACACAGTCGTGCAGTCACGCCCATTGGTGACCTCACAATGAAGGGTTCTGTTGGCTGTCGGTTCTTATAGTCGCATTGAAATGGAATTTCATTTCGACGAAGTTTCGTTCGCTCGTCGATGATGAACGGTCGTCATTTCTTTGCGTATATTTGCCATCACAATTACTGTGTTATCCCGTCATTTTAAAAATATTCTCAGCATGGTGACCAGGCATTTCCGAGCAGGTCTAACCCTCTGGCCGATGTAACGAATGTCTTCAGGACCGTCTATATATTAGGTACGCATTTCTGCTAAATTGCACCAATCATGAGGTTGGGCAGGCCTGGGAGGATTGTTGGTTCGTTATTATTGCCAAATGATGTTACTCTTATTATTGGTGTGAATGTTATGAGTATTAAATGTTACATACTTTGTTACAATGTTATCGTTGTGTCTCTTGTTCATTTGGAAAGCCATGCCGTGGAAGGACCTATTCAGCTTCTCTCTACACACCTGAGGATGGTGTCTGTCAAAAACATTGAAAGCCTAACGAACTGAGGTCGTCACAACGATCATTCGGTTGTATCACATTCCACATCAGAACGTTCAAGCATAAGTACACAAAGAACATGGCGCACGCACGCACACGCACATACACACACGTAGATATATCGCGACCTGGCAGGAATCCGTTGCACCTCTGCAAGCCGCATGTGTAGATAACAACCAACGTCGCAAACATTGACACACACGGACACACACAAACAGGCCCATTCGGTTCAGAGTAACTCAGCTCCAGCGAGGTGGAAACGAGCAGCTGTGCATGTCCCCGTGCACATGGAAGGTTGTCGAACCGCACCTTCAAACCAGTTAAAACGTACACGCAAATCTTCCCACTCGTTCAAAGCTCACGTGTTGAAGTAGTACCAGGTAACCGAGGTTGAAGTGCAGTATGAAACAGCGAAGCGAAGCAACGAGAAAGAAATACGTGCTCGCTATCTTGAAGCAATGTTTCAAATGCGATAAGGAACTGTCGTTCTGTGACGTCACACAGTCGTGCAGTCACGCCCGTTGGTGACCTCACAATGAAGGGTTCTGTTGGCTGTCGGTTCTTATAGTCGCATTGAAATGGAATTTCATTTCGACGAAGTTTCGTTCGCTCGTCGATGATGAGCGGTCGTCATTTCTTTGCGTATATTTGCCATCACAATTACTGTGTTATCCCGTCATTTTAAAAATATTCTCAGCATGGTGACCAGGCATTTCCGAGCCGGTCTAACCCTCTGGCCGATGTAACGAATGTCTTCAGGACCGTCTATATATTAGGTACGCATTTCTGCTAAATTGCACCAATCATGAGGTTAGGCAGGCCTGGGAGGATTGTTGGTTCGTTATTATTGCCAAATGATGTTACTCTTATTATTGGTGTGAATGTTATGAGTATTAAATGTTATATACTTTGTTACAATGTTATCGTTGTGTCTCTTGTTCATTTGGAAAGCCATGCCGTGGAAGGACCTATTCAGCTTCTCTCTACACACCTGAGGATGGTGTCTGTCAAAAACATTGAAAGCCTAACGAACTGAGGTCGTCACAACGATCATTCGGTTGTATCACATTCCACATCAGAACGTTCAAGCATAAGTACACAAAGAACATGGCGCACGCACGCACACGCACATACACACACGTGGATATATCGCGACCTGGCAGGAATCCTTTGCACCTCTGCAAGCCGCCTGTGTAGATAACAACCAACGTCACAAACATTGACACACACACGGACACACACAAACAGGCCCATTCGGTTCAGAGTAACTCAGCTCCAGCGAGGTGGAAACGAGCAGCTGTGCATGTCCCCGTGCACATGGAAGGTTGTCGAACCGCACCTTCAAACCAGGTAAAACGTACGCGCAAATCTTCCCACTCGTTCAAAGCTCACGTGTTGAAGTAGTACCAGGGAACCGAGGTTGAAGTGCAGTATGAAACAGCGAAGCGAAGCAACGATAAAGAAACACGTGCTCGCCATCTTGAAGCAATGTTTCAAATGCGATAAGGAACTGTCGTTCTGTGACGTCACACAGTCGTGCAGTCACGCCCATTGGTGACCTCACAATGAAGGGTTCTGTTGGCTGTCGGTTCTTATAGTCGCATTGAAATGGAATTTCATTTCGACGAAGTTTCGTTCGCTCGTCGATGATGAGCGGTCGTCATTTCTTTGCGTATATTTGCCATCACAATTACTGTGTTATCCCGTCATTTTAAAAATATTCTCAGCATGGTGACCAGGCATTTCCGAGCAGGTCTAACCCTCTGGCCGATGTAACGAATGTCTTCAGGACCGTCTATATATTATGTACGCATTTCTGCTAAATTGGACCAATCATGAGGTTGGGCAGGCCTGGAAGGATTGTTGGTTCGTTATTATTGACAAATGATGTTACTCTTATTATTGGTGTTTATGTTATTAGTATTAATTGTTATATACTTTGTTACAATGTTATCGTTGTGTCTCTTGTTAATTTGGAAAGCCATGCCATGGAAGGACCTATTCAGCTTCTCTCTACACACCTGAGGATGGTGTCTGTCAAAAACATTGAAAGCCAAACGAACTGAGGAGGTCACAACGATCATTCGGTTGTATCACATTCCACATCAGAACGCTCATGCATGAGTACACAAAGAACATGGCGCACGCACGCGCGCACACACACACACACACACACACACACACACACACACACACACACACACACACACGTGGATATCGCGACCTGGCAGGAATCCGTTGCACCTCTGCAAGCCGCATGTAGAGATAACAACCAACGTCGCAAACATTGACACACACGGACACACACAAACAGGCCCATTCGGTTCAGAGTAACTCAGCTCCAGCGAGGTGGAAACGAGCAGCTGTGCATGTCCCCGTGCACATGGAAGGTTGTCGAACCGCACCTTCAAACCAGTTAAAACGTACACGCAAATCTTCCCACTCGTTCAAAGCTCACGTGTTGAAGTAGTACCAGGTAACCGAGGTTGAAGTGCAGTATGAAACAGCGAAGCGAAGCAACGAGAAAGAAACACGTGCTCGCCATCTTGAAGCAATGTTTCAAATGCGATAAGGAACTGTCGTTCTGTGACGTCACACAGTCGTGCAGTCACGCCCATTGGTGACCTCACAATGAAGGGTTCTGTTGGCTGTCGTTTCTTATAGTCGCATTGAAATGGAATTTCATTTCGACGAAGTTTCGTTCGCTCGTCGATGATGAACGGTCGTCATTTCTTTGCGTATATTTGCCATCACAATTACTGTGTTATCCCGTCATTTTAAAAATATTCTCAGCATGGTGACCAGGCATTTCCGAGCAGGTCTAACCCTCTGGCCGATGTAACGAATGTCTTCAGGACCGTCTATATATTAGGTACGCATTTCTGCTAAATTGCACCAATCATGAGGTTGGGCAGGCCTGGGAGGATTGTTGGTTCGTTATTATTGCCAAATGATGTTACTCTTATTATTGGTGTGAATGTTATGAGTATTAAATGTTACATACTTTGTTACAATGTTATCGTTGTGTCTCTTGTTCATTTGGAAAGCCATGCCGTGGAAGGACCTATTCAGCTTCTCTCTACACACCTGAGGATGGTGTCTGTCAAAAACATTGAAAGCCTAACGAACTGAGGTGGTCACAACGATCATTCGGTTGTATCACATTCCACATCAGAACGCTCAAGCAAAAGTACACAAAGAACATGGCGCACGCACACACACACACACACACACACACACACACACACACACACACACACACACACACACACACACAAACACACACACACACACACACACACACACACACGTGGATATATCGCGACCTGGCAGGAATCCGTTGCACCTCTGCAAGCCGCATGTGTAGATAACAACCAACGTCGCAAACATTGACACACACGGACACACACAAACAGGCCCATTCGGTTCAGAGTAACTCAGCTCCAGCGAGGTGGAAACGAGCAGCTGTGCATGTCCCCGTGCACATGGAAGGTTGTCGAACCGCACCTTCAAACCAGTTAAAACGTACACGCAAATCTTCCCACTCGTTCAAAGCTCACGTGTTGAAGTAGTACCAGGTAACCGAGGTTGAAGTGCAGTATGAAACAGCGAAGCGGAACAACGAGAAAGAAATACGTGCTCGCTATCTTGAAGCAATGTTTCAAATGCGATAAGGAACTGTCGTTCTGTGACGTCACACAGTCGTGCAGTCACGCCCGTTGGTGACCTCACAATGAAGGGTTCTGTTGGCTGTCGGTTCTTATAGTCGCATTGAAATGGAATTTCATTTCGACGAAGTTTCGTTCGCTCGTCGATGATGAGCGGTCGTCATTTCTTTGCGTATATTTGCCATCACAATTACTGTGTTATCCCGTCATTTTAAAAATATTCTCAGCATGGTGACCAGGCATTTCCGAGCCGGTCTAACCCTCTGGCCGATGTAACGAATGTCTTCAGGACCGTCTATATATTAGGTACGCATTTCTGCTAAATTGCACCAATCATGAGGTTAGGCAGGCCTGGGAGGATTGTTGGTTCGTTATTATTGCCAAATGATGTTACTCTTATTATTGGTGTGAATGTTATGAGTATTAAATGTTATATACTTTGTTACAATGTTATCGTTGTGTCTCTTGTTCATTTGGAAAGCCATGCCGTGGAAGGACCTATTCAGCTTCTCTCTACACACCTGAGGATGGTGTCTGTCAAAAACATTGAAAGCCTAACGAACTGAGGTCGTCACAACGATCATTCGGTTGTATCACATTCCACATCAGAACGTTCAAGCATAAGTACACAAAGAACATGGCGCACGCACGCACACGCACATACACACACGTGGATATATCGCGACCTGGCAGGAATCCTTTGCACCTCTGCAAGCCGCCTGTGTAGATAACAACCAACGTCACAAACATTGACACACACACGGACACACACAAACAGGCCCATTCGGTTCAGAGTAACTCAGCTCCAGCGAGGTGGAAACGAGCAGCTGTGCATGTCCCCGTGCACATGGAAGGTTGTCGAACCGCACCTTCAAACCAGGTAAAACGTACGCGCAAATCTTCCCACTCGTTCAAAGCTCACGTGTTGAAGTAGTACCAGGGAACCGAGGTTGAAGTGCAGTATGAAACAGCGAAGCGAAGCAACGATAAAGAAACACGTGCTCGCCATCTTGAAGCAATGTTTCAAATGCGATAAGGAACTGTCGTTCTGTGACGTCACACAGTCGTGCAGTCACGCCCATTGGTGACCTCACAATGAAGGGTTCTGTTGGCTGTCGGTTCTTATAGTCGCATTGAAATGGAATTTCATTTCGACGAAGTTTCGTTCGCTCGTCGATGATGAGCGGTCGTCATTTCTTTGCGTATATTTGCCATCACAATTACTGTGTTATCCCGTCATTTTAAAAATATTCTCAGCATGGTGACCAGGCATTTCCGAGCAGGTCTAACCCTCTGGCCGATGTAACGAATGTCTTCAGGACCGTCTATATATTATGTACGCATTTCTGCTAAATTGGACCAATCATGAGGTTGGGCAGGCCTGGAAGGATTGTTGGTTCGTTATTATTGACAAATGATGTTACTCTTATTATTGGTGTTTATGTTATTAGTATTAATTGTTATATACTTTGTTACAATGTTATCGTTGTGTCTCTTGTTCATTTGGAAAGCCATGCCATGGAAGGACCTATTCAGCTTCTCTCTACACACCTGAGGATGGTGTCTGTCAAAAACATTGAAAGCCAAACGAACTGAGGAGGTCACAACGATCATTCGGTTGTATCACATTCCACATCAGAACGCGCATGCATGAGTACACAAAGAACATGGCGCACGCACGCGCACACACACACACACACACACACACACACACACACACACACACACACACACACACACACACGTGGATATCGCGACCTGGCAGGAATCCGTTGCACCTCTGCAAGCCGCATGTAGAGATAACAACCAACGTCGCAAACATTGACACACACGGACACACCCAAACAGGCCCATTCGGTTCAGAGTAACTCAGCTCCAGTGAGGTGGAAACGAGCAGCTGTGCATGTCCCCGTGCACATGGAAGGTTGTCGAACCGCACCTTCAAACCAGTTAAAACGTACACGCAAATCTTCCCACTCGTTCAAAGCTCACGTGTTGAAGTAGTAGCAGGTAACCGAGGTTGAAGTGCAGTATGAAACAGCGAAGCGAAGCAACGAGAAAGAAACACGTGCTTGCCATCTTGAAGCAATGTTTCAAATGCGATAAGGAACTGTCGTTCTGTGACGTCACACAGTCGTGCAGTCACGCCCATTGGTGACCTCACAATGAAGAGTTCTGTTGGCTGTCGGTTCTTATAGTCGCATTGAAATGGAATTTCATTTCGACGAAGTTTCGTTCGCTCGTCGATGATGAACGGTCGTCATTTCTTTGCGTATATTTGCCATCACAATTACTGTGTTATCCCGTCATTTTAAAAATATTCTCAGCATGGTGACCAGGCATTTCCGAGCAGGTCTAACCCTCTGGCCGATGTAACGAATGTCTTCAGGACCGTCTATATATTAGGTGCGCATTTCTGCTAAATTGCACCAATCATGAGGTTGGGCAGGCCTGGGAGGATTGTTGGTTCGTTATTATTGCCAAATGATGTTACTCTTATTATTGGTGTGAATGTTATGAGTATTAAATGTTATATACTTTGTTACAATGTTATCGTTGTGTCTCTTGTTCATTTGGAAAGCCATGCCGTGGAAGGACCTATTCAGCTTCTCTCTACACACCTGAGGATGGTGTCTGTCAAAAACATTGAAAGCCTAACGAACTGAGGTGGTCACAACGATCATTCGGTTGTATCACATTCCACATCAGAACGCTCAAGCAAAAGTACACAAAGAACATGGTGCACGCACACACACACACACACACACACACACACACACACACACACACACACACACACACACACACACGTGGATATCGCGACCTGGCAGGAATCCGTTGCACCTCTGCAAGCCGCATGTAGAGATAACAACCAATGTCGCAAACATTGACACACACGGACACACACAAACAGGCCCATTCGGTTCAGAGTAACTCAGCTCCAGCGAGGTGGAAACGAGCAGCTGTGCATGTCCCCGTGCACATGGAAGGTTGTCGAACCGCACCTTCAAACCAGTTAAAACGTACACGCAAATCTTCCCACTCGTTCAAAGCTCACGTGTTGAAGTAGTACCAGGTAACCGAGGTTGAAGTGCAGTATGAAACAGCGAAGCGAAGCAACGAGAAAGAAACACGTGCTCGCCATCTTGAAGCAATGTTTCAAATGCGATAAGGAACTGTCGTTCTGTGACGTCACACAGTCGTGCAGTCACGCCCATTGGTGACCTCACAATGAAGGGTTCTGTTGGCTGTCGGTTCTTATAGTCGCATTGAAATGGAATTTCATTTCGACGAAGTTTCGTTCGCTCGTCGATGATGAGCAGTTGTCATTTCTTTGCGTATATTTGCCATCACAATTACTGTGTTATCCCGTCATTTTAAAAATATTCTCAGCATGGTTACCAGGCATTTCCGAGCCGGTCTAACCCTCTGGCCGATGTAACGAATGTCTTCAGGACCGTCTATATATTAGGTACGCATTTCTGCTAAATTGCACCAATCATGAGGTTAGGCAGGCCTGGGAGGATTGTTGGTTCGTTATTATTGCCAAATGATGTTACTCTTATTATTGGTGTGAATGTTATGAGTATTAAATGTTATATACTTTGTTACAATGTTATCGTTGTGTCTCTTGTTCATTTGGAAAGCCATGCCGTGGAAGGACCTATTCAGCTTCTCTCTACACACCTGAGGATGGTGTCTGTCAAAAACATTGAAAGCCTAACGAACTGAGGTCGTCACAACGATCATTCGGTTGTATCACATTCCACATCAGAACGTTCAAGCATAAGTACACAAAGAACATGGCGCACGCACGCACACGCACATACACACACGTAGATATATCGCGACCTGGCAGGAATCCGTTGCACCTCTGCAAGCCGCATGTGTAGATAACAACCAACGTCGCAAACATTGACACACACGGACACACACAAACAGGCCCATTCGGTTCAGAGTAACTCAGCTCCAGCGAGGTGGGAACGAGCAGCTGTGCATGTCCCCGTGCACATGGAAGGTTGTCGAACCGCACCTTCAAACCAGTTAAAACGTACACGCAAATCTTCCCACTCGTTCAAAGCTCACGTGTTGAAGTAGTACCAGGTAACCGAGGTTGAAGTGCAGTATGAAACAGCGAAGCGAAGCAACGAGAAAGAAATACGTGCTCGCTATCTTGAAGCAATGTTTCAAATGCGATAAGGAACTGTCGTTCTGTGACGTCACACAGTCGTGCAGTCACGCCCGTTGGTGACCTCACAATGAAGGGTTCTGTTGGCTGTCAGTTCTTATAGTCGCATTGAAATGGAATTTCATTTCGACGAAGTTTCGTTCGCTCGTCGATGATGAGCGGTCGTCATTTCTTTGCGTATATTTGCCATCACAATTACTGTGTTATCCCGTCATTTTTAAAATATTCTCAGCATGGTGACCAGGCATTTCCGAGCCGGTCTAACCCTCTGGCCGATGTAACGAATGTCTTCAGGACCGTCTATATATTAGGTACGCATTTCTGCTAAATTGCACCAATCATGAGGTTAGGCAGGCCTGGGAGGATTGTTGGTTCGTTATTATTGCCAAATGATGTTACTCTTATTATTGGTGTGAATGTTATGAGTATTAAATGTTATATATTTTGTTACAATGTTATCGTTGTGTCTCTTGTTCATTTGGAAAGCCATGCCGTGGAAGGACCTATTCAGCTTCTCTCTACACACCTGAGGATGGTGTCTGTCAAAAACATTGAAAGCCTAACGAACTGAGGTCGTCACAACGATCATTCGGTTGTATCACATTCCACATCAGAACGTTCAAGCATAAGTACACAAAGAACATGGCGCACGCACGCACACGCACATACAAACACGTGGATATATCGCGACCTGGCAGGAATCCTTTGCACCTCTGCAAGCCGCCTGTGTAGATAACAACCAACGTCACAAACATTGACACACACACGGACACACACAAACAGGCCCATTCGGTTCAGAGTAACTCAGCTCCAGCGAGGTGGAAACGAGCAGCTGTGCATGTCCCCGTGCACATGGAAGGTTGTCGAACCGCACCTTCAAACCAGGTAAAACGTACGCGCAAATCTTCCCACTCGTTCAAAGCTCACGTGTTGAAGTAGTACCAGGGAACCGAGGTTGAAGTGCAGTATGAAACAGCGAAGCGAAGCAACGATAAAGAAACACGTGCTCGCCATCTTGAAGCAATGTTTCAAATGCGATAAGGAACTGTCGTTCTGTGACGTCACACAGTCGTGCAGTCACGCCCATTGGTGACCTCACAATGAAGGGTTCTGTTGGCTGTCGGTTCTTATAGTCGCATTGAAATGGAATTTCATTTCGACGAAGTTTCGTTCGCTCGTCGATGATGAGCGGTCGTCATTTCTTTGCGTATATTTGCCATCACAATTACTGTGTTATCCCGTCATTTTAAAAATATTCTCAGCATGGTGACCAGGCATTTCCGAGCAGGTCTAACCCTCTGGCCGA
Organism: Myxine glutinosa; assembly: GCF_964187855.1. Taxonomy (NCBI): domain Eukaryota; kingdom Metazoa; phylum Chordata; class Myxini; order Myxiniformes; family Myxinidae; genus Myxine; species Myxine glutinosa. The sequence goes on from NC_136261.1 coordinate 137,727,975, forward strand.
TGTAACGAATGTCTTCAGGACCGTCTATATATTATGTTCGCATTTCTGCTAAATTGGACCAATCATGAGGTTGGGCAGGCCTGGAAGGATTGTTGGTTCGTTATTATTGACAAATGATGTTACTCTTATTATTGGTGTTTATGTTATTAGTATTAATTGTTATATACTTTGTTACAATGTTATCGTTGTGTCTCTTGTTCATTTGGAAAGCCATGCCATGGAAGGACCTATTCAGCTTCTCTCTACACACCTGAGGATGGTGTCTGTCAAAAACATTGAAAGCCAAACGAACTGAGGAGGTCACAACGATCATTCGGTTGTATCACATTCCACATCAGAACGCTCATGCATGAGTACACAAAGAACATGGCGCACGCACGCGCACACACACACACACACACACACACACACACACACACACACACACACACACACACACACACACGTGGATATCGCGACCTGGCAGGAATCCGTTGCACCTCTGCAAGCCGCATGTAGAGATAACAACCAACGTCGCAAACATTGACACACACGGACACACACAAACAGGCCCATTCGGTTCAGAGTAACTCAGCTCCAGCGAGGTGGAAACGAGCAGCTGTGCATGTCCCCGTGCACATGGAAGGTTGTCGAACCGCACCTTCAAACCAGTTAAAACGTACACGCAAATCTTCCCACTCGTTCAAAGCTCACGTGTTGAAGTAGTACCAGGTAACCGAGGTTGAAGTGCAGTATGAAACAGCGAAGCGAAGCAACGAGAAAGAAACACGTGCTCGCCATCTTGAAGCAATGTTTCAAATGCGATAAGGAACTGTCGTTCTGTGACGTCACACAGTCGTGCAGTCACGCCCATTGGTGACCTCACAATGAAGGGTTCTGTTGGCTGTCGGTTCTTATAGTCGCATTGAAATGGAATTTCATTTCGACGAAGTTTCGTTCGCTCGTCGATGATGAACGGTCGTCATTTCTTTGCGTATATTTGCCATCACAATTACTGTGTTATCCCGTCATTTTAAAAATATTCTCAGCATGGTGACCAGGCATTTCCGAGCAGGTCTAACCCTCTGGCCGATGTAACGAATGTCTTCAGGACCGTCTATATATTAGGTACGCATTTCTGCTAAATTGCACCAATCATGAGGTTGGGCAGGCCTGGGAGGATTGTTGGTTCGTTATTATTGCCAAATGATGTTACTCTTATTATTGGTGTGAATGTTATGAGTATTAAATGTTATATACTTTGTTACAATGTTATCGTTGTGTCTCTTGTTCATTTGGAAAGCCATGCCGTGGAAGGACCTATTCAGCTTCTCTCTACACACCTGAGGATGGTGTCTGTCAAAAACATTGAAAGCCTAACGAACTGAGGTGGTCACAACGATCATTCGGTTGTATCACATTCCACATCAGAACGCTCAAGCAAAAGTACACAAAGAACATGGCGCACGCACACACACACACACACACACAAACACACACACACACACACACACACGTGGATATATCGCGACCTGGCAGGAATCCGTTGCACCTCTGCAAGCCGCATGTGTAGATAACAACCAACGTCGCAAACATTGACACACACGGACACACACAAACAGGCCCATTCGGTTCAGAGTAACTCAGCTCCAGCGAGGTGGAAACGAGCAGCTGTGCATGTCCCCGTGCACATGGAAGGTTGTCGAACCGCACCTTCAAACCAGTTAAAACGTACACGCAAATCTTCCCACTCGTTCAAAGCTCACGTGTTGAAGTAGTACCAGGTAACCGAGGTTGAAGTGCAGTATGAAACAGCGAAGCGAAGCAACGAGAAAGAAATACGTGCTCGCTATCTTGAAGCAATGTTTCAAATGCGATAAGGAACTGTCGTTCTGTGACGTCACACAGTCGTGCAGTCACGCCCGTTGGTGACCTCACAATGAAGGGTTCTGTTGGCTGTCGGTTCTTATAGTCGCATTGAAATGGAATTTCATTTCGACGAAGTTTCGTTCGCTCGTCGATGATGAGCGGTCGTCATTTCTTTGCGTATATTTGCCATCACAATTACTGTGTTATCCCGTCATTTTTAAAATATTCTCAGCATGGTGACCAGGCATTTCCGAGCCAGTCTAACCCTCTGGCCGATGTAACGAATGTCTTCAGGACCGTCTATATATTAGGTACGCATTTCTGCTAAATTGCACCAATCATGAGGTTAGGCAGGCCTGGGAGGATTGTTGGTTCGTTATTATTGCCAAATGATGTTACTCTTATTATTGGTGTGAATGTTATGAGTATTAAATGTTATATACTTTGTTACAATGTTATCGTTGTGTCTCTTGTTAATTTGGAAAGCCATGCCGTGGAAGGACCTATTCAGCTTCTCTCTACACACCTGAGGATGGTGTCTGTCAAAAACATTGAAAGCCTAACGAACTGAGGTCGTCACAACGATCATTCGGTTGTATCACATTCCACATCAGAACGTTCAAGCATAAGTACACAAAGAACATGGCGCACGCACGCACACGCACATACACACACGTGGATATATCGCGACCTGGCAGGAATCCTTTGCACCTCTGCAAGCCGCCTGTGTAGATAACAACCAACGTCACAAACATTGACACACACACGGACACACACAAACAGGCCCATTCGGTTCAGAGTAACTCAGCTCCAGCGAGGTGGAAACGAGCAGCTGTGCATGTCCCCGTGCACATGGAAGGTTGTCGAACCGCACCTTCAAACCAGGTAAAACGTACGCGCAAATCTTCCCACTCGTTCAAAGCTCACGTGTTGAAGTAGTACCAGGGAACCGAGGTTGAAGTGCAGTATGAAACAGCGAAGCGAAGCAACGATAAAGAAACACGTGCTCGCCATCTTGAAGCAATGTTTCAAATGCGATAAGGAACTGTCGTTCTGTGACGTCACACAGTCGTGCAGTCACGCCCATTGGTGACCTCACAATGAAGGGTTCTGTTGGCTGTCGGTTCTTATAGTCGCATTGAAATGGAATTTCATTTCGACGAAGTTTCGTTCGCTCGTCGATGATGAGCGGTCGTCATTTCTTTGCGTATATTTGCCATCACAATTACTGTGTTATCCCGTCATTTTAAAAATATTCTCAGCATGGTGACCAGGCATTTCCGAGCAGGTCTAACCCTCTGGCCGATGTAACGAATGTCTTCAGGACCGTCTATATATTATGTACGCATTTCTGCTAAATTGGACAAATCATGAGGTTGGGCAGGCCTGGAAGGATTGTTGGTTCGTTATTATTGACAAATGATGTTACTCTTATTATTGCTGTTTATGTTATTAGTATTAATTGTTATATACTTTGTTACAATGTTATCGTTGTGTCTCTTGTTCATTTGGAAAGCCATGCCATGGAAGGACCTATTCAGCTTCTCTCTACACACCTGAGGATGGTGTCTGTCAAAAACATTGAAAGCCAAACGAACTGAGGAGGTCACAACGATCATTCGGTTGTATCACATTCCACATCAGAACGCGCATGCATGAGTACACAAAGCACATGGCGCACGCACGCGCACACACACACACACACACACACACACACACACACACACACACACACACACACACACACACGTGGATATCGCGACCTGGCAGGAATCCGTTGCACCTCTGCAAGCCGCATGTAGAGATAACAACCAACGTCGCAAACATTGACACACACGGACACACACAAACAGGCCCATTCGGTTCAGAGTAACTCAGCTCCAGCGAGGTGGAAACGAGCAGCTGTGCATGTCCCCGTGCACATGGAAGGTTGTCGAACCGCACCTTCAAACCAGTTAAAACGTACACGCAAATCTTCCCACTCGTTCAAAGCTCACGTGTTGAAGTAGTACCAGGTAACCGAGGTTGAAGTGCGGTATGAAACAGCGAAGCGAAGCAACGAGAAAGAAACACGTGCTCGCCATCTTGAAGCAATGTTTCAAATGCGATAAGGAACTGTCGTTCTGTGACGTCACACAGTCGTGCAGTCACGCCCATTGGTGACCTCACAATGAAGGGTTCTGTTGGCTGTCGGTTCTTATAGTCGCATTGAAATGGAATTTCATTTCGACGAAGTTTCGTTCGCTCGTCGATGATGAACGGTCGTCATTTCTTTGCGTATATTTGCCATCACAATCACTGTGTTATCCCGTCATTTTAAAAATATTCTCAGCATGGTGACCAGGCATTTCCGAGCAGGTCTAACCCTCTGGCCGATGTAACGAATGTCTTCAGGACCGTCTATATATTAGGTGCGCATTTCTGCTAAATTGCACCAATCATGAGGTTGGGCAGGCCTGGGAGGATTGTTGGTTCGTTATTATTGCCAAATGATGTTACTCTTATTATTGGTGTGAATGTTATGAGTATTAAATGTTATATACTTTGTTACAATGTTATCGTTGTGTCTCTTGTTCATTTGGAAAGCCATGCCGTGGAAGGACCTATTCAGCTTCTCTCTACACACCTGAGGATGGTGTCTGTCAAAAACATTGAAAGCCTAACGAACTGAGGTGGTCACAACGATCATTCGGTTGTATCACATTCCACATCAGAACGCTCAAGCAAAAGTACACAAAGAACATGGCGCACGCACACACACACACACACACACACACAAACACACACACACACACACACACACACACACACACACGTGGATATCGCGACCTGGCAGGAATCCGTTGCACCTCTGCAAGCCGCATGTAGAGATAACAACCAACGTCGCAAACATTGACACACACGGACACACACAAACAGGCCCATTCGGTTCAGAGTAACTCAGCTCCAGCGAGGTGGAAACGAGCAGCTGTGCATGTCCCCGTGCACATGGAAGGTTGTCGAACCGCACCTTCAAACCAGTTAAAACGTACACGCAAATCTTCCCACTCGTTCAAAGCTCACGTGTTGAAGTAGTACCAGGTAACCGAGGTTGAAGTGCAGTATGAAACAGCGAAGCGAAGCAACGAGAAAGAAACACGTGCTCGCCATCTTGAAGCAATGTTTCAAATGCGATAAGGAACTGTCGTTCTGTGACGTCACACAGTCGTGCAGTCACGCCCGTTGGTGACCTCACAATGAAGGGTTCTGTTGGCTGTTGGTTCTTATAGTCGCATTGAAATGGAATTTCATTTCGACGAAGTTTCGTTCGCTCGTCGATGATGAGCGGTCGTCATTTCTTTGCGTATATTTGCCATCACAATTACTGTGTTATCCCGTCATTTTAAAAATATTCTCAGCATGGTGACCAGGCATTTCCGAGCCGGTCTAACCCTCTGGCCGATGTAACGAATGTCTTCAGGACCGTCTATATATTAGGTACGCATTTCTGCTAAATTGCACCAATCATGAGGTTAGGCAGGCCTGGGAGGATTGTTGGTTCGTTATTATTGCCAAATGATGTTACTCTTATTATTGGTGTGAATGTTATGAGTATTAAATGTTATATACTTTGTTACAATGTTATCGTTGTGTCTCTTGTTCATTTGGAAAGCCATGCCGTGGAAGGACCTATTCAGCTTCTCTCTACACACCTGAGGATGGTGTCTGTCAAAAACATTGAAAGCCTAACGAACTGAGGTCGTCACAACGATCATTCGGTTGTATCACATTCCACATCAGAACGTTCAAGCATAAGTACACAAAGAACATGGCGCACGCACGCACACGCACATACACACACGTGGATATATCGCGACCTGGCAGGAATCCTTTGCACCTCTGCAAGCCGCCTGTGTAGATAACAACCAACGTCACAAACATTGACACACACACGGACACACAAAAACAGGCCCATTCGGTTCAGAGTAACTCAGCTCCAGCGAGGTGGAAACGAGCAGCTGTGCATGTCCCCGTGCACATGGAAGGTTGTCGAACCGCACCTTCAAACCAGGTAAAACGTACGCGCAAATCTTCCCACTCGTTCAAAGCTCACGTGTTGAAGTAGTACCAGGGAACCGAGGTTGAAGTGCAGTATGAAACAGCGAAGCGAAGCAACGATAAAGAAACACGTGCTCGCCATCTTGAAGCAATGTTTCAAATGCGATAAGGAACTGTCGTTCTGTGACGTCACACAGTCGTGCAGTCACGCCCATTGGTGACCTCACAATGAAGGGTTCTGTTGGCTGTCGGTTCTTATAGTCGCATTGAAATGGAATTTCATTTCGACGAAGTTTCGTTCGCTCGTCGATGATGAGCGGTCGTCATTTCTTTGCGTATATTTGCCATCACAATTACTGTGTTATCCCGTCATTTTAAAAATATTCTCAGCATGGTGACCAGGCATTTCCGAGCAGGTCTAACCCTCTGGCCGATGTAACGAATGTCTTCAGGACCGTCTATATATTATGTACGCATTTCTGCTAAATTGGACCAATCATGAGGTTGGGCAGGCCTGGAAGGATTGTTGGTTCGTTATTATTGACAAATGATGTTACTCTTATTATTGGTGTTTATGTTATTAGTATTAATTGTTATATACTTTGTTACAATGTTATCGTTGTGTCTCTTGTTCATTTGGAAAGCCATGCCATGGAAGGACCTATTCAGCTTCTCTCTACACACCTGAGGATGGTGTCTGTCAAAAACATTGAAAGCCAAACGAACTGAGGAGGTCACAACGATCATTCGGTTGTATCACATTCCACATCAGAACGCTCATGCATGAGTACACAAAGAACATGGCGCACGCACGCGCACGCACACACACACACACACACACACACACACACACACACACACACACACACACACACACGTGGATATCGCGACCTGGCAGGAATCCGTTGCACCTCTGCAAGCCGCATGTAGAGATAACAACCAACGTCGCAAACATTGACACACACGGACACACCCAAACAGGCCCATTCGGTTCAGAGTAACTCAGCTCCAGTGAGGTGGAAACGAGCAGCTGTGCATGTCCCCGTGCACATGGAAGGTTGTCGAACCGCACCTTCAAACCAGTTAAAACGTACACGCAAATCTTCCCACTCGTTCAAAGCTCACGTGTTGAAGTAGTAGCAGGTAACCGAGGTTGAAGTGCAGTATGAAACAGCGATGCGAAGCAACGAGAAAGAAACACGTGCTTGCCATCTTGAAGCAATGTTTCAAATGCGATAAGGAACTGTCGTTCTGTGACGTCACACAGTCGTGCAGTCACGCCCATTGGTGACCTCACAATGAAGAGTTCTGTTGGCTGTCGGTTCTTATAGTCGCATTGAAATGGAATTTCATTTCGACGAAGTTTCGTTCGCTCGTCGATGATGAACGGTCGTCATTTCTTTGCGTATATTTGCCATCACAATTACTGTGTTATCCCGTCATTTTAAAAATATTCTCAGCATGGTGACCAGGCATTTCCGAGCAGGTCTAACCCTCTGGCCGATGTAACGAATGTCTTCAGGACCGTCTATATATTAGGTGCGCATTTCTGCTAAATTGCACCAATCATGAGGTTGGGCAGGCCTGGGAGGATTGTTGGTTCGTTATTATTGCCAAATGATGTTACTCTTATTATTGGTGTGAATGTTATGAGTATTAAATGTTATATACTTTGTTACAATGTTATCGTTGTGTCTCTTGTTCATTTGGAAAGCCATGCCGTGGAAGGACCTATTCAGCTTCTCTCTACACACCTGAGGATGGTGTCTGTCAAAAACATTGAAAGCCTAACGAACTGAGGTGGTCACAACGATCATTCGGTTGTATCACATTCCACATCAGAACGCTCAAGCAAAAGTACACAAAGAACATGGTGCACGCACACACACACACACACACACACACACACACACACACACACACACACACACACACACACACACACGTGGATATCGCGACCTGGCAGGAATCCGTTGCACCTCTGCAAGCCGCATGTAGAGATAACAACCAATGTCGCAAACATTGACACACACGGACACACACAAACAGGCCCATTCGGTTCAGAGTAACTCAGCTCCAGCGAGGTGGAAACGAGCAGCTGTGCATGTCCCCGTGCACATGGAAGGTTGTCGAACCGCACCTTCAAACCAGTTAAAACGTACACGCAAATCTTCCCACTCGTTCAAAGCTCACGTGTTGAAGTAGTACCAGGTAACCGAGGTTGAAGTGCAGTATGAAACAGCGAAGCGAAGCAACGAGAAAGAAACACGTGCTCGCCATCTTGAAGCAATGTTTCAAATGCGATAAGGAACTGTCGTTCTGTGACGTCACACAGTCGTGCAGTCACGCCCATTGGTGACCTCACAATGAAGGGTTCTGTTGGCTGTCGGTTCTTATAGTCGCATTGAAATGGAATTTCATTTCGACGAAGTTTCGTTCGCTCGTCGATGATGAGCAGTTGTCATTTCTTTGCGTATATTTGCCATCACAATTACTGTGTTATCCCGTCATTTTAAAAATATTCTCAGCATGGTTACCAGGCATTTCCGAGCCGGTCTAACCCTCTGGCCGATGTAACGAATGTCTTCAGGACCGTCTATATATTAGGTACGCATTTCTGCTAAATTGCACCAATCATGAGGTTAGGCAGGCCTGGGAGGATTGTTGGTTCGTTATTATTGCCAAATGATGTTACTCTTATTATTGGTGTGAATGTTATGAGTATTAAATGTTATATACTTTGTTACAATGTTATCGTTGTGTCTCTTGTTCATTTGGAAAGCCATGCCGTGGAAGGACCTATTCAGCTTCTCTCTACACACCTGAGGATGGTGTCTGTCAAAAACATTGAAAGCCTAACGAACTGAGGTCGTCACAACGATCATTCGGTTGTATCACATTCCACATCAGAACGTTCAAGCATAAGTACACAAAGAACATGGCGCACGCACGCACACGCACATACACACACGTAGATATATCGCGACCTGGCAGGAATCCGTTGCACCTCTGCAAGCCGCATGTGTAGATAACAACCAACGTCGCAAACATTGACACACACGGACACACACAAACAGGCCCATTCGGTTCAGAGTAACTCAGCTCCAGCGAGGTGGGAACGAGCAGCTGTGCATGTCCCCGTGCACATGGAAGGTTGTCGAACCGCACCTTCAAACCAGTTAAAACGTACACGCAAATCTTCCCACTCGTTCAAAGCTCACGTGTTGAAGTAGTACCAGGTAACCGAGGTTGAAGTGCAGTATGAAACAGCGAAGCGAAGCAACGAGAAAGAAATACGTGCTCGCTATCTTGAAGCAATGTTTCAAATGCGATAAGGAACTGTCGTTCTGTGACGTCACACAGTCGTGCAGTCACGCCCGTTGGTGACCTCACAATGAAGGGTTCTGTTGGCTGTCAGTTCTTATAGTCGCATTGAAATGGAATTTCATTTCGACGAAGTTTCGTTCGCTCGTCGATGATGAGCGGTCGTCATTTCTTTGCGTATATTTGCCATCACAATTACTGTGTTATCCCGTCATTTTTAAAATATTCTCAGCATGGTGACCAGGCATTTCCGAGCCGGTCTAACCCTCTGGCCGATGTAACGAATGTCTTCAGGACCGTCTATATATTAGGTACGCATTTCTGCTAAATTGCACCAATCATGAGGTTAGGCAGGCCTGGGAGGATTGTTGGTTCGTTATTATTGCCAAATGATGTTACTCTTATTATTGGTGTGAATGTTATGAGTATTAAATGTTATATACTTTGTTACAATGTTATCGTTGTGTCTCTTGTTCATTTGGAAAGCCATGCCGTGGAAGGACCTATTCAGCTTCTCTCTACACACCTGAGGATGGTGTCTGTCAAAAACATTGAAAGCCTAACGAACTGAGGTCGTCACAACGATCATTCGGTTGTATCACATTCCACATCAGAACGTTCAAGCATAAGTACACAAAGAACATGGCGCACGCACGCACACGCACATACACACACGTGGATATATCGCGACCTGGCAGGAATCCTTTGCACCTCTGCAAGCCGCCTGTGTAGATAACAACCAACGTCACAAACATTGACACACACACGGACACACACAAACAGGCCCATTCGGTTCAGAGTAACTCAGCTCCAGCGAGGTGGAAACGAGCAGCTGTGCATGTCCCCGTGCACATGGAAGGTTGTCGAACCGCACCTTCAAACCAGGTAAAACGTACGCGCAAATCTTCCCACTCGTTCAAAGCTCACGTGTTGAAGTAGTACCAGGGAACCGAGGTTGAAGTGCAGTATGAAACAGCGAAGCGAAGCAACGATAAAGAAACACGTGCTCGCCATCTTGAAGCAATGTTTCAAATGCGATAAGGAACTGTCGTTCTGTGACGTCACACAGTCGTGCAGTCACGCCCATTGGTGACCTCACAATGAAGGGTTCTGTTGGCTGTCGGTTCTTATAGTCGCATTGAAATGGAATTTCATTTCGACGAAGTTTCGTTCGCTCGTCGATGATGAGCGGTCGTCATTTCTTTGCGTATATTTGCCATCACAATTACTGTGTTATCCCGTCATTTTAAAAATATTCTCAGCATGGTGACCAGGCATTTCCGAGCAGGTCTAACCCTCTGGCCGATGTAACGAATGTCTTCAGGACCGTCTATATATTATGTTCGCATTTCTGCTAAATTGGACCAATCATGAAGTTGGGCAGGCCTGGAAGGATTGTTGGTTCGTTATTATTGACAAATGATGTTACTCTTATTATTGGTGTTTATGTTATTAGTATTAATTGTTATATACTTTGTTACAATGTTATCGTTGTGTCTCTTGTTCATTTGGAAAGCCATGCCATGGAAGGACCTATTCAGCTTCTCTCTACACACCTGAGGATGGTGTCTGTCAAAAACATTGAAAGCCAAACGAACTGAGGAGGTCACAACGATCATTCGGTTGTATCACATTCCACATCAGAACGCTCATGCATGAGTACACAAAGAACATGGCGCACGCACGCGCACACACACACACACACACACACACACACACACACACACACACACACACACACACACACACACACACACACACACGTGGATATCGCGACCTGGCAGGAATCCGTTGCACCTCTGCAAGCCGCATGTAGAGATAACAACCAACGTCGCAAACATTGACACACACGGACACACACAAACAGGCCCATTCGGTTCAGAGTAACTCAGCTCCAGCGAGGTGGAAACGAGCAGCTGTGCATGTCCCCGTGCACATGGAAGGTTGTCGAACCGCACCTTCAAACCAGTTAAAACGTACACGCAAATCTTCCCACTCGTTCAAAGCTCACGTGTTGAAGTAGTACCAGGTAACCGAGGTTGAAGTGCAGTATGAAACAGCGAAGCGAAGCAACGAGAAAGAAACACGTGCTCGCCATCTTGAAGCAATGTTTCAAATGCGATAAGGAACTGTCGTTCTGTGACGTCACACAGTCGTGCAGTCACGCCCATTGGTGACCTCACAATGAAGGGTTCTGTTGGCTGTCGGTTCTTATAGTCGCATTGAAATGGAATTTCATTTCGACGAAGTTTCGTTCGCTCGTCGATGATGAACGGTCGTCATTTCTTTGCGTATATTTGCCATCACAATTACTGTGTTATCCCGTCATTTTAAAAATATTCTCAGCATGGTGACCAGGCATTTCCGAGCAGGTCTAACCCTCTGGCCGATGTAACGAATGTCTTCAGGACCGTCTATATATTAGGTACGCATTTCTGCTAAATTGCACCAATCATGAGGTTGGGCAGGCCTGGGAGGATTGTTGGTTCGTTATTATTGCCAAATGATGTTACTCTTATTATTGGTGTGAATGTTATGAGTATTAAATGTTATATACTTTGTTACAATGTTATCGTTGTGTCTCTTGTTCATTTGGAAAGCCATGCCGTGGAAGGACCTATTCAGCTTCTCTCTACACACCTGAGGATGGTGTCTGTCAAAAACATTGAAATTCTAACGAACTGAGGTGGTCACAACGATCATTCGGTTGTATCACATTCCACATCAGAACGCTCAAGCAAAAGTACACAAAGAACATGGCGCACGCACACACACACACACACACACACACACAAACACACACACACACACACACACACACGTGGATATATCGCGACCTGGCAGGAATCCGTTGCACCTCTGCAAGCCGCATGTGTAGATAACAACCAACGTCGCAAACATTGACACACACGGACACACACAAACAGGCCCATTCGGTTCAGAGTAACTCAGCTCCAGCGAGGTGGAAACGAGCAGCTGTGCATGTCCCCGTGCACATGGAAGGTTGTCGAACCGCACCTTCAAACCAGTTAAAACGTACACGCAAATCTTCCCACTCGTTCAAAGCTCACGTGTTGAAGTAGTACCAGGTAACCGAGGTTGAAGTGCAGTATGAAACAGCGAAGCGAAGCAACGAGAAAGAAATACGTGCTCGCTATCTTGAAGCAATGTTTCAAATGCGATAAGGAACTGTCGTTCTGTGACGTCACACAGTCGTGCAGTCACGCCCGTTGGTGACCTCACAATGAAGGGTTCTGTTGGCTGTCGGTTCTTATAGTCGCATTGAAATGGAATTTCATTTCGACGAAGTTTCGTTCGCTCGTCGATGATGAGCGGTCGTCATTTCTTTGCGTATATTTGCCATCACAATTACTGTGTTATCCCGTCATTTTTAAAATATTCTCAGCATGGTGACCAGGCATTTCCGAGCCAGTCTAACCCTCTGGCCGATGTAACGAATGTCTTCAGGACCGTCTATATATTAGGTACGCATTTCTGCTAAATTGCACCAATCATGAGGTTAGGCAGGCCTGGGAGGATTGTTGGTTCGTTATTATTGCCAAATGATGTTACTCTTATTATTGGTGTGAATGTTATGAGTATTAAATGTTATATACTTTGTTACAATGTTATCGTTGTGTCTCTTGTTAATTTGGAAAGCCATGCCGTGGAAGGACCTATTCAGCTTCTCTCTACACACCTGAGGATGGTGTCTGTCAAAAACATTGAAAGCCTAACGAACTGAGGTCGTCACAACGATCATTCGGTTGTATCACATTCCACATCAGAACGTTCAAGCATAAGTACACAAAGAACATGGCGCACGCACGCACACGCACATACACACACGTGGATATATCGCGACCTGGCAGGAATCCTTTGCACCTCTGCAAGCCGCCTGTGTAGATAACAACCAACGTCACAAACATTGACACACACACGGACACACACAAACAGGCCCATTCGGTTCAGAGTAACTCAGCTCCAGCGAGGTGGAAACGAGCAGCTGTGCATGTCCCCGTGCACATGGAAGGTTGTCGAACCGCACCTTCAAACCAGGTAAAACGTACGCGCAAATCTTCCCACTCGTTCAAAGCTCACGTGTTGAAGTAGTACCAGGGAACCGAGGTTGAAGTGCAGTATGAAACAGCGAAGCGAAGCAACGATAAAGAAACACGTGCTCGCCATCTTGAAGCAATGTTTCAAATGCGATAAGGAACTGTCGTTCTGTGACGTCACACAGTCGTGCAGTCACGCCCATTGGTGACCTCACAATGAAGGGTTCTGTTGGCTGTCGGTTCTTATAGTCGCATTGAAATGGAATTTCATTTCGACGAAGTTTCGTTCGCTCGTCGATGATGAGCGGTCGTCATTTCTTTGCGTATATTTGCCATCACAATTACTGTGTTATCCCGTCATTTTAAAAATATTCTCAGCATGGTGACCAGGCATTTCCGAGCAGGTCTAACCCTCTGGCCGATGTAACGAATGTCTTCAGGACCGTCTATATATTATGTACGCATTTCTGCTAAATTGGACAAATCATGAGGTTGGGCAGGCCTGGAAGGATTGTTGGTTCGTTATTATTGACAAATGATGTTACTCTTATTATTGCTGTTTATGTTATTAGTATTAATTGTTATATACTTTGTTACAATGTTATCGTTGTGTCTCTTGTTCATTTGGAAAGCCATGCCATGGAAGGACCTATTCAGCTTCTCTCTACACACCTGAGGATGGTGTCTGTCAAAAACATTGAAAGCCAAACGAACTGAGGAGGTCACAACGATCATTCGGTTGTATCACATTCCACATCAGAACGCGCATGCATGAGTACACAAAGCACATGGCGCACGCACGCGCACACACACACACACACACACACACACACACACACACACACACACACACACACACACACACACACACGTGGATATCGCGACCTGGCAGGAATCCGTTGCACCTCTGCAAGCCGCATGTAGAGATAACAACCAACGTCGCAAACATTGACACACACGGACACACACAAACAGGCCCATTCGGTTCAGAGTAACTCAGCTCCAGCGAGGTGGAAACGAGCAGCTGTGCATGTCCCCGTGCACATGGAAGGTTGTCGAACCGCACCTTCAAACCAGTTAAAACGTACACGCAAATCTTCCCACTCGTTCAAAGCTCACGTGTTGAAGTAGTACCAGGTAACCGAGGTTGAAGTGCGGTATGAAACAGCGAAGCGAAGCAACGAGAAAGAAACACGTGCTCGCCATCTTGAAGCAATGTTTCAAATGCGATAAGGAACTGTCGTTCTGTGACGTCACACAGTCGTGCAGTCACGCCCATTGGTGACCTCACAATGAAGGGTTCTGTTGGCTGTCGGTTCTTATAGTCGCATTGAAATGGAATTTCATTTCGACGAAGTTTCGTTCGCTCGTCGATGATGAACGGTCGTCATTTCTTTGCGTATATTTGCCATCACAATCACTGTGTTATCCCGTCATTTTAAAAATATTCTCAGCATGGTGACCAGGCATTTCCGAGCAGGTCTAACCCTCTGGCCGATGTAACGAATGTCTTCAGGACCGTCTATATATTAGGTGCGCATTTCTGCTAAATTGCACCAATCATGAGGTTGGGCAGGCCTGGGAGGATTGTTGGTTCGTTATTATTGCCAAATGATGTTACTCTTATTATTGGTGTGAATGTTATGAGTATTAAATGTTATATACTTTGTTACAATGTTATCGTTGTGTCTCTTGTTCATTTGGAAAGCCATGCCGTGGAAGGACCTATTCAGCTTCTCTCTACACACCTGAGGATGGTGTCTGTCAAAAACATTGAAAGCCTAACGAACTGAGGTGGTCACAACGATCATTCGGTTGTATCACATTCCACATCAGAACGCTCAAGCAAAAGTACACAAAGAACATGGCGCACGCACACACACACACACACACACACACAAACACACACACACACACACACACACACACACACGTGGATATCGCGACCTGGCAGGAATCCGTTGCACCTCTGCAAGCCGCATGTAGAGATAACAACCAACGTCGCAAACATTGACACACACGGACACACACAAACAGGCCCATTCGGTTCAGAGTAACTCAGCTCCAGCGAGGTGGAAACGAGCAGCTGTGCATGTCCCCGTGCACATGGAAGGTTGTCGAACCGCACCTTCAAACCAGTTAAAACGTACACGCAAATCTTCCCACTCGTTCAAAGCTCACGTGTTGAAGTAGTACCAGGTAACCGAGGTTGAAGTGCAGTATGAAACAGCGAAGCGAAGCAACGAGAAAGAAACACGTGCTCGCCATCTTGAAGCAATGTTTCAAATGCGATAAGGAACTGTCGTTCTGTGACGTCACACAGTCGTGCAGTCACGCCCGTTGGTGACCTCACAATGAAGGGTTCTGTTGGCTGTTGGTTCTTATAGTCGCATTGAAATGGAATTTCATTTCGACGAAGTTTCGTTCGCTCGTCGATGATGAGCGGTCGTCATTTCTTTGCGTATATTTGCCATCACAATTACTGTGTTATCCCGTCATTTTTAAAATATTCTCAGCATGGTGACCAGGCATTTCCGAGCCGGTCTAACCCTCTGGCCGATGTAACGAATGTCTTCAGGACCGTCTATATATTAGGTACGCATTTCTGCTAAATTGCACCAATCATGAGGTTAGGCAGGCCTGGGAGGATTGTTGGTTCGTTATTATTGCCAAATGATGTTACTCTTATTATTGGTGTGAATGTTATGAGTATTAAATGTTATATACTTTGTTACAATGTTATCGTTGTGTCTCTTGTTCATTTGGAAAGCCATGCCGTGGAAGGACCTATTCAGCTTCTCTCTACACACCTGAGGATGGTGTCTGTCAAAAACATTGAAAGCCTAACGAACTGAGGTCGTCACAACGATCATTCGGTTGTATCACATTCCACATCAGAACGTTCAAGCATAAGTACACAAAGAACATGGCGCACGCACGCACACGCACATACACACACGTGGATATATCGCGACCTGGCAGGAATCCTTTGCACCTCTGCAAGCCGCCTGTGTAGATAACAACCAACGTCACAAACATTGACACACACACGGACACACAAAAACAGGCCCATTCGGTTCAGAGTAACTCAGCTCCAGCGAGGTGGAAACGAGCAGCTGTGCATGTCCCCGTGCACATGGAAGGTTGTCGAACCGCACCTTCAAACCAGGTAAAACGTACGCGCAAATCTTCCCACTCGTTCAAAGCTCACGTGTTGAAGTAGTACCAGGGAACCGAGGTTGAAGTGCAGTATGAAACAGCGAAGCGAAGCAACGATAAAGAAACACGTGCTCGCCATCTTGAAGCAATGTTTCAAATGCGATAAGGAACTGTCGTTCTGTGACGTCACACAGTCGTGCAGTCACGCCCATTGGTGACCTCACAATGAAGGGTTCTGTTGGCTGTCGGTTCTTATAGTCGCATTGAAATGGAATTTCATTTCGACGAAGTTTCGTTCGCTCGTCGATGATGAGCGGTCGTCATTTCTTTGCGTATATTTGCCATCACAATTACTGTGTTATCCCGTCATTTTAAAAATATTCTCAGCATGGTGACCAGGCATTTCCGAGCAGGTCTAACCCTCTGGCCGATGTAACGAATGTCTTCAGGACCGTCTATATATTATGTACGCATTTCTGCTAAATTGGACCAATCATGAGGTTGGGCAGGCCTGGAAGGATTGTTGGTTCGTTATTATTGACAAATGATGTTACTCTTATTATTGGTGTTTATGTTATTAGTATTAATTGTTATATACTTTGTTACAATGTTATCGTTGTGTCTCTTGTTCATTTGGAAAGCCATGCCATGGAAGGACCTATTCAGCTTCTCTCTACACACCTGAGGATGGTGTCTGTCAAAAACATTGAAAGCCAAACGAACTGAGGAGGTCACAACGATCATTCGGTTGTATCACATTCCACATCAGAACGCTCATGCATGAGTACACAAAGAACATGGCGCACGCACGCGCACGCACACACACACACACACACACACACACACACACACACACACACACACACACACACACACACACGTGGATATCGCGACCTGGCAGGAATCCGTTGCACCTCTGCAAGCCGCATGTAGAGATAACAACCAACGTCGCAAACATTGACACACACGGACACACACAAACAGGCCCATTCGGTTCAGAGTAACTCAGCTCCAGCGAGGTGGAAACGAGCAGCTGTGCATGTCCCCGTGCACATGGAAGGTTGTCGAACCGCACCTTCAAACCAGTTAAAACGTACACGCAAATCTTCCCACTCGTTCAAAGCTCACGTGTTGAAGTAGTACCAGGTAACCGAGGTTGAAGTGCAGTATGAAACAGCGAAGCGAAGCAACGAGAAAGAAACACGTGCTCGCCATCTTGAAGCAATGTTTCAAATGCGATAAGGAACTGTCGTTCTGTGACGTCACACAGTCGTGCAGTCACGCCCATTGGTGACCTCACAATGAAGGGTTCTGTTGGCTGTCGGTTCTTATAGTCGCATTGAAATGGAATTTCATTTCGACGAAGTTTCGTTCGCTCGTCGATGATGAACGGTCGTCATTTCTTTGCGTATATTTGCCATCACAATTACTGTGTTATCCCGTCATTTTAAAAATATTCTCAGCATGGTGACCAGGCATTTCCGAGCAGGTCTAACCCTCTGGCCGATGTAACGAATGTCTTCAGGACCGTCTATATATTAGGTACGCATTTCTGCTAAATTGCACCAATCATGAGGTTGGGCAGGCCTGGGAGGATTGTTGGTTCGTTATTATTGCCAAATGATGTTACTCTTATTATTGGTGTGAATGTTATGAGTATTAAATGTTACATACTTTGTTACAATGTTATCGTTGTGTCTCTTGTTCATTTGGAAAGCCATGCCGTGGAAGGACCTATTCAGCTTCTCTCTACACACCTGAGGATGGTGTCTGTCAAAAACATTGAAAGCCTAACGAACTGAGGTGGTCACAACGATCATTCGGTTGTATCACATTCCACATCAGAACGCTCAAGCAAAAGTACACAAAGAACATGGCGCACGCACACACACACACACACACACACACACACACACACACACACACACACACACACACACACACACACAAACACACACACACACACACACACACACACGTGGATATATCGCGACCTGGCAGGAATCCGTTGCACCTCTGCAAGCCGCATGTGTAGATAACAACCAACGTCGCAAACATTGACACACACGGACACACACAAACAGGCCCATTCGGTTCAGAGTAACTCAGCTCCAGCGAGGTGGAAACGAGCAGCTGTGCATGTCCCCGTGCACATGGAAGGTTGTCGAACCGCACCTTCAAACCAGTTAAAACGTACACGCAAATCTTCCCACTCGTTCAAAGCTCACGTGTTGAAGTAGTACCAGGTAACCGAGGTTGAAGTGCAGTATGAAACAGCGAAGCGAAGCAACGAGAAAGAAACTCGTGCTCGCCATCTTGAAGCAATGTTTCAAATGCGATAAGGAACTGTCGTTCTGTGACGTCACACAGTCGTGCAGTCACGCCCATTGGTGACCTCACAATGAAGGGTTCTGTTGGCTGTCGGTTCTTATAGTCGCATTGAAATGGAATTTCATTTCGACGAAGTTTCGTTCGCTCGTCGATGATGAGCGGTTGTCATTTCTTTGCGTATATTTGCCATCACAATTACTGTGTTATCCCGTCATTTTAAAAATATTCTCAGCATGGTGACCAGGCATTTCCGAGCCGGTCTAACCCTCTGGCCGATGTAACGAATGTCTTCAGGACCGTCTATATATTAGGTACGCATTTCTGCTAAATTGCACCAATCATGAGGTTAGGCAGGCCTGGGAGGATTGTTGGTTCGTTATTATTGCCAAATGATGTTACTCTTATTATTGGTGTGAATGTTATGAGTATTAAATGTTATATACTTTGTTACAATGTTATCGTTGTGTCTCTTGTTCATTTGGAAAGCCATGCCGTGGAAGGACCTATTCAGCTTCTCTCTACACACCTGAGGATGGTGTCTGTCAAAAACATTGAAAGCCTAACGAACTGAGGTCGTCACAACGATCATTCGGTTGTATCACATTCCACATCAGAACGTTCAAGCATAAGTACACAAAGAACATGGCGCACGCACGCACACGCACATACACACACGTAGATATATCGCGACCTGGCAGGAATCCGTTGCACCTCTGCAAGCCGCATGTGTAGATAACAACCAACGTCGCAAACATTGACACACACGGACACACACAAACAGGCCCATTCGGTTCAGAGTAACTCAGCTCCAGCGAGGTGGAAACGAGCAGCTGTGCATGTCCCCGTGCACATGGAAGGTTGTCGAACCGCACCTTCAAACCAGTTAAAACGTACACGCAAATCTTCCCACTCGTTCAAAGCTCACGTGTTGAAGTAGTACCAGGTAACCGAGGTTGAAGTGCAGTATGAAACAGCGAAGCGAAGCAACGAGAAAGAAATACGTGCTCGCTATCTTGAAGCAATGTTTCAAATGCGATAAGGAACTGTCGTTCTGTGACGTCACACAGTCGTGCAGTCACGCCCGTTGGTGACCTCACAATGAAGGGTTCTGTTGGCTGTCGGTTCTTATAGTCGCATTGAAATGGAATTTCATTTCGACGAAGTTTCGTTCGCTCGTCGATGATCAGCGGTCGTCATTTCTTTGCGTATATTTGCCATCACAATTACTGTGTTATCCCGTCATTTTAAAAATATTCTCAGCATGGTGACCAGGCATTTCCGAGCCGGTCTAACCCTCTGGCCGATGTAACGAATGTCTTCAGGACCGTCTATATATTAGGTACGCATTTCTGCTAAATTGCACCAATCATGAGGTTAGGCAGGCCTGGGAGGATTGTTGGTTCGTTATTATTGCCAAATGATGTTACTCTTATTATTGGTGTGAATGTTATGAGTATTAAATGTTATATACTTTGTTACAATGTTATCGTTGTGTCTCTTGTTCATTTGGAAAGCCATGCCGTGGAAGGACCTATTCAGCTTCTCTCTACACACCTGAGGATGGTGTCTGTCAAAAACATTGAAAGCCTAACGAACTGAGGTCGTCACAACGATCATTCGGTTGTATCACATTCCACATCAGAACGTTCAAGCATAAGTACACAAAGAACATGGCGCACGCACGCACACGCACATACACACACGTGGATATATCGCGACCTGGCAGGAATCCTTTGCACCTCTGCAAGCCGCCTGTGTAGATAACAACCAACGTCACAAACATTGACACACACACGGACACACACAAACAGGCCCATTCGGTTCAGAGTAACTCAGCTCCAGCGAGGTGGAAACGAGCAGCTGTGCATGTCCCCGTGCACATGGAAGGTTGTCGAACCGCACCTTCAAACCAGGTAAAACGTACGCGCAAATCTTCCCACTCGTTCAAAGCTCACGTGTTGAAGTAGTACCAGGGAACCGAGGTTGAAGTGCAGTATGAAACAGCGAAGCGAAGCAACGATAAAGAAACACGTGCTCGCCATCTTGAAGCAATGTTTCAAATGCGATAAGGAACTGTCGTTCTGTGACGTCACACAGTCGTGCAGTCACGCCCATTGGTGACCTCACAATGAAGGGTTCTGTTGGCTGTCGGTTCTTATAGTCGCATTGAAATGGAATTTCATTTCGACGAAGTTTCGTTCGCTCGTCGATGATGAGCGGTCGTCATTTCTTTGCGTATATTTGCCATCACAATTACTGTGTTATCCCGTCATTTTAAAAATATTCTCAGCATGGTGACCAGGCATTTCCGAGCAGGTCTAACCCTCTGGCCGATGTAACGAATGTCTTCAGGACCGTCTATATATTATGTTCGCATTTCTGCTAAATTGGACCAATCATGAGGTTGGGCAGGCCTGGAAGGATTGTTGGTTCGTTATTATTGACAAATGATGTTACTCTTATTATTGGTGTTTATGTTATTAGTATTAATTGTTATATACTTTGTTACAATGTTATCGTTGTGTCTCTTGTTCATTTGGAAAGCCATGCCATGGAAGGACCTATTCAGCTTCTCTCTACACACCTGAGGATGGTGTCTGTCAAAAACATTGAAAGCCAAACGAACTGAGGAGGTCACAACGATCATTCGGTTGTATCACATTCCACATCAGAACGCTCATGCATGAGTACACAAAGAACATGGCGCACGCACGCGCACACACACACACACACACACACACACACACACACACACACACACACACACACACACGTGGATATCGCGACCTGGCAGGAATCCGTTGCACCTCTGCAAGCCGCATGTAGAGATAACAACCAACGTCGCAAACATTGACACACACGGACACACACAAACAGGCCCATTCGGTTCAGAGTAACTCAGCTCCAGCGAGGTGGAAACGAGCAGCTGTGCATGTCCCCGTGCACATGGAAGGTTGTCGAACCGCACCTTCAAACCAGTTAAAACGTACACGCAAATCTTCCCACTCGTTCAAAGCTCACGTGTTGAAGTAGTACCAGGTAACCGAGGTTGAAGTGCAGTATGAAACAGCGAAGCGAAGCAACGAGAAAGAAACACGTGCTCGCCATCTTGAAGCAATGTTTCAAATGCGATAAGGAACTGTCGTTCTGTGACGTCACACAGTCGTGCAGTCACGCCCATTGGTGACCTCACAATGAAGGGTTCTGTTGGCTGTCGGTTCTTATAGTCGCATTGAAATGGAATTTCATTTCGACGAAGTTTCGTTCGCTCGTCGATGATGAACGGTCGTCATTTCTTTGCGTATATTTGCCATCACAATTACTGTGTTATCCCGTCATTTTAAAAATATTCTCAGCATGGTGACCAGGCATTTCCGAGCAGGTCTAACCCTCTGGCCGATGTAACGAATGTCTTCAGGACCGTCTATATATTAGGTACGCATTTCTGCTAAATTGCACCAATCATGAGGTTGGGCAGGCCTGGGAGGATTGTTGGTTCGTTATTATTGCCAAATGATGTTACTCTTATTATTGGTGTGAATGTTATGAGTATTAAATGTTATATACTTTGTTACAATGTTATCGTTGTGTCTCTTGTTCATTTGGAAAGCCATGCCGTGGAAGGACCTATTCAGCTTCTCTCTACACACCTGAGGATGGTGTCTGTCAAAAACATTGAAATTCTAACGAACTGAGGTGGTCACAACGATCATTCGGTTGTATCACATTCCACATCAGAACGCTCAAGCAAAAGTACACAAAGAACATGGCGCACGCACACACACACACACACACACACACAAACACACACACACACACACACACGTGGATATATCGCGACCTGGCAGGAATCCGTTGCACCTCTGCAAGCCGCATGTGTAGATAACAACCAACGTCGCAAACATTGACACACACGGACACACACAAACAGGCCCATTCGGTTCAGAGTAACTCAGCTCCAGCGAGGTGGAAACGAGCAGCTGTGCATGTCCCCGTGCACATGGAAGGTTGTCGAACCGCACCTTCAAACCAGTTAAAACGTACACGCAAATCTTCCCACTCGTTCAAAGCTCACGTGTTGAAGTAGTACCAGGTAACCGAGGTTGAAGTGCAGTATGAAACAGCGAAGCGAAGCAACGAGAAAGAAATACGTGCTCGCTATCTTGAAGCAATGTTTCAAATGCGATAAGGAACTGTCGTTTTGTGACGTCACACAGTCGTGCAGTCACGCCCGTTGGTGACCTCACAATGAAGGGTTCTGTTGGCTGTCGGTTCTTATAGTCGCATTGAAATGGAATTTCATTTCGACGAAGTTTCGTTCGCTCGTCGATGATGAGCGGTCGTCATTTCTTTGCGTATATTTGCCATCACAATTACTGTGTTATCCCGTCATTTTTAAAATATTCTCAGCATGGTGACCAGGCATTTCCGAGCCAGTCTAACCCTCTGGCCGATGTAACGAATGTCTTCAGGACCGTCTATATATTAGGTACGCATTTCTGCTAAATTGCACCAATCATGAGGTTAGGCAGGCCTGGGAGGATTGTTGGTTCGTTATTATTGCCAAATGATGTTACTCTTATTATTGGTGTGAATGTTATGAGTATTAAATGTTATATACTTTGTTACAATGTTATCGTTGTGTCTCTTGTTAATTTGGAAAGCCATGCCGTGGAAGGACCTATTCAGCTTCTCTCTACACACCTGAGGATGGTGTCTGTCAAAAACATTGAAAGCCTAACGAACTGAGGTCGTCACAACGATCATTCGGTTGTATCACATTCCACATCAGAACGTTCAAGCATAAGTACACAAAGAACATGGCGCACGCACGCACACGCACATACACACACGTGGATATATCGCGACCTGGCAGGAATCCTTTGCACCTCTGCAAGCCGCCTGTGTAGATAACAACCAACGTCACAAACATTGACACACACACGGACACACACAAACAGGCCCATTCGGTTCAGAGTAACTCAGCTCCAGCGAGGTGGAAACGAGCAGCTGTGCATGTCCCCGTGCACATGGAAGGTTGTCGAACCGCACCTTCAAACCAGGTAAAACGTACGCGCAAATCTTCCCACTCGTTCAAAGCTCACGTGTTGAAGTAGTACCAGGGAACCGAGGTTGAAGTGCAGTATGAAACAGCGAAGCGAAGCAACGATAAAGAAACACGTGCTCGCCATCTTGAAGCAATGTTTCAAATGCGATAAGGAACTGTCGTTCTGTGACGTCACACAGTCGTGCAGTCACGCCCATTGGTGACCTCACAATGAAGGGTTCTGTTGGCTGTCGGTTCTTATAGTCGCATTGAAATGGAATTTCATTTCGACGAAGTTTCGTTCGCTCGTCGATGATGAGCGGTCGTCATTTCTTTGCGTATATTTGCCATCACAATTACTGTGTTATCCCGTCATTTTAAAAATATTCTCAGCATGGTGACCAGGCATTTCCGAGCAGGTCTAACCCTCTGGCCGATGTAACGAATGTCTTCAGGACCGTCTATATATTATGTACGCATTTCTGCTAAATTGGACAAATCATGAGGTTGGGCAGGCCTGGAAGGATTGTTGGTTCGTTATTATTGACAAATGATGTTACTCTTATTATTGCTGTTTATGTTATTAGTATTAATTGTTATATACTTTGTTACAATGTTATCGTTGTGTCTCTTGTTCATTTGGAAAGCCATGCCATGGAAGGACCTATTCAGCTTCTCTCTACACACCTGAGGATGGTGTCTGTCAAAAACATTGAAAGCCAAACGAACTGAGGAGGTCACAACGATCATTCGGTTGTATCACATTCCACATCAGAACGCGCATGCATGAGTACACAAAGCACATGGCGCACGCACGCACACACACACACACACACACACACACACACACACACACACACACACACACACACACGTGGATATCGCGACCTGGCAGGAATCCGTTGCACCTCTGCAAGCCGCATGTAGAGATAACAACCAACGTCGCAAACATTGACACACACGGACACACACAAACAGGCCCATTCGGTTCAGAGTAACTCAGCTCCAGCGAGGTGGAAACGAGCAGCTGTGCATGTCCCCGTGCACATGGAAGGTTGTCGAACCGCACCTTCAAACCAGTTAAAACGTACACGCAAATCTTCCCACTCGTTCAAAGCTCACGTGTTGAAGTAGTACCAGGTAACCGAGGTTGAAGTGCGGTATGAAACAGCGAAGCGAAGCAACGAGAAAGAAACACGTGCTCGCCATCTTGAAGCAATGTTTCAAATGCGATAAGGAACTGTCGTTCTGTGACGTCACACAGTCGTGCAGTCACGCCCATTGGTGACCTCACAATGAAGGGTTCTGTTGGCTGTCGGTTCTTATAGTCGCATTGAAATGGAATTTCATTTCGACGAAGTTTCGTTCGCTCGTCGATGATGAACGGTCGTCATTTCTTTGCGTATATTTGCCATCACAATCACTGTGTTATCCCGTCATTTTAAAAATATTCTCAGCATGGTGACCAGGCATTTCCGAGCAGGTCTAACCCTCTGGCCGATGTAACGAATGTCTTCAGGACCGTCTATATATTAGGTGCGCATTTCTGCTAAATTGCACCAATCATGAGGTTGGGCAGGCCTGGGAGGATTGTTGGTTCGTTATTATTGCCAAATGATGTTACTCTTATTATTGGTGTGAATGTTATGAGTATTAAATGTTATATACTTTGTTACAATGTTATCGTTGTGTCTCTTGTTCATTTGGAAAGCCATGCCGTGGAAGGACCTATTCAGCTTCTCTCTACACACCTGAGGATGGTGTCTGTCAAAAACATTGAAAGCCTAACGAACTGAGGTGGTCACAACGATCATTCGGTTGTATCACATTCCACATCAGAACGCTCAAGCAAAAGTACACAAAGAACATGGCGCACGCACACACACACACACACACACACACAAACACACACACACACACACACACACACACACACACGTGGATATCGCGACCTGGCAGGAATCCGTTGCACCTCTGCAAGCCGCATGTAGAGATAACAACCAACGTCGCAAACATTGACACACACGGACACACACAAACAGGCCCATTCGGTTCAGAGTAACTCAGCTCCAGCGAGGTGGAAACGAGCAGCTGTGCATGTCCCCGTGCACATGGAAGGTTGTCGAACCGCACCTTCAAACCAGTTAAAACGTACACGCAAATCTTCCCACTCGTTCAAAGCTCACGTGTTGAAGTAGTACCAGGTAACCGAGGTTGAAGTGCAGTATGAAACAGCGAAGCGAAGCAACGAGAAAGAAACACGTGCTCGCCATCTTGAAGCAATGTTTCAAATGCGATAAGGAACTGTCGTTCTGTGACGTCACACAGTCGTGCAGTCACGCCCGTTGGTGACCTCACAATGAAGGGTTCTGTTGGCTGTTGGTTCTTATAGTCGCATTGAAATGGAATTTCATTTCGACGAAGTTTCGTTCGCTCGTCGATGATGAGCGGTCGTCATTTCTTTGCGTATATTTGCCATCACAATTACTGTGTTATCCCGTCATTTTTAAAATATTCTCAGCATGGTGACCAGGCATTTCCGAGCCGGTCTAACCCTCTGGCCGATGTAACGAATGTCTTCAGGACCGTCTATATATTAGGTACGCATTTCTGCTAAATTGCACCAATCATGAGGTTAGGCAGGCCTGGGAGGATTGTTGGTTCGTTATTATTGCCAAATGATGTTACTCTTATTATTGGTGTGAATGTTATGAGTATTAAATGTTATATACTTTGTTACAATGTTATCGTTGTGTCTCTTGTTCATTTGGAAAGCCATGCCGTGGAAGGACCTATTCAGCTTCTCTCTACACACCTGAGGATGGTGTCTGTCAAAAACATTGAAAGCCTAACGAACTGAGGTCGTCACAACGATCATTCGGTTGTATCACATTCCACATCAGAACGTTCAAGCATAAGTACACAAAGAACATGGCGCACGCACGCACACGCACATACACACACGTGGATATATCGCGACCTGGCAGGAATCCTTTGCACCTCTGCAAGCCGCCTGTGTAGATAACAACCAACGTCACAAACATTGACACACACACGGACACACAAAAACAGGCCCATTCGGTTCAGAGTAACTCAGCTCCAGCGAGGTGGAAACGAGCAGCTGTGCATGTCCCCGTGCACATGGAAGGTTGTCGAACCGCACCTTCAAACCAGGTAAAACGTACGCGCAAATCTTCCCACTCGTTCAAAGCTCACGTGTTGAAGTAGTACCAGGGAACCGAGGTTGAAGTGCAGTATGAAACAGCGAAGCGAAGCAACGATAAAGAAACACGTGCTCGCCATCTTGAAGCAATGTTTCAAATGCGATAAGGAACTGTCGTTCTGTGACGTCACACAGTCGTGCAGTCACGCCCATTGGTGACCTCACAATGAAGGGTTCTGTTGGCTGTCGGTTCTTATAGTCGCATTGAAATGGAATTTCATTTCGACGAAGTTTCGTTCGCTCGTCGATGATGAGCGGTCGTCATTTCTTTGCGTATATTTGCCATCACAATTACTGTGTTATCCCGTCATTTTAAAAATATTCTCAGCATGGTGACCAGGCATTTCCGAGCAGGTCTAACCCTCTGGCCGATGTAACGAATGTCTTCAGGACCGTCTATATATTATGTACGCATTTCTGCTAAATTGGACCAATCATGAGGTTGGGCAGGCCTGGAAGGATTGTTGGTTCGTTATTATTGACAAATGATGTTACTCTTATTATTGGTGTTTATGTTATTAGTATTAATTGTTATATACTTTGTTACAATGTTATCGTTGTGTCTCTTGTTCATTTGGAAAGCCATGCCATGGAAGGACCTATTCAGCTTCTCTCTACACACCTGAGGATGGTGTCTGTCAAAAACATTGAAAGCCAAACGAACTGAGGAGGTCACAACGATCATTCGGTTGTATCACATTCCACATCAGAACGCTCATGCATGAGTACACAAAGAACATGGCGCACGCACGCGCACGCGCACACACACACACACACACACACACACACACACACACACACACACACACACACACACGTGGATATCGCGACCTGGCAGGAATCCGTTGCACCTCTGCAAGCCGCATGTAGAGATAACAACCAACGTCGCAAACATTGACACACACGGACACACACAAACAGGCCCATTCGGTTCAGAGTAACTCAGCTCCAGCGAGGTGGAAACGAGCAGCTGTGCATGTCCCCGTGCACATGGAAGGTTGTCGAACCGCACCTTCAAACCAGTTAAAACGTACACGCAAATCTTCCCACTCGTTCAAAGCTCACGTGTTGAAGTAGTACCAGGTAACCGAGGTTGAAGTGCAGTATGAAACAGCGAAGCGAAGCAACGAGAAAGAAACACGTGCTCGCCATCTTGAAGCAATGTTTCAAATGCGATAAGGAACTGTCGTTCTGTGACGTCACACAGTCGTGCAGTCACGCCCATTGGTGACCTCACAATGAAGGGTTCTGTTGGCTGTCGGTTCTTATAGTCGCATTGAAATGGAATTTCATTTCGACGAAGTTTCGTTCGCTCGTCGATGATGAACGGTCGTCATTTCTTTGCGTATATTTGCCATCACAATTACTGTGTTATCCCGTCATTTTAAAAATATTCTCAGCATGGTGACCAGGCATTTCCGAGCAGGTCTAACCCTCTGGCCGATGTAACGAATGTCTTCAGGACCGTCTATATATTAGGTACGCATTTCTGCTAAATTGCACCAATCATGAGGTTGGGCAGGCCTGGGAGGATTGTTGGTTCGTTATTATTGCCAAATGATGTTACTCTTATTATTGGTGTGAATGTTATGAGTATTAAATGTTACATACTTTGTTACAATGTTATCGTTGTGTCTCTTGTTCATTTGGAAAGCCATGCCGTGGAAGGACCTATTCAGCTTCTCTCTACACACCTGAGGATGGTGTCTGTCAAAAACATTGAAAGCCTAACGAACTGAGGTGGTCACAACGATCATTCGGTTGTATCACATTCCACATCAGAACGCTCAAGCAAAAGTACACAAAGAACATGGCGCACGCACACACACACACACACACACACACACACACACACACACACACACACACACACACACACACACACACACACAAACACACACACACACACACACACACACGTGGATATATCGCGACCTGGCAGGAATCCGTTGCACCTCTGCAAGCCGCATGTGTAGATAACAACCAACGTCGCAAACATTGACACACACGGACACACACAAACAGGCCCATTCGGTTCAGAGTAACTCAGCTCCAGCGAGGTGGAAACGAGCAGCTGTGCATGTCCCCGTGCACATGGAAGGTTGTCGAACCGCACCTTCAAACCAGTTAAAACGTACACGCAAATCTTCCCACTCGTTCAAAGCTCACGTGTTGAAGTAGTACCAGGTAACCGAGGTTGAAGTGCAGTATGAAACAGCGAAGCGAAGCAACGAGAAAGAAACTCGTGCTCGCCATCTTGAAGCAATGTTTCAAATGCGATAAGGAACTGTCGTTCTGTGACGTCACACAGTCGTGCAGTCACGCCCATTGGTGACCTCACAATGAAGGGTTCTGTTGGCTGTCGGTTCTTATAGTCGCATTGAAATGGAATTTCATTTCGACGAAGTTTCGTTCGCTCGTCGATGATGAGCGGTTGTCATTTCTTTGCGTATATTTGCCATCACAATTACTGTGTTATCCCGTCATTTTAAAAATATTCTCAGCATGGTGACCAGGCATTTCCGAGCCGGTCTAACCCTCTGGCCGATGTAACGAATGTCTTCAGGACCGTCTATATATTAGGTACGCATTTCTGCTAAATTGCACCAATCATGAGGTTAGGCAGGCCTGGGAGGATTGTTGGTTCGTTATTATTGCCAAATGATGTTACTCTTATTATTGGTGTGAATGTTATGAGTATTAAATGTTATATACTTTGTTACAATGTTATCGTTGTGTCTCTTGTTCATTTGGAAAGCCATGCCGTGGAAGGACCTATTCAGCTTCTCTCTACACACCTGAGGATGGTGTCTGTCAAAAACATTGAAAGCCTAACGAACTGAGGTCGTCACAACGATCATTCGGTTGTATCACATTCCACATCAGAACGTTCAAGCATAAGTACACAAAGAACATGGCGCACGCACGCACACGCACATACACACACGTAGATATATCGCGACCTGGCAGGAATCCGTTGCACCTCTGCAAGCCGCATGTGTAGATAACAACCAACGTCGCAAACATTGACACACACGGACACACACAAACAGGCCCATTCGGTTCAGAGTAACTCAGCTCCAGCGAGGTGGAAACGAGCAGCTGTGCATGTCCCCGTGCACATGGAAGGTTGTCGAACCGCACCTTCAAACCAGTTAAAACGTACACGCAAATCTTCCCACTCGTTCAAAGCTCACGTGTTGAAGTAGTACCAGGTAACCGAGGTTGAAGTGCAGTATGAAACAGCGAAGCGAAGCAACGAGAAAGAAATACGTGCTCGCTATCTTGAAGCAATGTTTCAAATGCGATAAGGAACTGTCGTTCTGTGACGTCACACAGTCGTGCAGTCACGCCCGTTGGTGACCTCACAATGAAGGGTTCTGTTGGCTGTCGGTTCTTATAGTCGCATTGAAATGGAATTTCATTTCGACGAAGTTTCGTTCGCTCGTCGATGATCAGCGGTCGTCATTTCTTTGCGTATATTTGCCATCACAATTACTGTGTTATCCCGTCATTTTAAAAATATTCTCAGCATGGTGACCAGGCATTTCCGAGCCGGTCTAACCCTCTGGCCGATGTAACGAATGTCTTCAGGACCGTCTATATATTAGGTACGCATTTCTGCTAAATTGCACCAATCATGAGGTTAGGCAGGCCTGGGAGGATTGTTGGTTCGTTATTATTGCCAAATGATGTTACTCTTATTATTGGTGTGAATGTTATGAGTATTAAATGTTATATACTTTGTTACAATGTTATCGTTGTGTCTCTTGTTCATTTGGAAAGCCATGCCGTGGAAGGACCTATTCAGCTTCTCTCTACACACCTGAGGATGGTGTCTGTCAAAAACATTGAAAGCCTAACGAACTGAGGTCGTCACAACGATCATTCGGTTGTATCACATTCCACATCAGAACGTTCAAGCATAAGTACACAAAGAACATGGCGCACGCACGCACACGCACATACACACACGTGGATATATCGCGACCTGGCAGGAATCCTTTGCACCTCTGCAAGCCGCCTGTGTAGATAACAACCAACGTCACAAACATTGACACACACACGGACACACACAAACAGGCCCATTCGGTTCAGAGTAACTCAGCTCCAGCGAGGTGGAAACGAGCAGCTGTGCATGTCCCCGTGCACATGGAAGGTTGTCGAACCGCACCTTCAAACCAGGTAAAACGTACGCGCAAATCTTCCCACTCGTTCAAAGCTCACGTGTTGAAGTAGTACCAGGGAACCGAGGTTGAAGTGCAGTATGAAACAGCGAAGCGAAGCAACGATAAAGAAACACGTGCTCGCCATCTTGAAGCAATGTTTCAAATGCGATAAGGAACTGTCGTTCTGTGACGTCACACAGTCGTGCAGTCACGCCCATTGGTGACCTCACAATGAAGGGTTCTGTTGGCTGTCGGTTCTTATAGTCGCATTGAAATGGAATTTCATTTCGACGAAGTTTCGTTCGCTCGTCGATGATGAGCGGTCGTCATTTCTTTGCGTATATTTGCCATCACAATTACTGTGTTATCCCGTCATTTTAAAAATATTCTCAGCATGGTGACCAGGCATTTCCGAGCAGGTCTAACCCTCTGGCCGATGTAACGAATGTCTTCAGGACCGTCTATATATTATGTACGCATTTCTGCTAAATTGGACCAATCATGAGGTTGGGCAGGCCTGGAAGGATTGTTGGTTCGTTATTATTGACAAATGATGTTACTCTTATTATTGGTGTTTATGTTATTAGTATTAATTGTTATATACTTTGTTACAATGTTATCGTTGTGTCTCTTGTTAATTTGGAAAGCCATGCCATGGAAGGACCTATTCAGCTTCTCTCTACACACCTGAGGATGGTGTCTGTCAAAAACATTGAAAGCCAAACGAACTGAGGAGGTCACAACGATCATTCGGTTGTATCACATTCCACATCAGAACGCTCATGCATGAGTACACAAAGAACATGGCGCACGCACGCGCGCGCACACACACACACACACACACACACACACACACACACACACACACACACACACACACACACACACACGTGGATATCGCGACCTGGCAGGAATCCGTTGCACCTCTGCAAGCCGCATGTAGAGATAACAACCAACGTCGCAAACATTGACACACACGGACACACACAAACAGGCCCATTCGGTTCAGAGTAACTCAGCTCCAGCGAGGTGGAAACGAGCAGCTGTGCATGTCCCCGTGCACATGGAAGGTTGTCGAACCGCACCTTCAAACCAGTTAAAACGTACACGCAAATCTTCCCACTCGTTCAAAGCTCACGTGTTGAAGTAGTACCAGGTAACCGAGGTTGAAGTGCAGTATGAAACAGCGAAGCGAAGCAACGAGAAAGAAACACGTGCTCGCCATCTTGAAGCAATGTTTCAAATGCGATAAGGAACTGTCGTTCTGTGACGTCACACAGTCGTGCAGTCACGCCCATTGGTGACCTCACAATGAAGGGTTCTGTTGGCTGTCGGTTCTTATAGTCGCATTGAAATGGAATTTCATTTCGACGAAGTTTCGTTCGCTCGTCGATGATGAACGGTCGTCATTTCTTTGCGTATATTTGCCATCACAATTACTGTGTTATCCCGTCATTTTAAAAATATTCTCAGCATGGTGACCAGGCATTTCCGAGCAGGTCTAACCCTCTGGCCGATGTAACGAATGTCTTCAGGACCGTCTATATATTAGGTACGCATTTCTGCTAAATTGCACCAATCATGAGGTTGGGCAGGCCTGGGAGGATTGTTGGTTCGTTATTATTGCCAAATGATGTTACTCTTATTATTGGTGTGAATGTTATGAGTATTAAATGTTACATACTTTGTTACAATGTTATCGTTGTGTCTCTTGTTCATTTGGAAAGCCATGCCGTGGAAGGACCTATTCAGCTTCTCTCTACACACCTGAGGATGGTGTCTGTCAAAAACATTGAAAGCCTAACGAACTGAGGTGGTCACAACGATCATTCGGTTGTATCACATTCCACATCAGAACGCTCAAGCAAAAGTACACAAAGAACATGGCGCACGCACACACACACACACACACACACACACACACACACACACACACACACACACACACACACACACAAACACACACACACACACACACACACACACACACACGTGGATATATCGCGACCTGGCAGGAATCCGTTGCACCTCTGCAAGCCGCATGTGTAGATAACAACCAACGTCGCAAACATTGACACACACGGACACACACAAACAGGCCCATTCGGTTCAGAGTAACTCAGCTCCAGCGAGGTGGAAACGAGCAGCTGTGCATGTCCCCGTGCACATGGAAGGTTGTCGAACCGCACCTTCAAACCAGTTAAAACGTACACGCAAATCTTCCCACTCGTTCAAAGCTCACGTGTTGAAGTAGTACCAGGTAACCGAGGTTGAAGTGCAGTATGAAACAGCGAAGCGAAGCAACGAGAAAGAAATACGTGCTCGCTATCTTGAAGCAATGTTTCAAATGCGATAAGGAACTGTCGTTCTGTGACGTCACACAGTCGTGCAGTCACGCCCGTTGGTGACCTCACAATGAAGGGTTCTGTTGGCTGTCGGTTCTTATAGTCGCATTGAAATGGAATTTCATTTCGACGAAGTTTCGTTCGCTCGTCGATGATGAGCGGTCGTCATTTCTTTGCGTATATTTGCCATCACAATTACTGTGTTATCCCGTCATTTTAAAAATATTCTCAGCATGGTGACCAGGCATTTCCGAGCCGGTCTAACCCTCTGGCCGATGTAACGAATGTCTTCAGGACCGTCTATATATTAGGTACGCATTTCTGCTAAATTGCACCAATCATGAGGTTAGGCAGGCCTGGGAGGATTGTTGGTTCGTTATTATTGCCAAATGATGTTACTCTTATTATTGGTGTGAATGTTATGAGTATTAAATGTTATATACTTTGTTACAATGTTATCGTTGTGTCTCTTGTTCATTTGGAAAGCCATGCCGTGGAAGGACCTATTCAGCTTCTCTCTACACACCTGAGGATGGTGTCTGTCAAAAACATTGAAAGCCTAACGAACTGAGGTCGTCACAACGATCATTCGGTTGTATCACATTCCACATCAGAACGTTCAAGCATAAGTACACAAAGAACATGGCGCACGCACGCACACGCACATACACACACGTGGATATATCGCGACCTGGCAGGAATCCTTTGCACCTCTGCAAGCCGCCTGTGTAGATAACAACCAACGTCACAAACATTGACACACACACGGACACACACAAACAGGCCCATTCGGTTCAGAGTAACTCAGCTCCAGCGAGGTGGAAACGAGCAGCTGTGCATGTCCCCGTGCACATGGAAGGTTGTCGAACCGCACCTTCAAACCAGGTAAAACGTACGCGCAAATCTTCCCACTCGTTCAAAGCTCACGTGTTGAAGTAGTACCAGGGAACCGAGGTTGAAGTGCAGTATGAAACAGCGAAGCGAAGCAACGATAAAGAAACACGTGCTCGCCATCTTGAAGCAATGTTTCAAATGCGATAAGGAACTGTCGTTCTGTGACGTCACACAGTCGTGCAGTCACGCCCATTGGTGACCTCACAATGAAGGGTTCTGTTGGCTGTCGGTTCTTATAGTCGCATTGAAATGGAATTTCATTTCGACGAAGTTTCGTTCGCTCGTCGATGATGAGCGGTCGTCATTTCTTTGCGTATATTTGCCATCACAATTACTGTGTTATCCCGTCATTTTAAAAATATTCTCAGCATGGTGACCAGGCATTTCCGAGCAGGTCTAACCCTCTGGCCGATGTAACGAATGTCTTCAGGACCGTCTATATATTATGTACGCATTTCTGCTAAATTGGACCAATCATGAGGTTGGGCAGGCCTGGAAGGATTGTTGGTTCGTTATTATTGACAAATGATGTTACTCTTATTATTGCTGTTTATGTTATTAGTATTAATTGTTATATACTTTGTTACAATGTTATCGTTGTGTCTCTTGTTCATTTGGAAAGCCATGCCATGGAAGGACCTATTCAGCTTCTCTCTACACACCTGAGGATGGTGTCTGTCAAAAACATTGAAAGCCAAACGAACTGAGGAGGTCACAACGATCATTCGGTTGTATCACATTCCACATCAGAACGCGCATGCATGAGTACACAAAGAACATGGCGCACGCACGCGCACACACACACACACACACACACACACACACACACACACACACACACACACACACACACACACACACACACACACACACACACACACACGTGGATATCGCGACCTGGCAGGAATCCGTTGCACCTCTGCAAGCCGCATGTAGAGATAACAACCAACGTCGCAAACATTGACACACACGGACACACACAAACAGGCCCATTCGGTTCAGAGTAACTCAGCTCCAGTGAGGTGGAAACGAGCAGCTGTGCATGTCCCCGTGCACATGGAAGGTTGTCGAACCGCACCTTCAAACCAGTTAAAACGTACACGCAAATCTTCCCACTCGTTCAAAGCTCACGTGTTGAAGTAGTAGCAGGTAACCGAGGTTGAAGTGCAGTATGAAACAGCGAAGCGAAGCAACGAGAAAGAAACACGTGCTTGCCATCTTGAAGCAATGTTTCAAATGCGATAAGGAACTGTCGTTCTGTGACGTCACACAGTCGTGCAGTCACGCCCATTGGTGACCTCACAATGAAGAGTTCTGTTGGCTGTCGGTTCTTATAGTCGCATTGAAATGGAATTTCATTTCGACGAAGTTTCGTTCGCTCGTCGATGATGAACGGTCGTCATTTCTTTGCGTATATTTGCCATCACAATTACTGTGTTATCCCGTCATTTAAAAAATATTCTCAGCATGGTGACCAGGCATTTCCGAGCAGGTCTAACCCTCTGGCCGATGTAACGAATGTCTTCAGGACCGTCTATATATTAGGTGCGCATTTCTGCTAAATTGCACCAATCATGAGGTTGGGCAGGCCTGGGAGGATTGTTGGTTCGTTATTATTGCCAAATGATGTTACTCTTATTATTGGTGTGAATGTTATGAGTATTAAATGTTATATACTTTGTTACAATGTTATCGTTGTGTCTCTTGTTCATTTGGAAAGCCATGCCGTGGAAGGACCTATTCAGCTTCTCTCTACACACCTGAGGATGGTGTCTGTCAAAAACATTGAAAGCCTAACGAACTGAGGTGGTCACAACGATCATTCGGTTGTATCACATTCCACATCAGAACGCTCAAGCAAAAGTACACAAAGAACATGGTGCACGCACACACACACACACACACACACACACACACACACACACACACACACACACACACACACACACACACACACGTGGATATCGCGACCTGGCAGGAATCCGTTGCACCTCTGCAAGCCGCATGTAGAGATAACAACCAATGTCGCAAACATTGACACACACGGACACACACAAACAGGCCCATTCGGTTCAGAGTAACTCAGCTCCAGCGAGGTGGAAACGAGCAGCTGTGCATGTCCCCGTGCACATGGAAGGTTGTCGAACCGCACCTTCAAACCAGTTAAAACGTACACGCAAATCTTCCCACTCGTTCAAAGCTCACGTGTTGAAGTAGTACCAGGTAACCGAGGTTGAAGTGCAGTATGAAACAGCGAAGCGAAGCAACGAGAAAGAAACACGTGCTCGCCATCTTGAAGCAATGTTTCAAATGCGATAAGGAACTGTCGTTCTGTGACGTCACACAGTCGTGCAGTCACGCCCATTGGTGACCTCACAATGAAGGGTTCTGTTGGCTGTCGGTTCTTATAGTCGCATTGAAATGGAATTTCATTTCGACGAAGTTTCGTTCGCTCGTCGATGATGAGCAGTTGTCATTTCTTTGCGTATATTTGCCATCACAATTACTGTGTTATCCCGTCATTTTAAAAATATTCTCAGCATGGTTACCAGGCATTTCCGAGCCGGTCTAACCCTCTGGCCGATGTAACGAATGTCTTCAGGACCGTCTATATATTAGGTACGCATTTCTGCTAAATTGCACCAATCATGAGGTTAGGCAGGCCTGGGAGGATTGTTGGTTCGTTATTATTGCCAAATGATGTTACTCTTATTATTGGTGTGAATGTTATGAGTATTAAATGTTATATACTTTGTTACAATGTTATCGTTGTGTCTCTTGTTCATTTGGAAAGCCATGCCGTGGAAGGACCTATTCAGCTTCTCTCTACACACCTGAGGATGGTGTCTGTCAAAAACATTGAAAGCCTAACGAACTGAGGTCGTCACAACGATCATTCGGTTGTATCACATTCCACATCAGAACGTTCAAGCATAAGTACACAAAGAACATGGCGCACGCACGCACACGCACATACACACACGTAGATATATCGCGACCTGGCAGGAATCCGTTGCACCTCTGCAAGCCGCATGTGTAGATAACAACCAACGTCGCAAACATTGACACACACGGACACACACAAACAGGCCCATTCGGTTCAGAGTAACTCAGCTCCAGCGAGGTGGGAACGAGCAGCTGTGCATGTCCCCGTGCACATGGAAGGTTGTCGAACCGCACCTTCAAACCAGTTAAAACGTACACGCAAATCTTCCCACTCGTTCAAAGCTCACGTGTTGAAGTAGTACCAGGTAACCGAGGTTGAAGTGCAGTATGAAACAGCGAAGCGAAGCAACGAGAAAGAAATACGTGCTCGCTATCTTGAAGCAATGTTTCAAATGCGATAAGGAACTGTCGTTCTGTGACGTCACACAGTCGTGCAGTCACGCCCGTTGGTGACCTCACAATGAAGGGTTCTGTTGGCTGTCAGTTCTTATAGTCGCATTGAAATGGAATTTCATTTCGACGAAGTTTCGTTCGCTCGTCGATGATGAGCGGTCGTCATTTCTTTGCGTATATTTGCCATCACAATTACTGTGTTATCCCGTCATTTTTAAAATATTCTCAGCATGGTGACCAGGCATTTCCGAGCCGGTCTAACCCTCTGGCCGATGTAACGAATGTCTTCAGGACCGTCTATATATTAGGTACGCATTTCTGCTAAATTGCACCAATCATGAGGTTAGGCAGGCCTGGGAGGATTGTTGGTTCGTTATTATTGCCAAATGATGTTACTCTTATTATTGGTGTGAATGTTATGAGTATTAAATGTTATATACTTTGTTACAATGTTATCGTTGTGTCTCTTGTTCATTTGGAAAGCCATGCCGTGGAAGGACCTATTCAGCTTCTCTCTACACACCTGAGGATGGTGTCTGTCAAAAACATTGAAAGCCTAACGAACTGAGGTCGTCACAACGATCATTCGGTTGTATCACATTCCACATCAGAACGTTCAAGCATAAGTACACAAAGAACATGGCGCACGCACGCACACGCACATACACACACGTGGATATATCGCGACCTGGCAGGAATCCTTTGCACCTCTGCAAGCCGCCTGTGTAGATAACAACCAACGTCACAAACATTGACACACACACGGACACACACAAACAGGCCCATTCGGTTCAGAGTAACTCAGCTCCAGCGAGGTGGAAACGAGCAGCTGTGCATGTCCCCGTGCACATGGAAGGTTGTCGAACCGCACCTTCAAACCAGGTAAAACGTACGCGCAAATCTTCCCACTCGTTCAAAGCTCACGTGTTGAAGTAGTACCAGGGAACCGAGGTTGAAGTGCAGTATGAAACAGCGAAGCGAAGCAACGATAAAGAAACACGTGCTCGCCATCTTGAAGCAATGTTTCAAATGCGATAAGGAACTGTCGTTCTGTGACGTCACACAGTCGTGCAGTCACGCCCATTGGTGACCTCACAATGAAGGGTTCTGTTGGCTGTCGGTTCTTATAGTCGCATTGAAATGGAATTTCATTTCGACGAAGTTTCGTTCGCTCGTCGATGATGAGCGGTCGTCATTTCTTTGCGTATATTTGCCATCACAATTACTGTGTTATCCCGTCATTTTAAAAATATTCTCAGCATGGTGACCAGGCATTTCCGAGCAGGTCTAACCCTCTGGCCGATGTAACGAATGTCTTCAGGACCGTCTATATATTATGTTCGCATTTCTGCTAAATTGGACCAATCATGAGGTTGGGCAGGCCTGGAAGGATTGTTGGTTCGTTATTATTGACAAATGATGTTACTCTTATTATTGGTGTTTATGTTATTAGTATTAATTGTTATATACTTTGTTACAATGTTATCGTTGTGTCTCTTGTTCATTTGGAAAGCCATGCCATGGAAGGACCTATTCAGCTTCTCTCTACACACCTGAGGATGGTGTCTGTCAAAAACATTGAAAGCCAAACGAACTGAGGAGGTCACAACGATCATTCGGTTGTATCACATTCCACATCAGAACGCTCATGCATGAGTACACAAAGAACATGGCGCACGCACGCGCGCACACACACACACACACACACACACACACACACACACACACACACACACACACACACACACACACACGTGGATATCGCGACCTGGCAGGAATCCGTTGCACCTCTGCAAGCCGCATGTAGAGATAACAACCAACGTCGCAAACATTGACACACACGGACACACACAAACAGGCCCATTCGGTTCAGAGTAACTCAGCTCCAGCGAGGTGGAAACGAGCAGCTGTGCATGTCCCCGTGCACATGGAAGGTTGTCGAACCGCACCTTCAAACCAGTTAAAACGTACACGCAAATCTTCCCACTCGTTCAAAGCTCACGTGTTGAAGTAGTACCAGGTAACCGAGGTTGAAGTGCAGTATGAAACAGCGAAGCGAAGCAACGAGAAAGAAACACGTGCTCGCCATCTTGAAGCAATGTTTCAAATGCGATAAGGAACTGTCGTTCTGTGACGTCACACAGTCGTGCAGTCACGCCCATTGGTGACCTCACAATGAAGGGTTCTGTTGGCTGTCGGTTCTTATAGTCGCATTGAAATGGAATTTCATTTCGACGAAGTTTCGTTCGCTCGTCGATGATGAACGGTCGTCATTTCTTTGCGTATATTTGCCATCACAATTACTGTGTTATCCCGTCATTTTAAAAATATTCTCAGCATGGTGACCAGGCATTTCCGAGCAGGTCTAACCCTCTGGCCGATGTAACGAATGTCTTCAGGACCGTCTATATATTAGGTACGCATTTCTGCTAAATTGCACCAATCATGAGGTTGGGCAGGCCTGGGAGGATTGTTGGTTCGTTATTATTGCCAAATGATGTTACTCTTATTATTGGTGTGAATGTTATGAGTATTAAATGTTATATACTTTGTTACAATGTTATCGTTGTGTCTCTTGTTCATTTGGAAAGCCATGCCGTGGAAGGACCTATTCAGCTTCTCTCTACACACCTGAGGATGGTGTCTGTCAAAAACATTGAAAGCCTAACGAACTGAGGTGGTCACAACGATCATTCGGTTGTATCACATTCCACATCAGAACGCTCAAGCAAAAGTACACAAAGAACATGGCGCACGCACACACACACACACACACACACACACAAACACACACACACACACACACACACGTGGATATATCGCGACCTGGCAGGAATCCGTTGCACCTCTGCAAGCCGCATGTGTAGATAACAACCAACGTCGCAAACATTGACACACACGGACACACACAAACAGGCCCATTCGGTTCAGAGTAACTCAGCTCCAGCGAGGTGGAAACGAGCAGCTGTGCATGTCCCCGTGCACATGGAAGGTTGTCGAACCGCACCTTCAAACCAGTTAAAACGTACACGCAAATCTTCCCACTCGTTCAAAGCTCACGTGTTGAAATAGTACCAGGTAACCGAGGTTGAAGTGCAGTATGAAACAGCGAAGCGAAGCAACGAGAAAGAAATACGTGCTCGCTATCTTGAAGCAATGTTTCAAATGCGATAAGGAACTGTCGTTCTGTGACGTCACACAGTCGTGCAGTCACGCCCGTTGGTGACCTCACAATGAAGGGTTCTGTTGGCTGTCGGTTCTTATAGTCGCATTGAAATGGAATTTCATTTCGACGAAGTTTCGTTCGCTCGTCGATGATGAGCGGTCGTCATTTCTTTGCGTATATTTGCCATCACAATTACTGTGTTATCCCGTCATTTTTAAAATATTCTCAGCATGGTGACCAGGCATTTCCGAGCCAGTCTAACCCTCTGGCCGATGTAACGAATGTCTTCAGGACCGTCTATATATTAGGTACGCATTTCTGCTAAATTGCACCAATCATGAGGTTAGGCAGGCCTGGGAGGATTGTTGGTTCGTTATTATTGCCAAATGA
Organism: Myxine glutinosa; assembly: GCF_964187855.1. Lineage (NCBI taxonomy): Eukaryota > Metazoa > Chordata > Myxini > Myxiniformes > Myxinidae > Myxine > Myxine glutinosa. Next base: position 137,769,306 of record NC_136261.1, read on the forward strand.
TGTTACTCTTATTATTGGTGTGAATGTTATGAGTATTAAATGTTATATACTTTGTTACAATGTTATCGTTGTGTCTCTTGTTAATTTGGAAAGCCATGCCGTGGAAGGACCTATTCAGCTTCTCTCTACACACCTGAGGATGGTGTCTGTCAAAAACATTGAAAGCCTAACGAACTGAGGTCGTCACAACGATCATTCGGTTGTATCACATTCCACATCAGAACGTTCAAGCATAAGTACACAAAGAACATGGCGCACGCACGCACACGCACATACACACACGTGGATATATCGCGACCTGGCAGGAATCCTTTGCACCTCTGCAAGCCGCCTGTGTAGATAACAACCAACGTCACAAACATTGACACACACACGGACACACACAAACAGGCCCATTCGGTTCAGAGTAACTCAGCTCCAGCGAGGTGGAAACGAGCAGCTGTGCATGTCCCCGTGCACATGGAAGGTTGTCGAACCGCACCTTCAAACCAGGTAAAACGTACGCGCAAATCTTCCCACTCGTTCAAAGCTCACGTGTTGAAGTAGTACCAGGGAACCGAGGTTGAAGTGCAGTATGAAACAGCGAAGCGAAGCAACGATAAAGAAACACGTGCTCGCCATCTTGAAGCAATGTTTCAAATGCGATAAGGAACTGTCGTTCTGTGACGTCACACAGTCGTGCAGTCACGCCCATTGGTGACCTCACAATGAAGGGTTCTGTTGGCTGTCGGTTCTTATAGTCGCATTGAAATGGAATTTCATTTCGACGAAGTTTCGTTCGCTCGTCGATGATGAGCGGTCGTCATTTCTTTGCGTATATTTGCCATCACAATTACTGTGTTATCCCGTCATTTTAAAAATATTCTCAGCATGGTGACCAGGCATTTCCGAGCAGGTCTAACCCTCTGGCCGATGTAACGAATGTCTTCAGGACCGTCTATATATTATGTACGCATTTCTGCTAAATTGGACCAATCATGAGGTTGGGCAGGCCTGGAAGGATTGTTGGTTCGTTATTATTGACAAATGATGTTACTCTTATTATTGCTGTTTATGTTATTAGTATTAATTGTTATATACTTTGTTACAATGTTATCGTTGTGTCTCTTGTTCATTTGGAAAGCCATGCCATGGAAGGACCTATTCAGCTTCTCTCTACACACCTGAGGATGGTGTCTGTCAAAAACATTGAAAGCCAAACGAACTGAGGAGGTCACAACGATCATTCGGTTGTATCACATTCCACATCAGAACGCGCATGCATGAGTACACAAAGCACATGGCGCACGCACGCGCACACACACACACACACACACACACACACACACACACACACACACACACACACACACACACACACACGTGGATATCGCGACCTGGCAGGAATCCGTTGCACCTCTGCAAGCCGCATGTAGAGATAACAACCAACGTCGCAAACATTGACACACACGGACACACACAAACAGGCCCATTCGGTTCAGAGTAACTCAGCTCCAGCGAGGTGGAAACGAGCAGCTGTGCATGTCCCCGTGCACATGGAAGGTTGTCGAACCGCACCTTCAAACCAGTTAAAACGTACACGCAAATCTTCCCACTCGTTCAAAGCTCACGTGTTGAAGTAGTACCAGGTAACCGAGGTTGAAGTGCGGTATGAAACAGCGAAGCGAAGCAACGAGAAAGAAACACGTGCTCGCCATCTTGAAGCAATGTTTCAAATGCGATAAGGAACTGTCGTTCTGTGACGTCACACAGTCGTGCAGTCACGCCCATTGGTGACCTCACAATGAAGGGTTCTGTTGGCTGTCGGTTCTTATAGTCGCATTGAAATGGAATTTCATTTCGACGAAGTTTCGTTCGCTCGTCGATGATGAACGGTCGTCATTTCTTTGCGTATATTTGCCATCACAATCACTGTGTTATCCCGTCATTTTAAAAATATTCTCAGCATGGTGACCAGGCATTTCCGAGCAGGTCTAACCCTCTGGCCGATGTAACGAATGTCTTCAGGACCGTCTATATATTAGGTGCGCATTTCTGCTAAATTGCACCAATCATGAGGTTGGGCAGGCCTGGGAGGATTGTTGGTTCGTTATTATTGCCAAATGATGTTACTCTTATTATTGGTGTGAATGTTATGAGTATTAAATGTTATATACTTTGTTACAATGTTATCGTTGTGTCTCTTGTTCATTTGGAAAGCCATGCCGTGGAAGGACCTATTCAGCTTCTCTCTACACACCTGAGGATGGTGTCTGTCAAAAACATTGAAAGCCTAACGAACTGAGGTGGTCACAACGATCATTCGGTTGTATCACATTCCACATCAGAACGCTCAAGCAAAAGTACACAAAGAACATGGCGCACGCACACACACACACACACACACACACACACACACACACACACACACACACACACACACACACACACACACACGTGGATATCGCGACCTGGCAGGAATCCGTTGCACCTCTGCAAGCCGCATGTAGAGATAACAACCAACGTCGCAAACATTGACACACACGGACACACACAAACAGGCCCATTCGGTTCAGAGTAACTCAGCTCCAGCGAGGTGGAAACGAGCAGCTGTGCATGTCACCGTGCACATGGAAGGTTGTCGAAACGCACCTTCAAACCAGTTAAAACGTACACGCAAATCTTCCCACTCGTTCAAAGCTCACGTGTTGAAGTAGTACCAGGTAACCGAGGTTGAAGTGCAGTATGAAACAGCGAAGCGAAGCAACGAGAAAGAAATACGTGCTCGCTATCTTGAAGCAATGTTTCAAATGCGATAAGGAACTGTCGTTCTGTGACGTCACACAGTCGTGCAGTCACGCCCGTTGGTGACCTCACAATGAAGGGTTCTGTTGGCTGTCGGTTCTTATAGTCGCATTGAAATGGAATTTCATTTCGACGAAGTTTCGTTCGCTCGTCGATGATGAGCGGTCGTCATTTCTTTGCGTATATTTGCCATCACAATTACTGTGTTATCCCGTCATTTTAAAAATATTCTCAGCATGGTGACCAGGCATTTCCGAGCCGGTCTAACCCTCTGGCCGATGTAACGAATGTCTTCAGGACCGTCTATATATTAGGTACGCATTTCTGCTAAATTGCACCAATCATGAGGTTAGGCAGGCCTGGGAGGATTGTTGGTTCGTTATTATTGCCAAATGATGTTACTCTTATTATTGGTGTGAATGTTATGAGTATTAAATGTTATATACTTTGTTACAATGTTATCGTTGTGTCTCTTGTTCATTTGGAAAGCCATGCCGTGGAAGGACCTATTCAGCTTCTCTCTACACACCTGAGGATGGTGTCTGTCAAAAACATTGAAAGCCTAACGAACTGAGGTCGTCACAACGATCATTCGGTTGTATCACATTCCACATCAGAACGTTCAAGCATAAGTACACAAAGAGCATGGCGCACGCACGCACACGCACATACACACACGTGGATATATCGCGACCTGGCAGGAATCCTTTGCACCTCTGCAAGCCGCCTGTGTAGATAACAACCAACGTCACAAACATTGACACACACACGGACACACACAAACAGGCCCATTCGGTTCAGAGTAACTCAGCTCCAGCGAGGTGGAAACGAGCAGCTGTGCATGTCCCCGTGCACATGGAAGGTTGTCGAACCGCACCTTCAAACCAGGTAAAACGTACGCGCAAATCTTCCCACTCGTTCAAAGCTCACGTGTTGAAGTAGTACCAGGGAACCGAGGTTGAAGTGCAGTATGAAACAGCGAAGCGAAGCAACGATAAAGAAACACGTGCTCGCCATCTTGAAGCAATGTTTCAAATGCGATAAGGAACTGTCGTTCTGTGACGTCACACAGTCGTGCAGTCACGCCCATTGGTGACCTCACAATGAAGGGTTCTGTTGGCTGTCGGTTCTTATAGTCGCATTGAAATGGAATTTCATTTCGACGAAGTTTCGTTCGCTCGTCGATGATGAGCGGTCGTCATTTCTTTGCGTATATTTGCCATCACAATTACTGTGTTATCCCGTCATTTTAAAAATATTCTCAGCATGGTGACCAGGCATTTCCGAGCAGGTCTAACCCTCTGGCCGATGTAACGAATGTCTTCAGGACCGTCTATATATTATGTTCGCATTTCTGCTAAATTGGACCAATCATGAGGTTGGGCAGGCCTGGAAGGATTGTTGGTTCGTTATTATTGACAAATGATGTTACTCTTATTATTGGTGTTTATGTTATTAGTATTAATTGTTATATACTTTGTTACAATGTTATCGTTGTGTCTCTTGTTCATTTGGAAAGCCATGCCATGGAAGGACCTATTCAGCTTCTCTCTACACACCTGAGGATGGTGTCTGTCAAAAACATTGAAAGCCAAACGAACTGAGGAGGTCACAACGATCATTCGGTTGTATCACATTCCACATCAGAACGCTCATGCATGAGTACACAAAGAACATGGCGCACGCACGCGCACACACACACACACACACACACACACACACACACACACACACACACACACACACACACACACACACACACACACACACACACGTGGATGTCGCGACCTGGCAGGAATCCGTTGCACCTCTGCAAGCCGCATGTAGAGATAACAACCAACGTCGCAAACATTGACACACACGGACACACACAAACAGGCCCATTCGGTTCAGAGTAACTCAGCTCCAGCGAGGTGGAAACGAGCAGCTGTGCATGTCCCCGTGCACATGGAAGGTTGTCGAACCGCACCTTCAAACCAGTTAAAACGTACACGCAAATCTTCCCACTCGTTCAAAGCTCACGTGTTGAAGTAGTACCAGGTAACCGAGGTTGAAGTGCAGTATGAAACAGCGAAGCGAAGCAACGAGAAAGAAACACGTGCTCGCCATCTTGAAGCAATGTTTCAAATGCGATAAGGAACTGTCGTTCTGTGACGTCACACAGTCGTGCAGTCACGCCCATTGGTGACCTCACAATGAAGGGTTCTGTTGGCTGTCGGTTCTTATAGTCGCATTGAAATGGAATTTCATTTCGACGAAGTTTCGTTCGCTCGTCGATGATGAACGGTCGTCATTTCTTTGCGTATATTTGCCATCACAATTACTGTGTTATCCCGTCATTTAAAAAATATTCTCAGCATGGTGACCAGGCATTTCCGAGCAGGTCTAACCCTCTGGCCGATGTAACGAATGTCTTCAGGACCGTCTATATATTAGGTACGCATTTCTGCTAAATTGCACCAATCATGAGGTTGGGCAGGCCTGGGAGGATTGTTGGTTCGTTATTATTGCCAAATGATGTTACTCTTATTATTGGTGTGAATGTTATTAGTATTAATTGTTATATACTTTGTTACAATGTTATCGTTGTGTCTCTTGTTCATTTGGAAAGCCATGCCATGGAAGGACCTATTCAGCTTCTCTCGACACACCTGAGGATGGTGTCTGTCAAAAACATTGAAAGCCAAACGAACTGAGGAGGTCACAACGATCATTCGGTTGTATCACATTCCACATCAGAACGCTCATGCATGAGTACACAAAGAACATGGCGCACGCACGCGCACACACACACACACACACACACACACACACACACACACACACACACACACACACACACACACACACACGTGGATGTCGCGACCTGGCAGGAATCCGTTGCACCTCTGCAAGCCGCATGTAGAGATAACAACCAACGTCGCAAACATTGACACACACGGACACACACAAACAGGCCCATTCGGTTCAGAGTAACTCAGCTCCAGCGAGGTGGAAACGAGCAGCTGTGCATGTCCCCGTGCACATGGAAGGTTGTCGAACCGCACCTTCAAACCAGTTAAAACGTACACGCAAATCTTCCCACTCGTTCAAAGCTCACGTGTTGAAGTAGTACCAGGTAACCGAGGTTGAAGTGCAGTATGAAACAGCGAAGCGAAGCAACGAGAAAGAAACACGTGCTCGCCATCTTGAAGCAATGTTTCAAATGCGATAAGGAACTGTCGTTCTGTGACGTCACACAGTCGTGCAGTCACGCCCATTGGTGACCTCACAATGAAGGGTTCTGTTGGCTGTCGGTTCTTATAGTCGCATTGAAATGGAATTTCATTTCGACGAAGTTTCGTTCGCTCGTCGATGATGAACGGTCGTCATTTCTTTGCGTATATTTGCCATCACAATTACTGTGTTATCCCGTCATTTAAAAAATATTCTCAGCATGGTGACCAGGCATTTCCGAGCAGGTCTAACCCTCTGGCCGATGTAACGAATGTCTTCAGGACCGTCTATATATTAGGTACGCATTTCTGCTAAATTGCACCAATCATGAGGTTGGGCAGGCCTGGGAGGATTGTTGGTTCGTTATTATTGCCAAATGATGTTACTCTTATTATTGGTGTGAATGTTATTAGTATTAATTGTTATATACTTTGTTACAATGTTATCGTTGTGTCTCTTGTTCATTTGGAAAGCCATGCCATGGAAGGACCTATTCAGCTTCTCTCTACACACCTGAGGATGGTGTCTGTCAAAAACATTGAAAGCCAAACGAACTGAGGAGGTCACAACGATCATTCGGTTGTATCACATTCCACATCAGAACGCGCATGCATGAGTACACAAAGCACATGGCGCACGCACGCGCACACACACACACACACACACACACACACACACACACACACACACACACACACACACACACACACACACACACGTGGATATCGCGACCTGGCAGGAATCCGTTGCACCTCTGCAAGCCGCATGTAGAGATAACAACCAACGTCGCAAACATTGACACACACGGACACACACAAACAGGCCCATTCGGTTCAGAGTAACTCAGCTCCAGCGAGGTGGAAACGAGCAGCTGTGCATGTCCCCGTGCACATGGAAGGTTGTCGAACCGCACCTTCAAACCAGTTAAAACGTACATGCAAATCTTCCCACTCGTTCAAAGCTCACGTGTTGAAGTAGTACCAGGTAACCGAGGTTGAAGTGCAGTATGAAACAGCGAAGCGAAGCAACGAGAAAGAAACACGTGCTCGCCATCTTGAAGCAATGTTTCAAATGCGATAAGGAACTGTCGTTCTGTGACGTCACACAGTCGTGCAGTCACGCCCATTGGTGACCTCACAATGAAGGGTTCTGTTGGCTGTCGGTTCTTATAGTCGCATTGAAATGGAATTTCATTTCGACGAAGTTTCGTTCGCTCGTCGATGATGAGCGGTTGTCATTTCTTTGCGTATATTTGCCATCACAATTACTGTGTTATCCCGTCATTTTAAAAATATTCTCCGCATGGTGACCAGGCATTTCCGAGCCGGTCTAACCCTCTGGCCGATGTAACGAATGTCTTCAGGACCGTCTATATATTAGGTACGCATTTCTGCTAAATTGCACCAATCATGAGGTTAGGCAGGCCTGGGAGGATTGTTGGTTCGTTATTATTGCCAAATGATGTTACTCTTATTATTGGTGTGAATGTTATGAGTATTAAATGTTATATACTTTGTTACAATGTTATCGTTGTGTCTCTTGTTCATTTGGAAAGCCATGCCGTGGAAGGACCTATTCAGCTTCTCTCTACACACCTGAGGATGGTGTCTGTCAAAAACATTGAAAGCCTAACGAACTGAGGTCGTCACAACGATCATTCGGTTGTATCACATTCCACATCAGAACGTTCAAGCATAAGTACACAAAGAACATGGCGCACGCACGCACACGCACATACACACACGTAGATATATCGCGACCTGGCAGGAATCCGTTGCACCTCTGCAAGCCGCATGTGTAGATAACAACCAACGTCGCAAACATTGACACACACGGACACACACAAACAGGCCCATTCGGTTCAGAGTAACTCAGCTCCAGCGAGGTGGAAACGAGCAGCTGTGCATGTCACCGTGCACATGGAAGGTTGTCGAAACGCACCTTCAAACCAGTTAAAACGTACACGCAAATCTTCCCACTCGTTCAAAGCTCACGTGTTGAAGTAGTACCAGGTAACCGAGGTTGAAGTGCAGTATGAAACAGCGAAGCGAAGCAACGAGAAAGAAATACGTGCTCGCTATCTTGAAGCAATGTTTCAAATGCGATAAGGAACTGTCGTTCTGTGACGTCACACAGTCGTGCAGTCACGCCCGTTGGTGACCTCACAATGAAGGGTTCTGTTGGCTGTCGGTTCTTATAGTCGCATTGAAATGGAATTTCATTTCGACGAAGTTTCGTTCGCTCGTCGATGATGAGCGGTCGTCATTTCTTTGCGTATATTTGCCATCACAATTACTGTGTTATCCCGTCATTTTAAAAATATTCTCAGCATGGTGACCAGGCATTTCCGAGCCGGTCTAACCCTCTGGCCGATGTAACGAATGTCTTCAGGACCGTCTATATATTAGGTACGCATTTCTGCTAAATTGCACCAATCATGAGGTTAGGCAGGCCTGGGAGGATTGTTGGTTCGTTATTATTGCCAAATGATGTTACTCTTATTATTGGTGTGAATGTTATGAGTATTAAATGTTATATACTTTGTTACAATGTTATCGTTGTGTCTCTTGTTCATTTGGAAAGCCATGCCGTGGAAGGACCTATTCAGCTTCTCTCTACACACCTGAGGATGGTGTCTGTCAAAAACATTGAAAGCCTAACGAACTGAGGTCGTCACAACGATCATTCGGTTGTATCACATTCCACATCAGAACGTTCAAGCATAAGTACACAAAGAACATGGCGCACGCACGCACACGCACATACACACACGTGGATATATCGCGACCTGGCAGGAATCCTTTGCACCTCTGCAAGCCGCCTGTGTAGATAACAACCAACGTCACAAACATTGACACACACACGGACACACAAAAACAGGCCCATTCGGTTCAGAGTAACTCAGCTCCAGCGAGGTGGAAACGAGCAGCTGTGCATGTCCCCGTGCACATGGAAGGTTGTCGAACCGCACCTTCAAACCAGGTAAAACGTACGCGCAAATCTTCCCACTCGTTCAAAGCTCACGTGTTGAAGTAGTACCAGGTAACCGAGGTTGAAGTGCAGTATGAAACAGCGAAGCGAAGCAACGAGAAAGAAACACGTGCTCGCCATCTTGAAGCAATGTTTCAAATGCGATAAGGAACTGTCGTTCTGTGACGTCACACAGTCGTGCAGTCACGCCCATTGGTGACCTCACAATGAAGGGTTCTGTTGGCTGTCGGTTCTTATAGTCGCATTGAAATGGAATTTCATTTCGACGAAGTTTCGTTCGCTCGTCGATGATGAGCGGTTGTCATTTCTTTGCGTATATTTGCCATCACAATTACTGTGTTATCCCGTCATTTTAAAAATATTCTCCGCATGGTGACCAGGCATTTCCGAGCCGGTCTAACCCTCTGGCCGATGTAACGAATGTCTTCAGGACCGTCTATATATTAGGAACGCATTTCTGCTAAATTGCACCAATCATGAGGTTAGGCAGGCCTGGGAGGATTGTTGGTTCGTTATTATTGCCAAATGATGTTACTCTTATTATTGGTGTGAATGTTATGAGTATTAAATGTTATATACTTTGTTACAATGTTATCGTTGTGTCTCTTGTTCATTTGGAAAGCCATGCCGTGGAAGGACCTATTCAGCTTCTCTCTACACACCTGAGGATGGTGTCTGTCAAAAACATTGAAAGCCTAACGAACTGAGGTCGTCACAACGATCATTCGGTTGTATCACATTCCACATCAGAACGTTCAAGCATAAGTACACAAAGAACATGGCGCACGCACGCACACGCACATACACACACGTAGATATATCGCGACCTGGCAGGAATCCGTTGCACCTCTGCAAGCCGCATGTGTAGATAACAACCAACGTCGCAAACATTGACACACACGGACACACACAAACAGGCCCATTCGGTTCAGAGTAACTCAGCTCCAGCGAGGTGGAAACGAGCAGCTGTGCATGTCACCGTGCACATGGAAGGTTGTCGAAACGCACCTTCAAACCAGTTAAAACGTACACGCAAATCTTCCCACTCGTTCAAAGCTCACGTGTTGAAGTAGTACCAGGTAACCGAGGTTGAAGTGCAGTATGAAACAGCGAAGCGAAGCAACGAGAAAGAAATACGTGCTCGCTATCTTGAAGCAATGTTTCAAATGCGATAAGGAACTGTCGTTCTGTGACGTCACACAGTCGTGCAGTCACGCCCGTTGGTGACCTCACAATGAAGGGTTCTGTTGGCTGTCGGTTCTTATAGTCGCATTGAAATGGAATTTCATTTCGACGAAGTTTCGTTCGCTCGTCGATGATGAGCGGTCGTCATTTCTTTGCGTATATTTGCCATCACAATTACTGTGTTATCCCGTCATTTTAAAAATATTCTCAGCATGGTGACCAGGCATTTCCGAGCCGGTCTAACCCTCTGGCCGATGTAACGAATGTCTTCAGGACCGTCTATATATTAGGTACGCATTTCTGCTAAATTGCACCAATCATGAGGTTAGGCAGGCCTGGGAGGATTGTTGGTTCGTTATTATTGCCAAATGATGTTACTCTTATTATTGGTGTGAATGTTATGAGTATTAAATGTTATATACTTTGTTACAATGTTATCGTTGTGTCTCTTGTTCATTTGGAAAGCCATGCCGTGGAAGGACCTATTCAGCTTCTCTCTACACACCTGAGGATGGTGTCTGTCAAAAACATTGAAAGCCTAACGAACTGAGGTCGTCACAACGATCATTCGGTTGTATCACATTCCACATCAGAACGTTCAAGCATAAGTACACAAAGAGCATGGCGCACGCACGCACACGCACATACACACACGTGGATATATCGCGACCTGGCAGGAATCCTTTGCACCTCTGCAAGCCGCCTGTGTAGATAACAACCAACGTCACAAACATTGACACACACACGGACACACACAAACAGGCCCATTCGGTTCAGAGTAACTCAGCTCCAGCGAGGTGGAAACGAGCAGCTGTGCATGTCCCCGTGCACATGGAAGGTTGTCGAACCGCACCTTCAAACCAGGTAAAACGTACGCGCAAATCTTCCCACTCGTTCAAAGCTCACGTGTTGAAGTAGTACCAGGGAACCGAGGTTGAAGTGCAGTATGAAACAGCGAAGCGAAGCAACGATAAAGAAACACGTGCTCGCCATCTTGAAGCAATGTTTCAAATGCGATAAGGAACTGTCGTTCTGTGACGTCACACAGTCGTGCAGTCACGCCCATTGGTGACCTCACAATGAAGGGTTCTGTTGGCTGTCGGTTCTTATAGTCGCATTGAAATGGAATTTCATTTCGACGAAGTTTCGTTCGCTCGTCGATGATGAGCGGTCGTCATTTCTTTGCGTATATTTGCCATCACAATTACTGTGTTATCCCGTCATTTTAAAAATATTCTCAGCATGGTGACCAGGCATTTCCGAGCAGGTCTAACCCTCTGGCCGATGTAACGAATGTCTTCAGGACCGTCTATATATTATGTTCGCATTTCTGCTAAATTGGACCAATCATGAGGTTGGGCAGGCCTGGAAGGATTGTTGGTTCGTTATTATTGACAAATGATGTTACTCTTATTATTGGTGTTTATGTTATTAGTATTAATTGTTATATACTTTGTTACAATGTTATCGTTGTGTCTCTTGTTCATTTGGAAAGCCATGCCATGGAAGGACCTATTCAGCTTCTCTCTACACACCTGAGGATGGTGTCTGTCAAAAACATTGAAAGCCAAACGAACTGAGGAGGTCACAACGATCATTCGGTTGTATCACATTCCACATCAGAACGCTCATGCATGAGTACACAAAGAACATGGCGCACGCACGCGCGCACACACACACACACACACACACACACACACACACACACACACACACACACACACACACACACGTGGATGTCGCGACCTGGCAGGAATCCGTTGCACCTCTGCAAGCCGCATGTAGAGATAACAACCAACGTCGCAAACATTGACACACACGGACACACACAAACAGGCCCATTCGGTTCAGAGTAACTCAGCTCCAGCGAGGTGGAAACGAGCAGCTGTGCATGTCCCCGTGCACATGGAAGGTTGTCGAACCGCACCTTCAAACCAGTTAAAACGTACACGCAAATCTTCCCACTCGTTCAAAGCTCACGTGTTGAAGTAGTACCAGGTAACCGAGGTTGAAGTGCAGTATGAAACAGCGAAGCGAAGCAACGAGAAAGAAACACGTGCTCGCCATCTTGAAGCAATGTTTCAAATGCGATAAGGAACTGTCGTTCTGTGACTTCACACAGTCGTGCAGTCACGCCCATTGGTGACCTCACAATGAAGGGTTCTGTTGGCTGTCGGTTCTTATAGTCGCATTGAAATGGAATTTCATTTCGACGAAGTTTCGTTCGCTCGTCGATGATGAACGGTCGTCATTTCTTTGCGTATATTTGCCATCACAATTACTGTGTTATCCCGTCATTTAAAAAATATTCTCAGCATGGTGACCAGGCATTTCCGAGCAGGTCTAACCCTCTGGCCGATGTAACGAATGTCTTCAGGACCGTCTATATATTAGGTACGCATTTCTGCTAAATTGCACCAATCATGAGGTTGGGCAGGCCTGGGAGGATTGTTGGTTCGTTATTATTGCCAAATGATGTTACTCTTATTATTGGTGTGAATGTTATTAGTATTAATTGTTATATACTTTGTTACAATGTTATCGTTGTGTCTCTTGTTCATTTGGAAAGCCATGCCATGGAAGGACCTATTCAGCTTCTCTCTACACACCTGAGGATGGTGTCTGTCAAAAACATTGAAAGCCAAACGAACTGAGGAGGTCACAACGATCATTCGGTTGTATCACATTCCACATCAGAACGCTCATGCATGAGTACACAAAGAACATGGCGCACGCACGCGCACACACACACACACACACACACACACACACACACACACACACACACACACACACGTGGATGTCGCGACCTGGCAGGAATCCGTTGCACCTCTGCAAGCCGCATGTAGAGATAACAACCAACGTCGCAAACATTGACACACACGGACACACACAAACAGGCCCATTCGGTTCAGAGTAACTCAGCTCCAGCGAGGTGGAAACGAGCAGCTGTGCATGTCCCCGTGCACATGGAAGGTTGTCGAACCGCACCTTCAAACCAGTTAAAACGTACACGCAAATCTTCCCACTCGTTCAAAGCTCACGTGTTGAAGTAGTACCAGGTAACCGAGGTTGAAGTGCAGTATGAAACAGCGAAGCGAAGCAACGAGAAAGAAACACGTGCTCGCCATCTTGAAGCAATGTTTCAAATGCGATAAGGAACTGTCGTTCTGTGACGTCACACAGTCGTGCAGTCACGCCCATTGGTGACCTCACAATGAAGGGTTCTGTTGGCTGTCGGTTCTTATAGTCGCATTGAAATGGAATTTCATTTCGACGAAGTTTCGTTCGCTCGTCGATGATGAACGGTCGTCATTTCTTTGCGTATATTTGCCATCACAATTACTGTGTTATCCCGTCATTTAAAAAATATTCTCAGCATGGTGACCAGGCATTTCCGAGCAGGTCTAACCCTCTGGCCGATGTAACGAATGTCTTCAGGACCGTCTATATATTAGGTACGCATTTCTGCTAAATTGCACCAATCATGAGGTTGGGCAGGCCTGGGAGGATTGTTGGTTCGTTATTATTGCCAAATGATGTTACTCTTATTATTGGTGTGAATGTTATTAGTATTAATTGTTATATACTTTGTTACAATGTTATCGTTGTGTCTCTTGTTCATTTGGAAAGCCATGCCATGGAAGGACCTATTCAGCTTCTCTCTACACACCTGAGGATGGTGTCTGTCAAAAACATTGAAAGCCAAACGAACTGAGGAGGTCACAACGATCATTCGGTTGTATCACATTCCACATCAGAACGCGCATGCATGAGTACACAAAGCACATGGCGCACGCACGCGCACACACACACACACACACACACACACACACACACACACACACACACACACACACACACACACACACACACACACACACACACACACACACACACACACACACGTGGATATCGCGACCTGGCAGGAATCCGTTGCACCTCTGCAAGCCGCATGTAGAGATAACAACCAACGTCGCAAACATTGACACACACGGACACACACAAACAGGCCCATTCGGTTCAGAGTAACTCAGCTCCAGCGAGGTGGAAACGAGCAGCTGTGCATGTCCCCGTGCACATGGAAGGTTGTCGAACCGCACCTTCAAACCAGTTAAAACGTACACGCAAATCTTCCCACTCGTTCAAAGCTCACGTGTTGAAGTAGTACCAGGTAACCGAGGTTGAAGTGCGGTATGAAACAGCGAAGCGAAGCAACGAGAAAGAAACACGTGCTCGCCATCTTGAAGCAATGTTTCAAATGCGATAAGGAACTGTCGTTCTGTGACGTCACACAGTCGTGCAGTCACGCCCATTGGTGACCTCACAATGAAGGGTTCTGTTGGCTGTCGGTTCTTATAGTCGCATTGAAATGGAATTTCATTTCGACGATGTTTCGTTCGCTCGTCGATGATGAACGGTCGTCATTTCTTTGCGTATATTTGCCATCACAATCACTGTGTTATCCCGTCATTTAAAAAATATTCTCAGCATGGTGACCAGGCATTTCCGAGCAGGTCTAACCCTCTGGCCGATGTAACGAATGTCTTCAGGACCGTCTATATATTAGGTGCGCATTTCTGCTAAATTGCACCAATCATGAGGTTGGGCAGGCCTGGGAGGATTGTTGGTTCGTTATTATTGCCAAATGATGTTACTCTTATTATTGGTGTGAATGTTATGAGTATTAAATGTTATATACTTTGTTACAATGTTATCGTTGTGTCTCTTGTTCATTTGGAAAGCCATGCCGTGGAAGGACCTATTCAGCTTCTCTCTACACACCTGAGGATGGTGTCTGTCAAAAACATTGAAAGCCTAACGAACTGAGGTGGTCACAACGATCATTCGGTTGTATCACATTCCACATCAGAACGCTCAAGCAAAAGTACACAAAGAACATGGCGCACGCACACACACACACACACACACACACACACACACACACACACACACACACACACACACACACACACACACACACACGTGGATATCGCGACCTGGCAGGAATCCGTTGCACCTCTGCAAGCCGCATGTAGAGATAACAACCAACGTCGCAAACATTGACACACACGGACACACACAAACAGGCCCATTCGGTTCAGAGTAACTCAGCTCCAGCGAGGTGGAAACGAGCAGCTGTGCATGTCACCGTGCACATGGAAGGTTGTCGAAACGCACCTTCAAACCAGTTAAAACGTACACGCAAATCTTCCCACTCGTTCAAAGCTCACGTGTTGAAGTAGTACCAGGTAACCGAGGTTGAAGTGCAGTATGAAACAGCGAAGCGAAGCAACGAGAAAGAAATACGTGCTCGCTATCTTGAAGCAATGTTTCAAATGCGATAAGGAACTGTCGTTCTGTGACGTCACACAGTCGTGCAGTCACGCCCGTTGCTGACCTCACAATGAAGGGTTCTGTTGGCTGTCGGTTCTTATAGTCGCATTGAAATGGAATTTCATTTCGACGAAGTTTCGTTCGCTCGTCGATGATGAGCGGTCGTCATTTCTTTGCGTATATTTGCCATCACAATTACTGTGTTATCCCGTCATTTTAAAAATATTCTCAGCATGGTGACCAGGCATTTCCGAGCCGGTCTAACCCTCTGGCCGATGTAACGAATGTCTTCAGGACCGTCTATATATTAGGTACGCATTTCTGCTAAATTGCACCAATCATGAGGTTAGGCAGGCCTGGGAGGATTGTTGGTTCGTTATTATTGCCAAATGATGTTACTCTTATTATTGGTGTGAATGTTATGAGTATTAAATGTTATATACTTTGTTACAATGTTATCGTTGTGTCTCTTGTTCATTTGGAAAGCCATGCCGTGGAAGGACCTATTCAGCTTCTCTCTACACACCTGAGGATGGTGTCTGTCAAAAACATTGAAAGCCTAACGAACTGAGGTCGTCACAACGATCATTCGGTTGTATCACATTCCACATCAGAACGTTCAAGCATAAGTACACAAAGAGCATGGCGCACGCACGCACACGCACATACACACACGTGGATATATCGCGACCTGGCAGGAATCCTTTGCACCTCTGCAAGCCGCCTGTGTTGATAACAACCAACGTCACAAACATTGACACACACACGGACACACACAAACAGGCCCATTCGGTTCAGAGTAACTCAGCTCCAGCGAGGTGGAAACGAGCAGCTGTGCATGTCCCCGTGCACATGGAAGGTTGTCGAACCGCACCTTCAAACCAGGTAAAACGTACGCGCAAATCTTCCCACTCGTTCAAAGCTCACGTGTTGAAGTAGTACCAGGGAACCGAGGTTGAAGTGCAGTATGAAACAGCGAAGCGAAGCAACGATAAAGAAACACGTGCTCGCCATCTTGAAGCAATGTTTCAAATGCGATAAGGAACTGTCGTTCTGTGACGTCACACAGTCGTGCAGTCACGCCCATTGGTGACCTCACAATGAAGGGTTCTGTTGGCTGTCGGTTCTTATAGTCGCATTGAAATGGAATTTCATTTCGACGAAGTTTCGTTCGCTCGTCGATGATGAGCGGTCGTCATTTCTTTGCGTATATTTGCCATCACAATTACTGTGTTATCCCGTCATTTTAAAAATATTCTCAGCATGGTGACCAGGCATTTCCGAGCAGGTCTAACCCTCTGGCCGATGTAACGAATGTCTTCAGGACCGTCTATATATTATGTTCGCATTTCTGCTAAATTGGACCAATCATGAGGTTGGGCAGGCCTGGAAGGATTGTTGGTTCGTTATTATTGACAAATGATGTTACTCTTATTATTGGTGTTTATGTTATTAGTATTAATTGTTATATACTTTGTTACAATGTTATCGTTGTGTCTCTTGTTCATTTGGAAAGCCATGCCATGGAAGGACCTATTCAGCTTCTCTCTACACACCTGAGGATGGTGTCTGTCAAAAACATTGAAAGCCAAACGAACTGAGGAGGTCACAACGATCATTCGGTTGTATCACATTCCACATCAGAACGCTCATGCATGAGTACACAAAGAACATGGCGCACGCACGCGCACACACACACACACACACACACACACACACACACACACACACACACACACACACACACACACGTGGATGTCGCGACCTGGCAGGAATCCGTTGCACCTCTGCAAGCCGCATGTAGAGATAACAACCAACGTCGCAAACATTGACACACACGGACACACACAAACAGGCCCATTCGGTTCAGAGTAACTCAGCTCCAGCGAGGTGGAAACGAGCAGCTGTGCATGTCCCCGTGCACATGGAAGGTTGTCGAACCGCACCTTCAAACCAGTTAAAACGTACACGCAAATCTTCCCACTCGTTCAAAGCTCACGTGTTGAAGTAGTACCAGGTAACCGAGGTTGAAGTGCAGTATGAAACAGCGAAGCGAAGCAACGAGAAAGAAACACGTGCTCGCCATCTTGAAGCAATGTTTCAAATGCGATAAGGAACTGTCGTTCTGTGACGTCACACAGTCGTGCAGTCACGCCCATTGGTGACCTCACAATGAAGGGTTCTGTTGGCTGTCGGTTCTTATAGTCGCATTGAAATGGAATTTCATTTCGACGAAGTTTCGTTCGCTCGTCGATGATGAACGGTCGTCATTTCTTTGCGTATATTTGCCATCACAATTACTGTGTTATCCCGTCATTTAAAAAATATTCTCAGCATGGTGACCAGGCATTTCCGAGCAGGTCTAACCCTCTGGCCGATGTAACGAATGTCTTCAGGACCGTCTATATATTAGGTACGCATTTCTGCTAAATTGCACCAATCATGAGGTTGGGCAGGCCTGGGAGGATTGTTGGTTCGTTATTATTGCCAAATGATGTTACTCTTATTATTGGTGTGAATGTTATTAGTATTAATTGTTATATACTTTGTTACAATGTTATCGTTGTGTCTCTTGTTCATTTGGAAAGCCATGCCATGGAAGGACCTATTCAGCTTCTCTCTACACACCTGAGGATGGTGTCTGTCAAAAACATTGAAAGCCAAACGAACTGAGGAGGTCACAACGATCATTCGGTTGTATCACATTCCACATCAGAACGCTCATGCATGAGTACACAAAGAACATGGCGCACGCACGCGCGCACACACACACACACACACACACACACACACACACACACACACACACACACACACACACACACACACACACGTGGATGTCGCGACCTGGCAGGAATCCGTTGCACCTCTGCAAGCCGCATGTAGAGATAACAACCAACGTCGCAAACATTGACACACACGGACACACACAAACAGGCCCATTCGGTTCAGAGTAACTCAGCTCCAGCGAGGTGGAAACGAGCAGCTGTGCATGTCCCCGTGCACATGGAAGGTTGTCGAACCGCACCTTCAAACCAGTTAAAACGTACACGCAAATCTTCCCACTCGTTCAAAGCTCACGTGTTGAAGTAGTACCAGGTAACCGAGGTTGAAGTGCAGTATGAAACAGCGAAGCGAAGCAACGAGAAAGAAACACGTGCTCGCCATCTTGAAGCAATGTTTCAAATGCGATAAGGAACTGTCGTTCTGTGACGTCACACAGTCGTGCAGTCACGCCCATTGGTGACCTCACAATGAAGGGTTCTGTTGGCTGTCGGTTCTTATAGTCGCATTGAAATGGAATTTCATTTCGACGAAGTTTCGTTCGCTCGTCGATGATGAACGGTCGTCATTTCTTTGCGTATATTTGCCATCACAATTACTGTGTTATCCCGTCATTTAAAAAATATTCTCAGCATGGTGACCAGGCATTTCCGAGCAGGTCTAACCCTCTGGCCGATGTAACGAATGTCTTCAGGACCGTCTATATATTAGGTACGCATTTCTGCTAAATTGCACCAATCATGAGGTTGGGCAGGCCTGGGAGGATTGTTGGTTCGTTATTATTGCCAAATGATGTTACTCTTATTATTGGTGTGAATGTTATTAGTATTAATTGTTATATACTTTGTTACAATGTTATCGTTGTGTCTCTTGTTCATTTGGAAAGCCATGCCATGGAAGGACCTATTCAGCTTCTCTCTACACACCTGAGGATGGTGTCTGTCAAAAACATTGAAAGCCAAACGAACTGAGGAGGTCACAACGATCATTCGGTTGTATCACATTCCACATCAGAACGCGCATGCATGAGTACACAAAGCACATGGCGCACGCACGCGCACACACACACACACACACACACACACACACACACACACACACACACACACACACACACACACACACGTGGATATCGCGACCTGGCAGGAATCCGTTGCACCTCTGCAAGCCGCATGTAGAGATAACAACCAACGTCGCAAACATTGACACACACGGACACACACAAACAGGCCCATTCGGTTCAGAGTAACTCAGCTCCAGCGAGGTGGAAACGAGCAGCTGTGCATGTCCCCGTGCACATGGAAGGTTGTCGAACCGCACCTTCAAACCAGTTAAAACGTACACGCAAATCTTCCCACTCGTTCAAAGCTCACGTGTTGAAGTAGTACCAGGTAACCGAGGTTGAAGTGCGGTATGAAACAGCGAAGCGAAGCAACGAGAAAGAAACACGTGCTCGCCATCTTGAAGCAATGTTTCAAATGCGATAAGGAACTGTCGTTCTGTGACGTCACACAGTCGTGCAGTCACGCCCATTGGTGACCTCACAATGAAGGGTTCTGTTGGCTGTCGGTTCTTATAGTCGCATTGAAATGGAATTTCATTTCGACGAAGTTTCGTTCGCTCGTCGATGATGAACGGTCGTCATTTCTTTGCGTATATTTGCCATCACAATCACTGTGTTATCCCGTCATTTAAAAAATATTCTCAGCATGGTGACCAGGCATTTCCGAGCAGGTCTAACCCTCTGGCCGATGTAACGAATGTCTTCAGGACCGTCTATATATTAGGTGCGCATTTCTGCTAAATTGCACCAATCATGAGGTTGGGCAGGCCTGGGAGGATTGTTGGTTCGTTATTATTGCCAAATGATGTTACTCTTATTATTGGTGTGAATGTTATGAGTATTAAATGTTATATACTTTGTTACAATGTTATCGTTGTGTCTCTTGTTCATTTGGAAAGCCATGCCGTGGAAGGACCTATTCAGCTTCTCTCTACACACCTGAGGATGGTGTCTGTCAAAAACATTGAAAGCCTAACGAACTGAGGTGGTCACAACGATCATTCGGTTGTATCACATTCCACATCAGAACGCTCAAGCAAAAGTACACAAAGAACATGGCGCACGCACACACACACACACACACACACACACACACACACACACACACACACACACACACACACACACACACACACACACACACGTGGATATCGCGACCTGGCAGGAATCCGTTGCACCTCTGCAAGCCGCATGTAGAGATAACAACCAACGTCGCAAACATTGACACACACGGACACACACAAACAGGCCCATTCGGTTCAGAGTAACTCAGCTCCAGCGAGGTGGAAACGAGCAGCTGTGCATGTCCCCGTGCACATGGAAGGTTGTCGAACCGCACCTTCAAACCAGTTAAAACGTACATGCAAATCTTCCCACTCGTTCAAAGCTCACGTGTTGAAGTAGTACCAGGTAACCGAGGTTGAAGTGCAGTATGAAACAGCGAAGCGAAGCAACGAGAAAGAAACACGTGCTCGCCATCTTGAAGCAATGTTTCAAATGCGATAAGGAACTGTCGTTCTGTGACGTCACACAGTCGTGCAGTCACGCCCATTGGTGACCTCACAATGAAGGGTTCTGTTGGCTGTCGGTTCTTATAGTCGCATTGAAATGGAATTTCATTTCGACGAAGTTTCGTTCGCTCGTCGATGATGAACGGTCGTCATTTCTTTGCGTATATTTGCCATCACAATTACTGTGTTATCCCGTCATTTAAAAAATATTCTCAGCATGGTGACCAGGCATTTCCGAGCAGGTCTAACCCTCTGGCCGATGTAACGAATGTCTTCAGGACCGTCTATATATTAGGTACGCATTTCTGCTAAATTGCACCAATCATGAGGTTGGGCAGGCCTGGGAGGATTGTTGGTTCGTTATTATTGCCAAATGATGTTACTCTTATTATTGGTGTGAATGTTATTAGTATTAATTGTTATATACTTTGTTACAATGTTATCGTTGTGTCTCTTGTTCATTTGGAAAGCCATGCCATGGAAGGACCTATTCAGCTTCTCTCTACACACCTGAGGATGGTGTCTGTCAAAAACATTGAAAGCCAAACGAACTGAGGAGGTCACAACGATCATTCGGTTGTATCACATTCCACATCAGAACGCGCATGCATGAGTACACAAAGCACATGGCGCACGCACGCGCACACACACACACACACACACACACACACACACACACACACACACACACACACACACACACACACACACACACACGTGGATATCGCGACCTGGCAGGAATCCGTTGCACCTCTGCAAGCCGCATGTAGAGATAACAACCAACGTCGCAAACATTGACACACACGGACACACACAAACAGGCCCATTCGGTTCAGAGTAACTCAGCTCCAGCGAGGTGGAAACGAGCAGCTGTGCATGTCCCCGTGCACATGGAAGGTTGTCGAACCGCACCTTCAAACCAGTTAAAACGTACACGCAAATCTTCCCACTCGTTCAAAGCTCACGTGTTGAAGTAGTACCAGGTAACCGAGGTTGAAGTGCGGTATGAAACAGCGAAGCGAAGCAACGAGAAAGAAACACGTGCTCGCCATCTTGAAGCAATGTTTCAAATGCGATAAGGAACTGTCGTTCTGTGACGTCACACAGTCGTGCAGTCACGCCCATTGGTGACCTCACAATGAAGGGTTCTGTTGGCTGTCGGTTCTTATAGTCGCATTGAAATGGAATTTCATTTCGACGAAGTTTCGTTCGCTCGTCGATGATGAACGGTCGTCATTTCTTTGCGTATATTTGCCATCACAATCACTGTGTTATCCCGTCATTTTAAAAATATTCTCAGCATGGTGACCAGGCATTTCCGAGCAGGTCTAACCCTCTGGCCGATGTAACGAATGTCTTCAGGACCGTCTATATATTAGGTGCGCATTTCTGCTAAATTGCACCAATCATGAGGTTGGGCAGGCCTGGGAGGATTGTTGGTTCGTTATTATTGCCAAATGATGTTACTCTTATTATTGGTGTGAATGTTATGAGTATTAAATGTTATATACTTTGTTACAATGTTATCGTTGTGTCTCTTGTTCATTTGGAAAGCCATGCCGTGGAAGGACCTATTCAGCTTCTCTCTACACACCTGAGGATGGTGTCTGTCAAAAACATTGAAAGCCTAACGAACTGAGGTGGTCACAACGATCATTCGGTTGTATCACATTCCACATCAGAACGCTCAAGCAAAAGTACACAAAGAACATGGCGCACGCACGCACACACACACACACACACACACACACACACACACACACACACACACACACACACACACACACACACACACACACACACACACACACGTGGATATCGCGACCTGGCAGGAATCCGTTGCACCTCTGCAAGCCGCATGTAGAGATAACAACCAACGTCGCAAACATTGACACACACGGACACACACAAACAGGCCCATTCGGTTCAGAGTAACTCAGCTCCAGCGAGGTGGAAACGAGCAGCTGTGCATGTCCCCGTGCACATGGAAGGTTGTCGAACCGCACCTTCAAACCAGTTAAAACGTACATGCAAATCTTCCCACTCGTTCAAAGCTCACGTGTTGAAGTAGTACCAGGTAACCGAGGTTGAAGTGCAGTATGAAACAGCGAAGCGAAGCAACGAGAAAGAAACACGTGCTCGCCATCTTGAAGCAATGTTTCAAATGCGATAAGGAACTGTCGTTCTGTGACGTCACACAGTCGTGCAGTCACGCCCATTGGTGACCTCACAATGAAGGGTTCTGTTGGCTGTCGGTTCTTATAGTCGCATTGAAATGGAATTTCATTTCGACGAAGTTTCGTTCGCTCGTCGATGATGAGCGGTTGTCATTTCTTTGCGTATATTTGCCATCACAATTACTGTGTTATCCCGTCATTTTAAAAATATTCTCCGCATGGTGACCAGGCATTTCCGAGCCGGTCTAACCCTCTGGCCGATGTAACGAATGTCTTCAGGACCGTCTATATATTAGGTACGCATTTCTGCTAAATTGCACCAATCATGAGGTTAGGCAGGCCTGGGAGGATTGTTGGTTCGTTATTATTGCCAAATGATGTTACTCTTATTATTGGTGTGAATGTTATGAGTATTAAATGTTATATACTTTGTTACAATGTTATCGTTGTGTCTCTTGTTCATTTGGAAAGCCATGCCGTGGAAGGACCTATTCAGCTTCTCTCTACACACCTGAGGATGGTGTCTGTCAAAAACATTGAAAGCCTAACGAACTGAGGTCGTCACAACGATCATTCGGTTGTATCACATTCCACATCAGAACGTTCAAGCATAAGTACACAAAGAACATGGCGCACGCACGCACACGCACATACACACACGTAGATATATCGCGACCTGGCAGGAATCCGTTGCACCTCTGCAAGCCGCATGTGTAGATAACAACCAACGTCGCAAACATTGACACACACGGACACACACAAACAGGCCCATTCGGTTCAGAGTAACTCAGCTCCAGCGAGGTGGAAACGAGCAGCTGTGCATGTCACCGTGCACATGGAAGGTTGTCGAAACGCACCTTCAAACCAGTTAAAACGTACACGCAAATCTTCCCACTCGTTCAAAGCTCACGTGTTGAAGTAGTACCAGGTAACCGAGGTTGAAGTGCAGTATGAAACAGCGAAGCGAAGCAACGAGAAAGAAATACGTGCTCGCTATCTTGAAGCAATGTTTCAAATGCGATAAGGAACTGTCGTTCTGTGACGTCACACAGTCGTGCAGTCACGCCCGTTGGTGACCTCACAATGAAGGGTTCTGTTGGCTGTCGGTTCTTATAGTCGCATTGAAATGGAATTTCATTTCGACGAAGTTTCGTTCGCTCGTCGATGATGAGCGGTCGTCATTTCTTTGCGTATATTTGCCATCACAATTACTGTGTTATCCCGTCATTTTAAAAATATTCTCAGCATGGTGACCAGGCATTTCCGAGCCGGTCTAACCCTCTGGCCGATGTAACGAATGTCTTCAGGACCGTCTATATATTAGGTACGCATTTCTGCTAAATTGCACCAATCATGAGGTTAGGCAGGCCTGGGAGGATTGTTGGTTCGTTATTATTGCCAAATGATGTTACTCTTATTATTGGTGTGAATGTTATGAGTATTAAATGTTATATACTTTGTTACAATGTTATCGTTGTGTCTCTTGTTCATTTGGAAAGCCATGCCGTGGAAGGACCTATTCAGCTTCTCTCTACACACCTGAGGATGGTGTCTGTCAAAAACATTGAAAGCCTAACGAACTGAGGTCGTCACAACGATCATTCGGTTGTATCACATTCCACATCAGAACGTTCAAGCATAAGTACACAAAGAACATGGCGCACGCACGCACACGCACATACACACACGTGGATATATCGCGACCTGGCAGGAATCCTTTGCACCTCTGCAAGCCGCCTGTGTAGATAACAACCAACGTCACAAACATTGACACACACACGGACACACACAAACAGGCCCATTCGGTTCAGAGTAACTCAGCTCCAGCGAGGTGGAAACGAGCAGCTGTGCATGTCCCCGTGCACATGGAAGGTTGTCGAACCGCACCTTCAAACCAGGTAAAACGTACGCGCAAATCTTCCCACTCGTTCAAAGCTCACGTGTTGAAGTAGTACCAGGGAACCGAGGTTGAAGTGCAGTATTAAACAGCGAAGCGAAGCAACGATAAAGAAACACGTGCTCGCCATCTTGAAGCAATGTTTCAAATGCGATAAGGAACTGTCGTTCTGTGACGTCACACAGTCGTGCAGTCACGCCCATTGGTGACCTCACAATGAAGGGTTCTGTTGGCTGTCGGTTCTTATAGTCGCATTGAAATGGAATTTCATTTCGACGAAGTTTCGTTCGCTCGTCGATGATGAGCGGTCGTCATTTCTTTGCGTATATTTGCCATCACAATTACTGTGTTATCCCGTCATTTTAAAAATATTCTCAGCATGGTGACCAGGCATTTCCGAGCAGGTCTAACCCTCTGGCCGATGTAACGAATGTCTTCAGGACCGTCTATATATTATGTTCGCATTTCTGCTAAATTGGACCAATCATGAGGTTGGGCAGGCCTGGAAGGATTGTTGGTTCGTTATTATTGACAAATGATGTTACTCTTATTATTGGTGTTTATGTTATTAGTATTAATTGTTATATACTTTGTTACAATGTTATCGTTGTGTCTCTTGTTCATTTGGAAAGCCATGCCATGGAAGGACCTATTCAGCTTCTCTCTACACACCTGAGGATGGTGTCTGTCAAAAACATTGAAAGCCAAACGAACTGAGGAGGTCACAACGATCATTCGGTTGTATCACATTCCACATCAGAACGCTCATGCATGAGTACACAAAGAACATGGCGCACGCACGCGCGCACACACACACACACACACACACACACACACACACACACACACACACACACACACACACACACACACACACACACACACGTGGATGTCGCGACCTGGCAGGAATCCGTTGCACCTCTGCAAGCCGCATGTAGAGATAACAACCAACGTCGCAAACATTGACACACACGGACACACACAAACAGGCCCATTCGGTTCAGAGTAACTCAGCTCCAGCGAGGTGGAAACGAGCAGCTGTGCATGTCCCCGTGCACATGGAAGGTTGTCGAACCGCACCTTCAAACCAGTTAAAACGTACACGCAAATCTTCCCACTCGTTCAAAGCTCACGTGTTGAAGTAGTACCAGGTAACCGAGGTTGAAGTGCAGTATGAAACAGCGAAGCGAAGCAACGAGAAAGAAACACGTGCTCGCCATCTTGAAGCAATGTTTCAAATGCGATAAGGAACTGTCGTTCTGTGACGTCACACAGTCGTGCAGTCACGCCCATTGGTGACCTCACAATGAAGGGTTCTGTTGGCTGTCGGTTCTTATAGTCGCATTGAAATGGAATTTCATTTCGACGAAGTTTCGTTCGCTCGTCGATGATGAACGGTCGTCATTTCTTTGCGTATATTTGCCATCACAATTACTGTGTTATCCCGTCATTTAAAAAATATTCTCAGCATGGTGACCAGGCATTTCCGAGCAGGTCTAACCCTCTGGCCGATGTAACGAATGTCTTCAGGACCGTCTATATATTAGGTACGCATTTCTGCTAAATTGCACCAATCATGAGGTTGGGCAGGCCTGGGAGGATTGTTGGTTCGTTATTATTGCCAAATGATGTTACTCTTATTATTGGTGTGAATGTTATGAGTATTAAATGTTATATACTTTGTTACAATGTTATCGTTGTGTCTCTTGTTCATTTGGAAAGCCATGCCGTGGAAGGACCTATTCAGCTTCTCTCTACACACCTGAGGATGGTGTCTGTCAAAAACATTGAAAGCCTAACGAACTGAGGTGGTCACAACGATCATTCGGTTGTATCACATTCCACATCAGAACGCTCAAGCAAAAGTACACAAAGAACATGGCGCACGCACACACACACACACACACACACACACACACACAAACACACACACACACACACACACGTGGATATATCGCGACCTGGCAGGAATCCGTTGCACCTCTGCAAGCCGCATGTGTAGATAACAACCAACGTCGCAAACATTGACACACACGGACACACACAAACAGGCCCATTCGGTTCAGAGTAACTCAGCTCCAGCGAGGTGGAAACGATCAGCTGTGCATGTCCCCGTGCACATGGAAGGTTGTCGAACCGCACCTTCAAACCAGTTAAAACGTACACGCAAATCTTCCCACTCGTTCAAAGCTCATGTGTTGAAGTAGTACCAGGTAACCGAGGTTGAAGTGCAGTATGAAACAGCGAAGCGAAGCAACGAGAAAGAAATACGTGCTCGCTATCTTGAAGCAATGTTTCAAATGCGATAAGGAACTGTCGTTCTGTGACGTCACACAGTCGTGCAGTCACGCCCGTTGGTGACCTCACAATGAAGGGTTCTGTTGGCTGTCGGTTCTTATAGTCGCATTGAAATGGAATTTCATTTCGACGAAGTTTCGTTCGCTCGTCGATGATGAGCGGTCGTCATTTCTTTGCGTATATTTGCCATCACAATTACTGTGTTATCCCGTCATTTTTAAAATATTCTCAGCATGGTGACCAGGCATTTCCGAGCCAGTCTAACCCTCTGGCCGATGTAACGAATGTCTTCAGGACCGTCTATATATTAGGTACGCATTTCTGCTAAATTGCACCAATCATGAGGTTAGGCAGGCCTGGGAGGATTGTTGGTTCGTTATTATTGCCAAATGATGTTACTCTTATTATTGGTGTGAATGTTATGAGTATTAAATGTTATATACTTTGTTACAATGTTATCGTTGTGTCTCTTGTTCATTTGGAAAGCCATGCCCTGGAAGGACCTATTCAGCTTCTCTCTACACACCTGAGGATGGTGTCTGTCAAAAACATTGAAAGCCTAACGAACTGAGGTCGTCACAACGATCATTCGGTTGTATCACATTCCACATCAGAACGTTCAAGCATAAGTACACAAAGAACATGGCGCACGCACGCACACGCACATACACACACGTGGATATATCGCGACCTGGCAGGAATCCTTTGCACCTCTGCAAGCCGCCTGTGTAGATAACAACCAACGTCACAAACATTGACACACACACGGACACACACAAACAGGCCCATTCGGTTCAGAGTAACTCAGCTCCAGCGAGGTGGAAACGAGCAGCTGTGCATGTCCCCGTGCACATGGAAGGTTGTCGAACCGCACCTTCAAACCAGTTAAAATGTACACGCAAATCTTCCCACTCGTTCAAAGCTCACGTGTTGAAGTAGTACCAGGTAACCGAGGTTGAAGTGCAGTATGAAACAGCGAAGCGAAGCAACGAGAAAGAAACACGTGCTCGCCATCTTGAAGCAATGTTTCAAATGCGATAAGGAACTGTCGTTCTGTGACGTCACACAGTCGTGCAGTCACGCCCATTGGTGACCTCACAATGAAGGGTTCTGTTGGCTGTCGGTTCTTATAGTCGCATTGAAATGGAATTTCATTTCGACGAAGTTTCGTTCGCTCGTCGATGATGAACGGTCGTCATTTCTTTGCGTATATTTGCCATCACAATCACTGTGTTATCCCGTCATTTAAAAAATATTCTCAGCATGGTGACCAGGCATTTCCGAGCAGGTCTAACCCTCTGGCCGATGTAACGAATGTCTTCAGGACCGTCTATATATTAGGTGCGCATTTCTGCTAAATTGCACCAATCATGAGGTTGGGCAGGCCTGGGAGGATTGTTGGTTCGTTATTATTGCCAAATGATGTTACTCTTATTATTGGTGTGAATGTTATGAGTATTAAATGTTATATACTTTGTTACAATGTTATCGTTGTGTCTCTTGTTCATTTGGAAAGCCATGCCGTGGAAGGACCTATTCAGCTTCTCTCTACACACCTGAGGATGGTGTCTGTCAAAAACATTGAAAGCCAAACGAACTGAGGAGGTCACAACGATCATTCGGTTGTATCACATTCCACATCAGAACGCGCATGCATGAGTACACAAACAACATGGCGCACGCACGCGCGCACACACACACACACACACACACACACACACACACACACACACACACACACACACACACACGTGGATATCGCGACCTGGCAGGAATCCGTTGCACCTCTGCAAGCCGCATGTAGAGATAACAACCAACGTCGCAAACATTGACACACACGGACACACACAAACAGGCCCATTCGGTTCAGAGTAACTCAGCTCCAGCGAGGTGGAAACGAGCAGCTGTGCATGTCCCCGTGCACATGGAAGGTTGTCGAACCGCACCTTCAAACCAGTTAAAATGTACACGCAAATCTTCCCACTCGTTCAAAGCTCACGTGTTGAAGTAGTACCAGGTAACCGAGGTTGAAGTGCAGTATGAAACAGCGAAGCGAAGCAACGAGAAAGAAACACGTGCTCGCCATCTTGAAGCAATGTTTCAAATGCGATAAGGAACTGTCGTTCTGTGACGTCACACAGTCGTGCAGTCACGCCCATTGGTGACCTCACAATGAAGGGTTCTGTTGGCTGTCGGTTCTTATAGTCGCATTGAAATGGAATTTCATTTCGACGAAGTTTCGTTCGCTCGTCGATGATGAACGGTCGTCATTTCTTTGCGTATATTTGCCATCACAATCACTGTGTTATCCCGTCATTTTAAAAATATTCTCAGCATGGTGACCAGGCATTTCCGAGCAGGTCTAACCCTCTGGCCGATGTAACGAATGTCTTCAGGACCGTCTATATATTAGGTGCGCATTTCTGCTAAATTGCACCAATCATGAGGTTGGGCAGGCCTGGGAGGATTGTTGGTTCGTTATTATTGCCAAATGATGTTACTCTTATTATTGGTGTGAATGTTATGAGTATTAAATGTTATATACTTTGTTACAATGTTATCGTTGTGTCTCTTGTTCATTTGGAAAGCCATGCCGTGGAAGGACCTATTCAGCTTCTCTCTACACACCTGAGGATGGTGTCTGTCAAAAACATTGAAAGCCTAACGAACTGAGTTGGTCACAACGATCATTCGGTTGTATCACATTCCACATCAGAACGCTCAAGCAAAAGTACACAAAGAACATGGCGCACGCACACACACACACACACACACACACACACACACACACACACACACACACACACACACACACACACACACACACACGTGGATATCGCGACCTGGCAGGAATCCGTTGCACCTCTGCAAGCCGCATGTAGAGATAACAACCAACGTCGCAAACATTGACACACACGGACACACACAAACAGGCCCATTCGGTTCAGAGTAACTCAGCTCCAGCGAGGTGGAAACGAGCAGCTGTGCATGTCCCCGTGCACATGGAAGGTTGTCGAACCGCACCTTCAAACCAGTTAAAACGTACACGCAAATCTTCCCACTCGTTCAAAGCTCACGTGTTGAAGTAGTACCAGGTAACCGAGGTTGAAGTGCAGTATGAAACAGCGAAGCGAAGCAACGAGAAAGAAACACGTGCTCGCCATCTTGAAGCAATGTTTCAAATGCGATAAGGAACTGTCGTTCTGTGACGTCACACAGTCGTGCAGTCACGCCCATTGGTGACCTCACAATGAAGGGTTCTGTTGGCTGTCGGTTCTTATAGTCGCATTGAAATGGAATTTCATTTCGACGAAGTTTCGTTCGCTCGTCGATGATGAGCGGTTGTCATTTCTTTGCGTATATTTGCCATCACAATTACTGTGTTATCCCGTCATTTTAAAAATATTCTCCGCATGGTGACCAGGCATTTCCGAGCCGGTCTAACCCTCTGGCCGATGTAACGAATGTCTTCAGGACCGTCTATATATTAGGTACGCATTTCTGCTAAATTGCACCAATCATGAGGTTAGGCAGGCCTGGGAGGATTCTTGGTTCGTTATTATTGCCAAATGATGTTACTCTTATTATTGGTGTGAATGTTATGAGTATTAAATGTTATATACTTTGTTACAATGTTATCGTTGTGTCTCTTGTTCATTTGGAAAGCCATGCCGTGGAAGGACCTATTCAGCTTCTCTCTACACACCTGAGGATGGTGTCTGTCAAAAACATTGAAAGCCTAACGAACTGAGGTCGTCACAACGATCATTCGGTTGTATCACATTCCACATCAGAACGTTCAAGCATAAGTACACAAAGAACATGGCGCACGCACGCACACGCACATACACACACGTAGATATATCGCGACCTGGCAGGAATCCGTTGCACCTCTGCAAGCCGCATGTGTAGATAACAACCAACGTCGCAAACATTGACACACACGGACACACACAAACAGGCCCATTCGGTTCAGAGTAACTCAGCTCCAGCGAGGTGGAAACGAGCAGCTGTGCATGTCCCCGTGCACATGGAAGGTTGTCGAAACGCACCTTCAAACCAGTTAAAACGTACACGCAAATCTTCCCACTCGTTCAAAGCTCACGTGTTGAAGTAGTACCAGGTAACCGAGGTTGAAGTGCAGTATGAAACAGCGAAGCGAAGCAACGAGAAAGAAATACGTGCTCGCTATCTTGAAGCAATGTTTCAAATGCGATAAGGAACTGTCGTTCTGTGACGTCACACAGTCGTGCAGTCACGCCCGTTGGTGACCTCACAATGAAGGGTTCTGTTGGCTGTCGGTTCTTATAGTCGCATTGAAATGGAATTTCATTTCGACGAAGTTTCGTTCGCTCGTCGATGATGAGCGGTCGTCATTTCTTTGCGTATATTTGCCATCACAATTACTGTGTTATCCCGTCATTTTAAAAATATTCTCAGCATGGTGACCAGGCATTTCCGAGCCGGTCTAACCCTCTGGCCGATGTAACGAATGTCTTCAGGACCGTCTATATATTAGGTACGCATTTCTGCTAAATTGCACCAATCATGAGGTTAGGCAGGCCTGGGAGGATTGTTGGTTCGTTATTATTGCCAAATGATGTTACTCTTATTATTGGTGTGAATGTTATGAGTATTAAATGTTATATACTTTGTTACAATGTTATCGTTGTGTCTCTTGTTCATTTGGAAAGCCATGCCGTGGAAGGACCTATTCAGCTTCTCTCTACACACCTGAGGATGGTGTCTGTCAAAAACATTGAAAGCCTAACGAACTGAGGTCGTCACAACGATCATTCGGTTGTATCACATTCCACATCAGAACGTTCAAGCATAAGTACACAAAGAACATGGCGCACGCACGCACACGCACATACACACACGTGGATATATCGCGACCTGGCAGGAATCCTTTGCACCTCTGCAAGCCGCCTGTGTAGATAACAACCAACGTCACAAACATTGACACACACACGGACACACACAAACAGGCCCATTCGGTTCAGAGTAACTCAGCTCCAGCGAGGTGGAAACGAGCAGCTGTGCATGTCCCCGTGCACATGGAAGGTTGTCGAACCGCACCTTCAAACCAGTTAAAACGTACACGCAAATCTTCCCACTCGTTCAAAGCTCACGTGTTGAAGTAGTACCAGGGAACCGAGGTTGAAGTGCAGTATGAAACAGCGAAGCGAAGCAACGATAAAGAAACACGTGCTCGCCATCTTGAAGCAATGTTTCAAATGCGATAAGGAACTGTCGTTCTGTGACGTCACACAGTCGTGCAGTCACGCCCATTGGTGACCTCACAATGAAGGGTTCTGTTGGCTGTCGGTTCTTATAGTCGCATTGAAATGGAATTTCATTTCGACGAAGTTTCGTTCGCTCGTCGATGATGAGCGGTCGTCATTTCTTTGCGTATATTTGCCATCACAATTACTGTGTTATCCCGTCATTTAAAAAACTAGGGCATTGCCCGTACTATATCTATATCTAAAATTATATCCCCCCCCTCTATTTACATGAAATGGTTTGGTCCAAAGCGAACGGCTTCCGGAGTTTGGTAAAGCAATCGCCATCGCGTGCACAAACGCGCAGGAAAGCGAATGAATCGCAAATTCGTTTTTATTAGTTTTAAAACTTTATTAAAACATAGTTTAACGGCAACATAGTTTTCCAACGTGAAATAAATGAATACGCTGTCAAATGTGCCATCCGAGGCAGAGTGTGTCCGCCACGTTCGGCACACGCGATCGTTCGCTGCTCTCTGATTGGTTGAATCGTTTTTTGGACATAGCTCGGTAAGTAATTGTCCGATTAATATGAAACCTTGAAAAGGCACATCCTCGGGTCCCCAGCAATATACCTGGCAAGTTAAAAGTATATCGGACCCGTGGTTGTCGAGAAACAGCGGTCACAGACAAACGTACAAACGTACAGACAGAGATTACTGGAATTATAGATAGATATTCTCAGCATGGTGACCAGGCATTTCCGAGCAGGTCTAACCCTCTGGCCAATGTAACGAATGTCTTCAGGACCGTCTATATATTATGTACGCATTTCTGCTAAATTGGACCAATCATGAGGTTGGGCAGGCCTGGAAGGATTGTTGGTTCGTTATTATTGACAAATGATGTTACTCTTATTATTGGTGTTTATGTTATTAGTATTAATTGTTATATACTTTGTTACAATGTTATCGTTGTGTCTCTTGTTCATTTGGAAAGCCATGCCATGGAAGGACCTATTCAGCTTCTCTCTACACACCTGAGGATGGTGTCTGTCAAAAACATTGAAAGCCAAACGAACTGAGGAGGTCACAACGATCATTCGGTTGTATCACATTCCACATCAGAACGCTCATGCATGAGTACACAAAGAACATGGCGCACGCACGCGCACACACACACACACACACACACACACACACACACACACACACACACACACACGTGGATATCGCGACCTGGCAGGAATCCGTTGCACCTCTGCAAGCCGCATGTAGAGATAACAACCAACGTCGCAAACATTGACACACACGGACACACACAAACAGGCCCATTCGGTTCAGAGTAACTCAGCTCCAGCAAGGTGGAAACGAGCAGCTGTGCATGTCCCCGTGCACATGGAAGGTTGTCGAACCGCACCTTCAAACCAGTTAAAACGTACACGCAAATCTTCCCACTCGTTCAAAGCTCACGTGTTGAAGTAGTACCAGGTAACCGAGGTTGAAGTGCAGTATGAAACAGCGAAGCGAAGCAACGAGAAAGAAACACGTGCTCGCCATCTTGAAGCAATGTTTCAAATGCGATAAGGAACTGTCGTTCTGTGACGTCACACAGTCGTGCAGTCACGCCCATTGGTGACCTCACAATGAAGGGTTCTGTTGGCTGTCGGTTCTTATAGTCGCATTGAAATGGAATTTCATTTCGACGAAGTTTCGTTCGCTCGTCGATGATGAACGGTCGTCATTTCTTTGCGTATATTTGCCATCACAATTACTGTGTTATCCCGTCATTTAAAAAATATTCTCAGCATGGTGACCAGGCATTTCCGAGCAGGTCTAGACCTCTGGCCGATGTAACGAATGTCTTCAGGACCGTCTATATATTAGGTACGCATTTCTGCTAAATTGCACCAATCATGAGGTTGGGCAGGCCTGGGAGGATTGTTGGTTCGTTATTATTGCCAAATGATGTTACTCTTATTATTGGTGTGAATGTTATGAGTATTAAATGTTATATACTTTGTTACAATGTTATCGTTGTGTCTCTTGTTCATTTGGAAAGCCATGCCGTGGAAGGACCTATTCAGCTTCTCTCTACACACCTGAGGATGGTGTCTGTCAAAAACATTGAAAGCCTAACGAACTGAGGTGGTCACAACGATCATTCGGTTGTATCACATTCCACATCAGAACGCTCAAGCAAAAGTACACAAAGAACATGGCGCACGCACACACACACACACACACACACACACACACACACACACACACACACACACACACACACACAAACACACACACACACACGCACACACACGTGGATATATCGCGACCTGGCAGGAATTCGTTGCACCTCTGCAAGCCGCATGTGTAGATAACAACCAACGTCGCAAACATTGACACACACGGACACACACAAACAGGCCCATTCGGTTCAGAGTAACTCAGCTCCAGCGAGGTGGAAACGAGCAGCTGTGCATGTCCCCGTGCACATGGAAGGTTGTCGAACCGCACCTTCAAACCAGTTAAAACGTACACGCAAATCTTCCCACTCGTTCAAAG
This sequence comes from Myxine glutinosa, assembly GCF_964187855.1. NCBI lineage: Eukaryota > Metazoa > Chordata > Myxini > Myxiniformes > Myxinidae > Myxine > Myxine glutinosa. The sequence goes on from NC_136261.1 coordinate 137,804,338, forward strand.
CTCACGTGTTGAAGTAGTACCAGGTAACCGATGTTGAAGTGCAGTATGAAACAGCGAAGCGAAGCAACGAGAAAGAAATACGTGCTCGCTATCTTGAAGCAATGTTTCAAATGCGATAAGGAACTGTCGTTCTGTGACGTCACACAGTCGTGCAGTCACGCCCATTGGTGACCTCACAATGAAGGGTTCTATTGGCTGTCGGTTCTTATAGTCGCATTGAAATGGAATTTCATTTCGACGAAGTTTCGTTCGCTCGTCGATGATGAGCGGTCGTCATTTCTTTGCGTATATTTGCCATCACAATTACTGTGTTATCCCGTCATTTTTAAAATATTCTCAGCATGGTGACCAGGCATTTCCGAGCCGGTCTAACCCTCTGGCCGATGTAACGAATGTCTTCAGGACCGTCTATATATTAGGTACGCATTTCTGCTAAATTGCACCAATCATGAGGTTAGGCAGGCCTGGGAGGATTGTTGGTTCGTTATTATTGCCAAATGATGTTACTCTTATTATTGGTGTGAATGTTATGAGTATTAAATGTTATATACTTTGTTACAATGTTATCGTTGTGTCTCTTGTTCATTTGGAAAGCCATGCCGTGGAAGGACCTATTCAGCTTCTCTCTACACACCTGAGGATGGTGTCTGTCAAAAACATTGAAAGCCTAACGAACTGAGGTCGTCACAACGATCATTCGGTTGTATCACATTCCACATCAGAACGTTCAAGCATAAGTACACAAAGAACATGGCGCACGCACGCACACGCACATACACACACGTGGATATATCGCGACCTGGCAGGAATCCTTTGCACCTCTGCAAGCCGCCTGTGTAGATAACAACCAACGTCACAAACATTGACACACACACGGACACACACAAACAGGCCCATTCGGTTCAGAGTAACTCAGCTCCAGCGAGGTGGAAACGAGCAGCTGTGCATGTCCCCGTGCACATGGAAGGTTGTCGAACCGCACCTTCAAACCAGGTAAAACGTACACGCAAATCTTCCCACTCGTTCAAAGCTCACGTGTTGAAGTAGTACCAGGGAACCGAGGTTGAAGTGCAGTATGAAACAGCGAAGCGAAGCAACGATAAAGAAACACGTGCTCGCCATCTTGAAGCAATGTTTCAAATGCGATAATGAACTGTCGTTCTGTGACGTCACACAGTCGTGCAGTCACGCCCATTGGTGACCTCACAATGAAGGG
>NC_136261.1:137810553-137815553 GCF_964187855.1 Myxine glutinosa
GAAACGAGCAGCTGTGCATGTCCCCGTGCACATGGAAGGTTGTCGAACCGCACCTTCAAACCAGTTAAAACGTACACGCAAATCTTCCCACTCGTTCAAAGCTCACGTGTTGAAGTAGTACCAGGTAACCGATGTTGAAGTGCAGTATGAAACAGCGAAGCGAAGCAACGAGAAAGAAACACGTGCTCGCCATCTTGAAGCAATGTTTCAAATGCGATAAGGAACTGTCGTTCTGTGACGTCACACAGTCGTGCAGTCACGCCCATTGGTGACCTCACAATGAAGGGTTCTGTTGGCTGTCGTTTCTTATAGTCGCATTGAAATGTAATTTCATTTCGACGAAGTTTCGTTCGCTCGTCGATGATGAGCGGTTGTCATTTCTTTGCGTATATTTGCCATCACAATTACTGTGTTATCCCGTCATTTTAAAAATATTCTCAGCATGGTGACCAGGCATTTCCGAGCAGGTCTAACCCTCTGGCCGATGTAACGAATGTCTTCAGGACCGTCTATATATTAGGTACGCATTTCTGCTAAATTGCACCAATCATGAGGTTGGGCAGGCCTGGGAGGATTGTTGGTTCGTTATTATTGCCAAATGATGTTACTCTTATTATTGGTGTGAATGTTATGAGTATTAAATGTTATATACTTTGTTACAATGTTATCGTTGTGTCTCTTGTTCATTTGGAAAGCCATGCCGTGGAAGGACCTATTCAGCTTCTGTCTACACACCTGAGGATGGTGTCTGTCAAAAACATTGAAAGCCTAACGAACTGAGGTGGTCACAACGATCATTCGGTTGTATCACATTCCACATCAGAACGCTCAAGCAAAAGTACACAAAGAACATGGCGCACACACACACACACACACACACACACACACACACACACACACACACACACACACACACAAACACACACACACACACACACACACGCACACACACGTGGATATATCGCGACCTGGCAGGAATCCGTTGCACCTCTGCAAGCCGCATGTGTAGATAACAACCAACGTCGCAAACATTGACACACACGGACACACACAAACAGGCCCATTCGGTTCAGAGTAACTCAGCTCCAGCGAGGTGGAAACGGGCAGCTGTGCATGTCCCCGTGCACATGGAAGGTTGTCGAACCGCACCTTCAAACCAGTTAAAACGTACACGCAAATCTTCCCACTCGTTCAAAGCTCACGTGTTGAAGTAGTACCAGGTAACCGAGGTTGAAGTGCAGTATGAAACAGCGAAGCGAAGCAACGAGAAAGAAACACGTGCTCGCCATCTTGAAGCAATGTTTCAAATGCGATAAGGAACTGTCGTTCTGTGACGTCACACAGTCGTGCAGTCACGCCCATTGGTGACGTCACAATGAAGGGTTCTGTTGGCTGTCGGTTCTTATAGTCGCATTGAAATGGAATTTCATTTCGACGAAGTTTCGTTCGCTCGTCGATGATGAGGGGTCGTCATTTCTTTGCGTATATTTGCCATCACAATTACTGTGTTATCCCGTCATTTTAAAAATATTCTCAGCATGGTGACCAGGCATTTCCGAGCCGGTCTAACCCTCTGGCCGATGTAACGAATGTCTTCAGGACCGTCTATATATTAGGTACGCATTTCTGCTAAATTGCACCAATCATGAGGTTGGGCAGGCCTGGGAGGATTGTTGGTTCGTTATTATTGCCAAATGATGTTACTCTTATTATTGGTGTGAATGTTATGAGTATTAAATGTTATATACTTTGTTACAATGTTATCGTTGTGTCTCTTGTTCATTTGGAAAGCCATGCCGTGGAAGGACCTATTCAGCTTCTCTCTACACACCTGAGGATGGTGTCTGTCAAAAACATTGAAAGCCTAACGAACTGAGGTGGTCACAACGATCATTCGGTTGTATCACATTCCACATCAGAACGCTCAAGCAAAAGTACACAAAGAACATGGCGCACGCACACACACACACACACACACACACACACACACACACACACACACACACACACACACACACACACACACACACACACACACACACACAACACACACACACACACACACACACACACACGCACACACACGTGGATATATCGCGACCTGGCAGGAATCCTTTGCACCTCTGCAAGCCGCCTGTGTAGATAACAACCAACGTCACAAACATTGACACACACACGGACACACACAAACAGGCCCATTCGGTTCAGAGTAACTCAGCTCCAGCGAGGTGGAAACGAGCAGCTGTGCATGTCCCCGTGCACATGGAAGGTTGTCGAACCGCACCTTCAAACCAGGTAAAACGTACACGCAAATCTTCCCACTCGTTCAAAGCTCACGTGTTGAAGTAGTACCAGGTAACCGAGGTTGAAGTGCAGTATGAAACAGCGAAGCGAAGCAACGAGAAAGAAACACGTGCTCGCCATCTTGAAGCAATGTTTCAAATGCGATAAGGAACTGTCGTTCTGTGACGTCACACAGTCGTGCAGTCACGCCCATTGGTGACCTCACAATGAAGGGTTCTGTTGGCTGTCGGTTCTTATAGTCGCATTGAAATGGAATTTCATTTCGACGAAGTTTCGTTCGCTCGTCGATGATGAGCGGTCGTCATTTCTTTGCGTATATTTGCCATCACAATTACTGTGTTATCCCGTCATTTAAAAAATATTCTCAGCATGGTGACCAGGCATTTCCGAGCAGGTCTAACCCTCTGGCCGATGTATCGAATGTCTTCAGGACCGTCTATATATTATGTACGCATTTCTGCTAAAATGGACCAATCATGAGGTTGGGCAGGCCTGGGAGGATTGTTGGTTCGTTAATATTGCCAAATGATGTTACTCTTATTATTGGTGTTAATGTTATTAGTATTAATTGTTATATACTTTGTTACAATGTTATCGTTGTGTCTCTTGTTCATTTGGAAAGCCATGCCATGGAAGGACCTATTCAGCTTCTCTCTACACACCTGAGGATGGTATCTGTCAAAAACATTGAAAGCCAAACGAACTGAGGAGGTCACAACGATCATTCGGTTGTATCACATTCCACATCAGAACGCTCATGCATAAGTACACAAAGAACATGGCGCACGCACGCGCACACACACACACACACACACACACACACACACACACACACACACACACACGCGTGGATATCGCGACCTGGCAGGAATCCGTTGCACCTCTGCAAGCCGCATGTCGAGATAACAACCAACGTCGCAAACATTGACACACACGGACACACACAAACAGGCCCTTTCGGTTCAGAGTAACTCAGCTCCAGCGAGGTGGGAACGAGCAGCTGTGCATGTCCCCGTGCACATGGAAGGTTGTCGAACCGCACCTTCAAACCAGGTAAAACGTACACGCAAATCTTCCCACTCGTTCAAAGCTCACGTGTTGAAGTAGTACCAGGTAACCGAGGTTGAAGTGCAGTATGAAACAGCGAAGCGAAGCAACGAGAAAGAAACACGTGCTCGCCATCTTGAAGCAATGTTTCAAATGCGATAAGGAACTGTCGTTCTGTGACGTCACACAGTCGTGCAGTCACGCCCATTGGTGACCTCACAATGAAGGGTTCTGTTGGCTGTCGGTTCTTGTAGTCGCATTGAAATGGAATTTCATTTCGACGAAGTTTCGTTCACTCGTCGATGATGAGCGGTCGTCATTTCTTTGCGTATATTTGCCATCACAATTACTGTGTTATCCCGTCATTTAAAAAATATTCTCAGCATGGTGACCAGGCATTTCCGAGCAGGTCTAACCCTCTGGCTGATGTAACGAATGTCTTCAGGACCGTCTATATATTATGTACGCATTTCTGCTAAATTGGACCAATCATGAGGTTGGGCAGGCCTGGGAGTATTGTTGGTTCGTTATTATTGACAAATGATGTTACTCTTATTATTGGTGTTAATGTTATTAGTATTGTTACATATTTATGTGAATGTATGGGAATTACCATTCAGGTTGCTTATCCGTGTGTATTATATTAAGGGTTGTTGTGATGGGAGGGTCAGGAGCCCTTCGGAACCAGTGGCCGGAAACGGAAGTGGCCGGAAACGGAAGAAGAAAAGACACGAGGAGAAAAAGGACGGGGTTTCTTCTTCCTCGCCCCGCGACGACGAGAAGGTGGAATCGACCTTGCGCTGCGCGGAAAACCGGGGCGTTCCGAAACCCGTTTGGCGAGAGGAGTTACCTGGCCGCGTAATTACCTTTGGACACGTGAAGTCCCCGTGAGTTCGTGCACGGAACCTACGGGTCGCACTTTGGAGCCTCGCACGCGTTACAAACCGCGCTCGGTTTTGCCCGTCTACAAGGACGCGTACGGGTCGCACTTTGGAGCCTCGCAGGAGTTGCAAATCGCGTTTGGGTTTCGCCCCGTCTACAAGGACGCGTACGGGTCGCACGTTGAGCCTCGCTCGCGTTGCAAACCGCGTTTTGGTTTTGCCCCGTTGCTTGGCAAGGAGGTGCGCTGCAACAGCTGTCCCCGGTACGAGACGGCACGTTGGAGCACGTCCGCCCGGGGTTCGTTCAACCGCCCGAGTGCGGTGACGGTGACTATCCTCTTGGTCAAGAGGGGCCCAGAGACATTGTGCGGGACCGAGACCAAAAGGGTTTCGTGAGTACTCCCCGGGACACACATGTATAAGATGGCCATCTTAATCATAGGGAATTGATTGTGAATTGGGAATTGGTGAGGATTATGTATTGTTGATTGCTCGGGGAAAATCTCCGTGGTTGTGTCATTGAAATATTGTTGATGGTTGTGTCATTGAAATTGTTTGGTATCATTACCCTTGAAATATATCCTTGAACGGCAGTTGTCTCTTGGGTGAAATTCATATGGCTTGCGTGGCGAAAGCGCATATATAATACAGCTTTCTGGCGAAGTTCCTCTCACGGTCCGGGGGTCACTGAGACCAGGTATTCACCGAGGGGACCACGTAACAGAATTAATTGTTATATACTTTGTTACAATGTTATCGTTGTGTCTC
>NC_136261.1:137825553-137830553 GCF_964187855.1 Myxine glutinosa
TGGAAGGTTGTCGAACCGCACCTTCAAACCAGTTAAGACGTACACGCAAATCTTCCCACTCGTTCAAAGCTCACGTGTTGAAGTAGTACCAGGTAACCGAGGTTGAAGTGCAGTATGAAACAGCGAAGCGAAGCAACGAGAAAGAAACACGTGCTCGCTATCTTGAAGCAATGTTTCAAATGCAATAAGGAACTGTCGTTCTGTGACGTCACACAGTCGTGCAGTCACGCCCATTGGTGACCTCACAATGAAGGGTTCTGTTGGCTGTCGGTTCTTATAGTCGCATTGAAATGGAATTTCATTTCGACGAAGTTTCGTTCGCTCGTCGATGATGAGCGGTCGTCATTTCTTTGCGTATATTTGCCATCACAATTACTGTGTTATCCCGTCATTTTTAAAATATTCTCAGCATGGTGACCAGGCATTTCCGAGCCCGTATAACCCTCTGGCCGATGTAACGAATGTCTTCAGGACCGTCTATATATTAGGTACGCATTTCTGCTAAATTGCACCAATCATGAGGTTGGGCAGGCCTGGGAGGATTGTTGGTTCGTTATTATTGCCAAATGATGTTACTCTTATTATTGGTGTGAATGTTATGAGTATTAAATGTTATATACTTTGTTACAATGTTATCGTTGTGTCTCTTGTTCATTTGGAAAGCCATGCCGTGGAAGGACCTATTCAGCTTCTCTCTACACACCTGAGGATGGTGTCTGTCAAAAACATTGAAAGCCTAACGAACTGAGGAGGTCACAACGATCATTCGGTTGTATCACATTCCACATCAGAACGCTCAAGCTTAAGTACACAAAGAACATGGCGCACGCACGCACACACACACACACACACACACACACACACGTGGATATCGCGACCTGGCAGGAATCCGTTGCACCTCTGCAAGCCGCATGTAGAGATAACAATCAACGTCGCAAACATTGACACACACGGACACACACAAACAGGCCCTTTCGATTCAGAGTAACTCAGCTCCAGCGAGGTGGGAACGAGCAGCTGTGCATGTCCCCGTGCACATGGAAGGTTGTCGAACCGCACCTTCAAACCAGGTAAAACGTACACGCAAATCTTCCCACTCGCTCAAAGCTCACGTGTTGAAGTAGTACCAGGGAACCGAGGTTGAAGTGCAGTATGAAACAGCGACGCGAAGCAACGAGAAAGAAACACGTGCTCGCCATCTTGAAGCAATGTTTCAAATGCGATAAGGAACTGTCGTTCTGTGACGTCACACAGTCGTGCAGTCACGCCCATTGGTGACCTCACAATGAAGGGTTCTGTTGGCTGTCGGTTCTAAAAGTCGCATTGAAATGGAATTTCATTTCGACGAAGTTTCGTTCGCTCGTCGATGATGAGCGGTCGTCATTTCTTTGCGTATATTTGCCATCACAATTACTGTGTTATCCCGTCATTTAAAAAATATTCTCAGCATGGTGACCAGGCATTTCCGAGCAGGTCTAACCCTCTGGCCGATGTAACGAATGTCTTCAGGACCGTCTATATATTATGTACGCATTTCTGCTAAATTGGACCAATCATGAGGTTGGGCAGGCCTGGAAGGATTGTTGGTTCGTTATTATTGACAAATGATGTTACTCTTATTATTGGTGTTTATGTTATTAGTATTAATTGTGATATACTTTGTTACAATGTTATCGTTGTGTCTCTTGTTCATTTGGAAAGCCATGCCATGGAAGGACCTATTCAGCTTCTCTCTACACACCTGAGGATGGTGTCTGTCAAGAACATTGAAAGCCTAACGAACTGAGGAGGTCACAACGATCATTCGGTTGTATCACATTCCACATCAGAACGCTCAAGCAAAAGTACACAAAGAACATGGCGCACGCACACACACACACACACACACACACACACACACACACACACAAACACACACACACACACACACACACACACACACACACACACACACGTGGATATATCGCGACCTGACAGGAATCCTTTGCACCTCTGCAAGCCCCCTGTGTAGATAACAACCAACGTCACAAACATTGACACACACACGGACACACACAAACAGGCCCATTCGGTTCAGAGTAACTCAGCTCCAGCGAGGCGGAAACGAGCAGCTGTGCATGTCCCCGTGCACATGGAAGGTTGTCGAACCGCACCTTCAAACCAGGTAAAACGTACACGCAAATCTTCCCACTCGTTCAAAGCTCACGTGTTAAAGTAGTACCAGGGAACCGAGGTTGAAGTGCAATATGAAACAGCGAAGCGAAGCAACGATAAAGAAACACGTGCTCGCCATCTTGAAGCAATGTTTCAAATGCGATAAGGAACTGTCGTTCTGTGACGTCACACAGTCGTGCAGTCACGCCCATTGGTGACCTCACAATGAAGGGTTCTGTTGGCTGTCGGTTCTTATAGTCGCATTGAAATGGAATTTCATTTCGACGAAGTTTCGTTCGCTCGTCGATGATGAGCGGTCGTCATTTCTTTGCGTATATTTGCCATCACAATTACTGTGTTATCCCGTCATTTAAAAAATATTCTCAGCATGGTGACCAGGCATTTCCGAGCAGGTCTAACCCTCTGGCCGATGTAACGAATGTCTTCAGGACCGTCTATATATTATGTACGCATTTCTGCTAAATTGGACCAATCATGAGGTTGGGCAGGCCTGGAAGGATTGTTGGTTCGTTATTATTGACAAATGATGTTACTCTTATTATTGGTGTTTATGTTATTAGTATTAATTGTTATATACTTTGTTACAATGTTATCGTTGTGTCTCTTGTTCATTTGGAAAGCCATGCCATGGAAGGACCTATTCAGCTTCTCTCTACACACCTGAGGATGGTGTCTGTCAAGAACATTGAAAGCCTAACGAACTGAGGAGGTCACAACGTTCATTCGGTTGTATCACATTCCACATCAGAACGCTCAAGCAAAAGTACACAAAGAACATGGCGCACGCACACACACACACACACACACACACACACACACACACACACACACACACACACACACACACACACACACACACACACGTGGATATATCGCGACCTGGCAGGAATCCGTTGCACCTCTGCAAGCCGCATGTGTAGATAACAACCAACGTCGCAAACATTGACACACACGGACACACACAAACAGGCCCATTCGGTTCAGAGTAACTCAGCTCCAGCGAGGTGGAAACGAGCAGCTGTGCATGTCCCCGTGCACATGGAAGGTTGTCGAACCGCACCTTCAAACCAGTTAAAACGTACACGCAAATCTTCCCACTCGTTCAAAGCTCACGTGTTGAAGTAGTACCAGGTAACCGAGGTTGAAGTGCAGTATGAAACAGCGAAGCGAAGCAACGAGAAAGAAACACGTGCTCGCCATCTTGAAGCAATGTTTCAAATGCGATAAGGAACTGTCGTTCTGTGACGTCACACAGTCGTGCAGTCACGCCCATTGGTGACCTCACAATGAAGGGTTCTGTTGGCTGTCGGTTCTTATAGTCGCATTGAAATGGAATTTCATTTCGACGAAGTTTCGTTCGCTCGTCGATGATGAGCGGTCGTCATTTCTTTGCGTATATTTGCCATCACAATTACTGTGTTATCCCGTCATTTTAAAAATATTCTCAGCATGGTGACCAGGCATTTCCGAGCCGGTCTAACCCTCTGGCCTATGTAACGAATGTCTTCAGGACCGTCTATATATTAGGTACGCATTTCTGCTAAATTGCACCAATCATGAGGTTGGGCAGGCCTGGGAGGATTGTTGGTTCGTTATTATTGCCAAATGATGTTACTCTTATTATTGGTGTGAATGTTATGAGTATTAAATGTTATATACTTTGTTACAATGTTATCGTTGTGTCTCTTGTTCATTTGGAAAGCCATGCCGTGGAAGGACCTATTCAGCTTCTCTCTACACACCTGAGGATGGTGTCTGTCAAAAACATTGAAAGCCTAACGAACTGAGGTGGTCACAACGATCATTCGGTTGTATCACATTCCACATCAGAACGCTCAAGCATAAGTACACAAAGAACATGGCGCACGCACGCACACGCACATACACACACGTGGATATATCGCGACCTGGCAGGAATCCGTTGCACCTCTGCAAGCCGCATGTAGAGATAACAATCAACGTCGCAAACATTGACACACACGGACACACACAAACAGGCCCTTGCGGTTCAGAGTAACTCAGCTCCAGCGAGGTGGGAACGAGCAGCTGTGCATGTCCCCGTGCACATGGAAGGTTGTCGAACCGCACCTTCAAACCAGGTAAAACGTACACGCAAATCTTCCCACTCGCTCAAAGCTCACGTGTTGAAGTAGTACCAGGGAACCGAGGTTGAAGTGCAGTATGAAACAGCGACGCGAAGCAACGAGAAAGAAACACGTGCTCGCCATCTTGAAGCAATGTTTCAAATGCGATAAGGAACTGTCGTTCTGTGACGTCACACAGTCGTGCAGTCACGCCCATTGGTGACCTCACAATGAAGGGTTCTCTTGGCTGTCGGTTCTAAAAGTCGCATTGAAATGGAATTTCATTTCGACGAAGTTTCGTTCGCTCGTCGATGATGAGCGGGCGTCATTTCTTTGCGTATATTTGCCATCACAATTGCTGTGTTATCCCGTCATTTAAAAAATATTCTCAGCATGGTGACCAGGCATTTCCGAGCAGGTCTAACCCTCTGGCCGATGTAACGAATGTCTTCAGGACCGTCTATATATTATGTACGCATTTCTGCTAAATTGGACCAATCATGAGGTTGGGCAGGCCTGGAAGGATTGTTGGTTCGTTATTATTGACAAATGATGTTACTCTTATTATTGGTGTTTATGTTATTAGTATTAATTGTTATATACTTTGTTACAATGTTATCGTTGTGTCTCTTGTTCATTTGGAAAGCCATGCCATGGAAGGACCTATTCAGCTTCTCTCTACACACCTGAGGATGGTGTCTGTCAAGAACATTGAAAGCCTAACGAACTGAGGAGGTCACA
>NC_136261.1:137838053-137849290 GCF_964187855.1 Myxine glutinosa
GCTCAAGCATAAGTACACAAAGAACATGGCGCACGCACGCACACACACACACACACACACACACACACACACACACACACACACACACACACACACAAACACACACACACACACACACACACACACGTGGATATATCGCGACCTGGCAGGAATCCGTTGCACCTCTGCAAGCCGCATGTGTAGATAACAACCAACGTCGCAAACATTGACACACACGGACACACACAAACAGGCCCATTCGGTTCAGAGTAACTCAGCTCCAGCGAGGTGGAAACGAGCAGCTGTGCATGTCCCCGTGCACATGGAAGGTTGTCGAACCGCACCTTCAAACCAGTTAAAACGTTCACGCAAATCTTCCCACTCGTTCAAAGCTCACGTGTTGAAGTAGTACCAGGTAACCGAGGTTGAAGTGCAGTATGAAACAGCGAAGCGAAGCAACGAGAAAGAAACACGTGCTCGCCATCTTGAAGCAATGTTTCAAATGCGATAAGGAACTGTCGTTCTGTGACGTCACACAGTCGTGCAGTCACGCCCATTGGTGACCTCACAATGAAGGGTTCTGTTGGCTGTCGGTTCTTATAGTCGCATTGAAATGGAATTTCATTTCGACGAAGTTTCGTTCGCTCGTCGATGATGAGCGGTCGTCATTTCTTTGCGTATATTTGCCATCACAATTACTGTGTTATCCCGTCATTTTAAAAATATTCTCAGCATGGTGACCAGGCATTTCGGAGCAGGTCTAACCCTCTGGCCGATGTTACGAATGTCTTCAGGACCGTCTATATATTAGGTGCGCATTTCTGCTAAATTGCACCAATCATTAGGTTGGGCCGGCCTGGGAGGATTGTTGGTTCGTTATTATTGCCAAATGATGTTACTCTTATTATTGGTGTTAATGTTATGAGTATTAAATGTTATATACTTTGTTACAATGTTATCGTTGTGTCTCTTGTTCATTTGGAAAGCCATGCCGTGGAAGGACCGATTCAGCTTCTCTCTACACACCTGAGGATGGTGTCTGTCAAAAACATTGAAAGCCAAACGAACTGAGGAGGTCACAACGATCATTCGGTTGTATCACATTCCACATCAGAACGCTCATGCATAAGTACACAAAGAACATGGCGCACGCACGCGCACACACACACACACACACACACACACACACACACACACACGCGGATATCGCGACCTGGCAGGAATCCGTTGCACCTCTGCAAGCCGCATGTAGAGATAACAACCAACGTCGCAAACATTGACACACACGGACACACACAAACAGGCCCTTTCGGTTCAGAGTAACTCAGCTCCAGCGAGGTGGGAACGAGCAGCTGTGCATGTCCCCGTGCACATGGAAGGTTGTCGAACCGCACCTTCAAACCAGGTAAAACGTACACGCAAATCTTCCCACTCGTTCAAAGCTCACGTGGTGAAGTAGTACCAGGTAACCGAGGTTGAAGTGCAGTATGAAACAGCGAAGCGAAGCAACGAGAAAGAAACACGTGCTCGCCATCTTGAAGCAATGTTTCAAATGCGATAAGGAACTGTCGTTCTGTAACGTCACACAGTCGTGCAGTCACGCCCATTGGTGACCTCACAATGAAGGGTTCTGTTGGCTGTCGGTTCTTATAGTCGCATTGAGAAGGCCACAATTGAGAAGGAAAAGATGAACAAGTGGAAGGAATGTATGGAGACAAAAGGTCTGAAGGTGAATATCGGAAAGACAAAGGTGATGGCAAGTGGTAAAGCATGTGGTGAGATGGAAAGAACTGGGAAGTGGCCGTGTGCTGTGTGCAGGAAGGGTGTCGGAGTGAACTCCATTCAATGTACAATGTGTGCTGAGTGGGTTCATCAAAAATGTAGTGGTCTGAGAGGGTCATTAACCAGTGTGGCAGCTACATTCAAATGTAAGGTGTGCACAGAGGGAGCTGCAGATGGAGGAAATGTTGAGTTGGATCTTGGAGACGGCGTGAAGCTGGAAGGTGTGAAAACATTTTGCTACCTCGGAGACATGCTGAATGGAGAAGGTGGATCAGACTCGGCAACGGTTGCTCGAGTGAGATGTGCATGGAAGAAGTTTCGGGAACTGAGTGGCGTGCTGATGAGGAGGAGAGTGTCGCTGAAGCTGAAGGGAAAGGTGTATGCTGCATGTGTGAGAAGTGTTATGATTTATGGGAGCGAGACATGGGTAATGAACGTAGAGCAGCAACGAAGGCTGGAAAGGGTGGAAATGCGAATGGTTCGATGGATGTGCGGAGTATCGTTGAGAGAGAGGAAGACAAATGATGAATTGCGAAAGATGATGGGAATATTGCCTGTGATTGATGCTGTGAAGAGGAACAGATTGAGATGGTTTGGTCATGTATTGAGGAAGGATGAAAGTGACTGGTTGAGAAGAGTGATGGAAGTTAATGTAGAAGGAAGTAGAGGATGGGGAAGACCGAGAAAGACTTGGCTAAAGATGGTGGAAGAAGAAATGTGGGCAAGGGGGTTAACAAGGAGAGATGCAGAAAATAGGGCAAAATGGAGAAGATTGTCATGGGGACCGCAAGGCTAACCCCCGCTCTAGCAGGGAACATGGCCTTAAAATGCATGTTGTTGTTGTTGTATGGAATGTAGTTCCGGGAAGCTTATGGGATGGCGGGTTGTCCGTCCATCCATCCGTCAGTCCGTCCATCGGTGAACACTTCTTGCAACTTCTTCTCCTAAGCTGCTTATGGTATTGTAACCAAACTTGGCTAAAATGATATTTGGTATGTTGGAACTCAAGTTTGTTCACGGCATTAAAAATATCGGGATCTAAGGGGGTCTACCGGTGGTTAAAGTGGGTCCAGGTTTGCCGCTCCTCCCCCAAAAATCGAACTACACACATGATTTCGATTAAACTTGACCACAACGTTCTTCACCCGTGATGTACCAATGCTTGTGCACGGCGTTGAAAAAAAACAAGGTCTAAGAGGATCTACAGTGGGCTTGCCCTCAAAAATATGTATTTGTTTTCTTCTCCGAAACTACATACACAATTTCGATGAAACCTGACAACAACGTTAATCACCTGTGATGTGATCAACTTTGTTCATGACATTAAAAACAATCAGGGTTTAAAGGGGTGTGTGGGGAGGGGGGGGGGAGGTGGGAGGGGGGGTTGAATGACTGTTGCTCTTGATCCAGGTGAGCTTCAGGACATCATAGATGTGGTCCTATTTTTGGTGTTCCACATCTTAGTTCTATTTTTAGGTCATCTCATCTCGAAACTCTAAGAGATGGACTTGTAAAATGGGTCGTGATGTTCGTATGTCTGCCCGTAAGTCCCTCCGACCGTCCGGTCATCTGTTAACTTTTTGCTATTTTTGATACTCCTCCCTTATCACCAATAGTCAGGTTCATTATGTTCAGATTTATAATTTCGTTCTTTTTTTGTGGAGATTAGCAAACCTATACATTTTTGGAAAGTTTATAGAACCAGGAATCCGAAAAACCATGTTTCCATTTGCGCAAATTTTTCTTTGGCGGCCATATTGGATTTTCAAAATGGCCACCATCGGAAACCTATTTTTCGCGATATCTGAACATCCGAACCACCTAGAGTGCTGATTCCAACACCTATACCCACATTTTTGGGGATGAGGAATCACATGAAGCCATCTAAAATAATCTACACCTACCCTGGGATACCAGGTGGCAGCCTACAGCGGATTTTCAAGATGGCCACTTTCAGGAAACATGTTTTTTTCTGAATATGTATACCACATTGAGTGATGTTTCGCCTCAGTACAGTCATAGTCATAAATGGGATCATTTCAACATGTTCAGTTCATGTACATGGAAAGTCATTATATCAGACCTAATAGTTCATTTAAAATAAACCTCATGAAGCTCACAATTACTTACCTGTTGTCGTTTTATATATTTGCAGGTCTTGAGAGAAGATGAGTGAAGTTACGACTCAGCCCACACAGTGGCAGCACTGCATAATTTGTCAAACCGCTTCAGCAAAATATGGAACGCTTGTCCAGCAGCCCAAACCGGACTCGTTTGAACACTTGCTACAAACCCTTAATGATAGAGCAGCCTACCATGATGGAAAATATGTTAAAATTCACAGTCGCTTAAAGGATGAAACAAGTGAAAGTCTGCAATTCAATAATGCAGTTTGGCATCGTATCTGTTATTCAAATGCAACCAACAAAGAGAAGGTACAACGTGCCAAAGACCGCCATCAATATCATATTTCAGCCGGCTCCTACACAGAGAAAAAACGTGGACAAAAGCGAAAAAGCACAGAACTGGACGAACCATCAACTTCCACCACCAGTCCGTTTACACGTTCTGCAACAGCTCCATTCATTAAGGAACATTGCTTTTTCTGCCAGGAAGATAACGAGCAAAAATTGTACACATTGAGAACAGAAAACGGTGGGAAAGCATTACACGATGCTGTGGAGCTGTCTGGAAATCTCACCCTGCAAACTAGGTTAAACACATCCATCTCACCCACTGATGCACATGCAATCGATGTTCAATACCACAAGTCATGTTGGACAACAAATGTATTCCATGTGTTACGTACCAAGGATAACAAGGGAACAACAGAGAGAGGTCATCCATTTCAAACATCATGTTTGATTGAGTTGATTAGCCTTGTCGACTGTCAAACTCAGAATAAACAATACTTATCCATGGCACATATTGAAACAACATACATCAACTTGCTTGGTGGCACAGATGCATTGGCGCACCACTTCCCTGCATATAGTAGACACTGGCTCAAGGAGAGAATTCTTCTAGAACTACCACACGTAACGTCTGTTAGGCAAAAGGACAGGAGAAAACCTTCTGTTCTTTACTCCCCAGATGCATGCGAATCCGATATGGTTCAGTCTGCCATGATAGAAAGTGAAGTAGACGATCTGAATATTATCTATAAAGCAGCAAAGGCATTGCGCAGAATTATCAAGAACTTCCACCAACAGGAAAACTCATCCGATGCTATACAGGTCACTAGCAGCACAGATGATGTTCCAGCAGCACTCCACGCAATGATCAGATGGGTTATGGTGGGGCCAACAGAAACACTAGAAACTGAAAAACGAACCACTCACGTTAACAGAGAAGTACTCACTGTTAGTCAGATGCTATTGGGTGGATTCAAATCTGACAAGCAAGTGAACTATAGGCCCAAAACTGATTCTGCGACCTTCCGATCAACCAAATCACAAGAAACTCCACAGTCTCTAGGATTAGCCTTGGCAGTTCACCATGACACAAGAAACAAGAAACTCCTGGAAAGTCTCTGCTCTCAAGGTTACTGTGTCTCGTACAGTCGTGTTATGCACCTCGAAACAGCCCTAGCAAATGCCATTGTGGAAAACACCCTGAAGTTCCAAGGACTTTATGTTCCTCCATTTTTGAAGAAGGGAACTTTTGTGTTTTTTGCAGCTGATAACACAGACTTTGCTGAAGACAGCGTGGATGGCAAAGGGACAACCCATGGAACAATCATTGCTGTTTATCAAAAACGTGACACTCAAGGAGAAACATTGGCGCCACAACTGAGCATAGCTGACACTACCAGTTTGTCAGTGACCCCGTACCAGGTTCCTATGCTTCATTGTGACAAGCCGGTGCCGAAAACCATAAAGAGAACAGACACATTCCACATCAGCAAGGATGGTATATCACCAGCGTATCACCTTACACATCTAGGATGGTTGGTTGCTTCTATGATCACCAGAATGCAGAAATCAAACAGCACATATATACCTGGTTGGGCAGGATACCACTCATTGCTGTCGGGTAGTCACAGTTTGACACAAGTCGGAGTCTTACCCCTTCTACCTGAAGTAGCACACGAGTGGTCGACTCTTCTGACCGTCATCTCTCAGACAACTCAGCTAAAGAACTTAGTTGTTGGTACAAGCCACCCTACAGTCATTTCCTGGGATATGGCCCTCTATGAAAAGGTGATAAGGCTGCTGGATGCAAGGCCAGACCTGAAAGGTACCGTTGTACCTTGGCTTGGCGAGCTGCATGTGGTCATGGCTGCTTTGAGAGCCCTGGGTACTTCCATTGAGAACTCAGGTATTGATGACGCGTGGATAGAGGCCGACCTCTACGGACCTTCAACAACAAGGCAGATCCTGAGATGTTCGCATTACAAACGCACTCTACGTGCTCATATTTATTCATATATAGCACTTTATGAAATGGCGCTGGACCTGTTCTTCAAAGATTATCCACAGTTGAAAGCCGTTTGCTCAGATATGTCAGAAGAAATAGACGAGGCATGTTCAGAAAAGGACAAGTTCACCAAAGCCACAAGTGTGAAAGAAGCCAACACAAAACTGTTGAATGTCATCACTACAGCTGATGTTGTGAACATATTCAAGACTTGGGAAACAGAACAATCCAAAAAAGCCATGTTCAAGTCCTTGATGAATTACCTGCATCGAGTGGAGACAATTCTGTTCTTTGTGGAAGCTTCTCAGGACGCAGATCTCAAACTCCACCTCGAATCTGGTGAGGCACTCAGCAAGCTATTTTTCTCCATGGATCGTATCAAATACAAACGTCTTTGGCCGCGATACATAGCAGATATGTATGACCTGAGGAAGACGCATCCGGCCACATACAGGGAACTCGAGAATGGAAATATCTCAGTAACGAAATCTAGCATCCCCTTTGTATCAATCGGTGCAGACCACGCTTGTGAACAGGAAAACAGAGCAATGAAGGTTCATTCTGGACTTCCAGGCATCTCCAATAATGCCAATGCAAGGCAGAGATTCTTTATGGCCTCTCCAGAATTGTCACGGCTGACCAGAGAATTCAAAGATCAGTTCGACACCAAAACAGACAAAGTGACAGAACACCACGAACTTAGTCCGAGGGCAGTAAATCTGAACAATACAGCGGTTGAAAAGATCAAGGCTGCTATCATGAGTCATGGCAATCCATTTACCACAGAAGGAAATAGCATATACAACTTGATCACACATGCCTATGTCCCAGAGGAGCACACGTCACAAATCCTGAATATCGACAACATTGGTCAACACTTGTACGAAGAGTATGTTGATGAAAGAATCAACGGAACAGTCAGCTTATTTGCACCCGTGAAAAAAGAAAACAACACGATGTACTTGTCTGGTGTGAAGAAGACCAAGATCATGCTCAGGGACAAGTCAGTCGACTTGAAGGAAACAAAAGACTTGTATGGAAGGCTGATGATATTGACAAAATCAAGCCGTGATGTTGACCAGAAAGACGCAATAGGCAACTACGAATTCACCCTTACACCTCGCGCCTTGTTCGCACCAAACGGTGACCTGCTTCCTTGCCTTGACAAGTCAAAGTTAATCCATCTCCTTGTGAAACATGGAGACTTAGCTCCGGGTGACTTAGCTCCGACCTCAAGTCCTCAAGCTCAAGTCCATAACTCTGCAGCTATGAAAATAGCAGTAGTCGACGCCATGGTTCTTGTACAGAAATTGTCGACAAAACCAGCTGCAACAGTAACCGTTGAAGATCTCAGTGTCAGCTTTAATACCAGATTGATGTCACTGACAAGACATTTTGACGAAGTTATCCTCGTGTTTGATACTTACAAGGCCGATTCGTTGAAGCAAAGCACAAGACAAAAAAGACGAGGGGGGCACAATCCAGTCCAGTACCAAGTGAAGGACAATACCAAGATCCAACACATCACCATGAAGCGGTTCTTGTCACACGATCAGACAAAGTCAGATTTGGCAGAATATCTGGCTGAGAAAACGTTGGAGTACAACAGAGATGCCTCCAAGCTGATAATTATATGTGCAGCAGGAAAGGCCAAGAGTAACAAAGGCGTGCATTTTGAAGACAATAATCATGAGGAGGCAGACACTCTGATGATTCACCAAGCAGTGCTGGCAACTCGCCGCAATCCCAACGCAGAACAGCTTACCTTCTTCTCTCCTGATACGGATGTCCTGGTCTTGGTCATAGCTAACTATGATGTTCTGCTCAAAAACACTGCTGTCTCCCTTGTGTCGGGCCTTGTGCAAGTACAACCAATCTGGAACAATCTTGGCGTCGAAAAGGCCAAGGCATTGCCAGCATTCCACACATTCACAGGAGCAGACAATACTGGACGGTTTTCGCGAATAGGCAAAACAACATGGTTTGAAGCTTTCGTCAGAGCCGATAGTGACGTGATACAGGCCATGAGAATGCTCGGTGATGCTGCAGATGTGACCGCAGATCAGATGTCCAAACTTGGCAAGATTTGTATGTGCAGTGTACGTACCAAAGGGAATATGTATCAACAGCATTCCGGAGTTGCGCTGGTACCTCTTCTGTAAACACATGACTGAAAGTCACAAGTTACCTCCAACGCTAGGGGCTCTAAATCAGCATGTTGATCGTGTACATCTTCAGGCAAGGGTATGGGCTCAGGCTACTATCGCACATCAAGTGTTCCTGGATCCACAGCAACATGGCTACTTCAAGGACAACGATGGGGAATTGAAACCACTAATGACAGATGTACCACCAGCACCGAAAGCAATACTTGAGATGGTCAGATGTCAGTGCAAAGGAGACTGCTCATCGAGACGGTGTTCGTGCCGTGCCAATGACTTGGCATGCACAGACTTGTGTTTGTGCAGCTCCGAATGTGAAAATGACGATGACTGTCAACCTGTTCTCTGCTCTGACGACAGTGATGAGGACATTTGAAAACCTATGAGGACAAAATGTTGATGAATGTTGACAAAGATAAAATTTCATCTATGGGAAATATTCTATGTTCAAATAAAAGTAATTATTACATGTATAATTATGGATTGTATAGCCTCATCTCTATATACTTACCTCTTGAATACATAAATCACCTGTTTAGGATATATGAGGGATGTGGTTTCATAATTATGATCCGTGTGCCACAATGTAGCGAAACATCACTCAATGTGGTATACATATTCAGAAAAAAACATGTTTCCTGAAAGTGGCCATCTTGAAAATCCGCTGTAGGCTGCCACCTGGTATCCCAGGGTAGGTGTAGATTATTTTAGATGGCTTCATGTGATTCCTCATCCCCAAAAATGTGGGTATAGGTGTTGGAATCAGCACTCTAGGTGGTTCGGATGTTGAGATATCGTGAAAAATAGGTTTCCGATGGTGGCCATTTTGAAAATCCAATATGGCCGCCAAAGAAAAATTTGCGCAAATGGAACATGGTTTTTCGGATTCCTGGTGCTATCAGCTTTCCAAAAATGTATAGTTTTGCTAATCTCCACAAAAAAAGAACGAAATTACATAACAAACCTGATTACAAGGTGATTGTCCTGAAACTTGACACATCAATGCAAGATAGTAGCCTGCCCAATCGACAGGGCTTCAATTTTTCCATTTCGAATCGTGTGGGATTCCGGGGTGTGGGGGAGGGTTGGGGAAGCGAGGGAGGGTTAGGGTTACCCACCAAACTTCAGACTTCAGATCCCTTGTTGTCCTTTATTAGTCCCCTACCGGCACACCGGAGGGGACTATAGGTTTGCACTCCGTCCGTCAGTCCGTCACGCAAAGAACAGTTTTTCGGACTTTTTCCCCTAAACCCTTAATGCTAATGATTTCAAACTTGGTACATGGTTTCCTCATGACAAGTTACAGATCACGTTCGAACTTCACGACGTTTCGATCATTTTTGACAAAGTTATGGCACTTTGAACTTTCGGAATTCTGAGAATTCTGATGATCCTTAACTCGGTGCCATTTTAGGTTTTAATTTCCTTTAAAAAAGATTTTCTCTGCAATAATAGGACCGATTGAGATCAAATTTTCACCGTAGGGGGGACTCGGTCTGTGGAATATTTTAATGGTAATTATGACGTCACAGGTCACGTGGTTCGGGCGCCATATTGTTTTTCGTGAAAACACGAAAACCCCTTTTTCTCTGCAATGGCTGAACAGATCGAGGCCAAACTTTGCACGCAGAATCGCATACCCATGACGAACAAAAAATTCAGTGAGCATGACGTAATGCGTCACATGGTTTATGACGTTTTTAAGCATGAACCTTTAAAACCGAGCTCCTCCCTCATTTTTGATCCAATCGAGGGGAAACTTCACAGATCTGTTCAGCATGTCAATCTACTAAAATATCCTTTTGGAATTTGCGATAGGGCACGTGGTTTAGTTTGACAGATATCGTTAATTAAACGAAAATATTTTTTTTTAATGGATATCTCTTGAATCGCTCGTACCTCAGATTGCTCGTCCCTCGATATGGCACGTTATGACGTTTTTAAGCATGAACCTTTAAAACCGAGCTCCTCCCTCATTTTTGATCCAATCGAGGGGAAACTTCACAGATCTGTTCAGCATGTCAATCTACTAAAATTTCCTTTTGGAATTTGCGATAGGGCACGTGGTTTAGTTTGACAGATATCGTTAATTAAACGAAAATATTTTTTTTAAATGGATATCTCTTGAATCGCTCGTACCTCAGACTGTGAGTTGGTAATTATATAATTCACACAGTGCAATAAGTGCAGGCTGCTCCATGGAGCGACCTTGCAGGCTTATCAACGAGGCGAGGCGTGACACACATGTGTCTCAGCATACCTCAGATCAAGTTTGAAAACCAGCATCAACCGTGCATAAATTTGCATATTCGATCATTTTTGACAAAGTTATGACACTTTGAACTTTGGTAGGGGACATGTAGGGTAGGGTGGGGCAAGAGGCCCAGTAGGGGTCAAACGCCTACCCACAATATATACTAAACCACGTGATGCAACGAGCCCCATGATGCCTTGCGAGCTTCCTTCCGCAAACATCCTTTCCCACCACGACGGCGACACAGGTAGAGAAAGCGGTACGTTTCTCAGATGTTTTTCTTTGTTTTAGTCCTGTTTGTTGTAAATTTCATACTTCATTTGTTCAGTACCATCATCTAAATAGCAGAAGAAACAGAACGTCTCTACTTTTTCTTGTTATAGGGATCTGTTAGCTATCTGTTGATGCCAGACTAAACTAGTTGCCTCCCTTGCTTTAAGTCAGATTTCCAAAGATAAGATTTGTAACAGATTGGGGGTCAAACGCCCACTGGGATGTTGGGGCAAGACGCCTAATGTGCCCCTCATTCCACTGAATGTAATACCGACTTGACTTGAAATGCTAGAGTACTGCATGTCTCGCTTTCTCTCTCTCTCTCTCTCTCTCTCTCTCGCGCCCCCTGCTGGTCGTTTGTATGCTGG
>NC_136261.1:137849490-137941990 GCF_964187855.1 Myxine glutinosa
TTATATCGTGCCGATTATTTATTTATTTATTTACTTATTTAACTAATTTTGATTTGTTTGGTTAGTTTATTGCATTGTTACTGCTCAGTTTGTTTAGTTGATTGCCGATAAATGGCTAATAGGAATAGTCAAAGGACTGCTGATCGTGTTAGTGATGAGGTGTTATCGCGTAAGCACGGGCTGTGCCTTGTTCCGCCGGAAGACGTGCAAATGGACGATGTTCTACTTGCAATCGGGGATTTGATCGGGGTAAATAACATTCGTGCTGCGTCTCGAATGAACCACAAAGTGGTGGTTTTCGTGTCACAAGTTAGCCTTGCAGACATCGTGGTGCAAAACGGGTTAACGTTGGGGAACGACCAATTTGTTCCGGTATCGTCCATGGACACGCCGGCGGTTAAAGTTATTTTAAGTAACGTTCCGCCCTTTCTGAGGAATGAAGAAATCCTACGAAAATTAGGGGAGCATGGGACTGTCGTCTCACGAATTATCACGGTCCCCCTGCGAACCAGGAACGGAAGGCTGAAGCATGTAGAGTCTTTTAGACGTTTTTGTTTCGTCGTACTAAAGGATGAGGCAAAACAGCTGAACATATCGATAAATTTTAAAATAGGAGATCATGATTACCGGATCTTTGCAGCTACTGAGACCTTGATTTGCTATACATGTGGGGCATACGGACACACTCGGCAGTATTGTCCTGATGTGAGGAAGAGTTATGCCACAGCAGCTGGGGCAGCCCACCCCACCCCCCCACCTGTAAATGACTTGAACGACCCTGTAGATGAGCCAGGTGTCGAAAAAAGGTCAACACCGGAATACGAGGGTGCGGGTGACAGTGGTGCTGGTGGAGAAGCCCATACGGTAGTGGAGCAACCATATGTGGAGGAGAGGCTGCAACCTCAAGAACAAAGGGACTTCGAGGAGGTGAAGCTGATGGAGACCGAGTCGAGGAGAAACTTGAAACGCTCTCTTGCGAGCGATGAGAATGGAGGAAAAGGAAACAAAATGGTTCTCGTGCAGGAAGATGGTAATACAGACCAACCTGATGACCATGAGCAAAATGGTAATGCAATAGGTAGAGATGGGAATCTGCCCATTTCACAGGATGAAGATAATCGAAGCATTACCGAGCATGTTACCGTGTGTGATGGTGGACACCCTGCACCATGCGACGAGCAGTTAAGGACCCCCATCTCAACGGAAGATGATGAGAAAGAGATTGATAAGTCGGTGGCAGACAACAACGATGGGGTAGTTGGTGCCATGCAGACGCAACAAAAATACCATGGTGACAATGACACAGATGAGGTGCCAGTACCTGACACACCACTGGGTGAGAGTGGGGTCGAGGCTGATGAGGAAGGATGCAGTCTTGCTGCCCTGAGTGAGTCTCAGAAGGAGCAGGTGAGGCAAGCAGAGGTGACAAAAGGGAAGGTCATTGATTTCTTAAACGTAACGTTTAGACAACGTCACGTTGTAATTAGAGATCACTTCCCTGATGTCCAAGCTTTCATTAAGGTTTCGAAACCTCTTTTACAGAAAAATGACCCCATGCTCTCAGAGCCTCAATTTCAACGTCTTCGTAAAGCAGTAACAAAGGCGAACAAAGAACTGCAGGCAGACGGTGAGCTACCACCTTAGAATGACAACGCAAGAAATACATATTGCCTCCCTGAACATCAATGGGGGATGTGCCCCCTTACGGAAAATTCAAGCAATCCAGGCAATGGAGAGGGTAAAAGCAGATGTCATTCTATTGCAAGAGACCCATGCCACAAACAATTTGGCAGCTGAATGGTGCAAACTTTTTAAAGGGCAATGGTGGCTGAGTGGGGTTTCCACACCCAAGGCTGGTGTTGCCATCGCCTTAAGTCCCAGGCTTCCCACTCAGAGTGTTATTTATAGGGAGGTCTATAAGGCACATTTGATAGCGGTGGAGTTCTACTGCAATACACAAAAGCTTATTATAGTAAATGTGTATGCACCAAGCGAACCTATAGAAAGAAGAACATTCTTTTCCACACTGCGGGACTTTGTAGAGGGACTGGATCCAGCTGCTCTCACCTGTATCGCAGGGGACTTTAACTGTACAATTGATCCTTCAGTTGACAGGAATGGACATGAACCCCACGGCGCTTCTGCAAAGGTGTTAGCGAGCCTCATCAAGAACTATTGCTTTGAGGATGTGTGGAGGTTGCAGCATCCAACTTCACGGGCCTACACATGGTGCAGATGTCATGATGGCGTCATATCATGGGCAAGGCTGGACAGGATCTATATCAATAAGCCAATGCTGAATGTGGTGTCCACTACCCAAATACTCCCAACAGGGTTTTCAGATCATAATTTAGTGGCAATGTCCTTTAAATTACCCCTGACATCAGGAGGTAGCGCATACTGGTCACTCAATACTCGGTTGTTAAGTGATAAGAAATTTAAAGATGCCTTCCGAACCGTGTGGGGGAAAATCCGGTCATCTAAGCTTGAGCATGCCAACCTTCGCGTATGGTGGGACCTTGCAAAGTGTCAAGTTAAAACGTTTTGTCAACAGTATAGTCTGTTTACTACTAAAATGCAAAGTCTCTCAATTGACTCATTAAAGGCCGAAATTGCAGAATTGGAACAGAATCGTAATGGGGCTGGGAAAGATTTTGGATATGATCAGTTGCTATGGACAAAAAGGTCATTACTGACCGAAATGGTGAGGCAGCGGGCAATGGGTACCTTGGTGCGTATGAGGATGAGTTACTTGACTTTGGATATGCCAAATAAGGACTTCTTTAGCTTGGAGAATTCGGTGAAAAACTCGCAGCAAATTCATAAGCTTTGTACTGCTAATGGGTCAACGGTTACCTCCCAACTGGAGATTAAAGCGGCCTTGAAAGCATTTTACTCTGACCTGTATTCTGCCCAGAGTATCAACAGTGAGGCGATACAGGAGCTGATTGCTGGGCTCCCAGAAGTCGAGGAGGACAAGCAGCACACACTGGAATCGTCAATTTCACCTGATGAACTTGAAGCAGCCATGCGAGGCTTGAAAGATGGTAAAGCCTCGGGGATTGATGGGCTGCCTGGAGAGTTTTATAAGACATTTTGGAATCTTGTGGGACCGGATCTGCTTGAAGTCCTTGACGAAAGCCTTCGTGCTGGAGAACTTCCTCTGTCCTGTAGAAGGGCGGTCGTATGCCTTTTGCCGAAGCCTGGGAACATTCAACTCATTGAGAACTGGCGACCTGTTTCCTTACTGTGTACTGACTACAAAATCTTGTCTAAAGTATTAGCGAATCGGCTGAAAGAGGTGGTCAGCTCTGTCATACAGCCGGATCAAACCTACTGTGTTCCTGGACGGTCCATGCATGATAACCTGTTTCTGGTAAGAGATATTATTTCCTGTAAAGAGTATGTGCCTGCCAGTTTTGGGTTATTGTTTCTGGATCAAACAAAGGCTTTTGATCGTGTTGATCATGCATACTTGTTTTCGGTTCTTAAGGGGATGGGTTTTGGTGAAACCTTCACAGCATATGTTAAACTGTTATATACAAACACTTTCTGTATGTTGAAAGTAAATAATAACTTATGCTCCCCCTTTCCCTTTCGACGGGGTATCCGCCAAGGCTGTCCTCTCTCGGGACTGTTGTACACAATTGCCCTTGAACCACTTTTGGCATCCTTCAGGAAACGATTGCCTCAGGATATGGGGGTAGAGGGGTTAAAATTTGTCGTAACAGCTTATGCTGATGATGTTTGTGTTTTACTTAAAGGCCCGGGCAGTGTAGCCGCAGTACAGCAGTGCTTAAAAGACTTCTCTGCAGCCTCTTCTGGTGAAGTAAACTGGAGTAAAAGTGTAGCCTTGTGGTGTAGTTCAGGTAACCCCTCAGTCATATCACCACCATCACTCCCACAAAATCTGGTATGGAAAACAGACGGGGTCAAATATCTTGGAGTTTATCTTGGAAACCATGAAATGGAAATGAGGAATTGGGAAGGAGGTGTGGAACAAATCACATATCGTTTAAAATCATGGAAAGGACTACTGCGGTCTCTTTCATACAGAGGCCGCGCTCTTGTCATCAACAACCTGATTGCAGCGAGATTGTGGCATAAAGTCATTACCCTGCAGCCACCCAAGGAGCTGATCCCTGCCATCCAGAGGAAGTTGATAGACTTTTTTTGGAGCGGCTACCACTGGCTGCGGCCCAGTATACTGTACCACCCTCGGAAGGAGGGGGGCCAAGGAGTCATTGATGTCTCTGGGCGGCTTATGGCCTTTCGCCTGCAGTCTGTGCAGAGACTACTGTATGCGGAGGAGCTGCCCTGGCGCCCATTTGCACATTTTCTATTACAACAGGCTGGTGGAATGAACTATGATCGGCACCTTCTCTTGATGGACCTTGATTGTGTCAGTAGTGCTTCACTTCCCGCTTTTTATCGGAGTTTGCTGGATGCATGGAAAGGCCTTGAGGTTAAACGTTGTCTTGAGGCATATAATTGTCGTAATTTCCTCCAAGAGCCTCTGTTCTATAACAGCTTTTTCCCATGTATTCCTCGTAGCCATGCTTTAATTCAAAAATTCATTAAAGGAGGCGTAAGCAAAGTGAGTGATCTAAGGGATGCATCTGGAACCAAGTGGAGGTCTGCTGGGGTGGTGGCGACAGGTGTTTGTGTAGCATCTGTTCGAGTTGTTCAACAAATCAAACAGGTAGTCGTAAAAAAATTCAGGCAGCTAAACATTGGCTGGGAAGGTGCCGGAATTGTCGAAGATCTTCGACTATCTTTCCCCGAAATCAAGGTGCTGCCCTCTGTCCAGTCCAATGATGATGGGTTTCCCCCCCCCTTTCACTTAGTAACTAAGGCTGGTGTCCTTAAACTCGTGAGGGGGAAAGAAGTCTCATCCCTGTCTGGAGCGATGCGTGTGGCCTTGTGGTCAGAACGGTTAGGGCCGGGGTTTCCCTCTACTCCACTGTGGCATAATATGTTTGTTCCACCCATCTATGGGTTCTTAGCGGATATCCAATGGAGGCTAACACATTGGGCTCTCCCCTCAAACACTTTTATCCACCATCTTAATGCCTCGGTGCCTGTAAATTGTCCCTTCTGCGAACAGGAGGAGGATCTTTTTCATGCATATGTCCAGTGCAGGAGGTTAGCACCTCTACTTTCTGTGATTGCACACCTTTCTTATAAATTATCCTTCACTTTTACCGTGCATATGTTTATTTTTGGTGTACCCTTTACCTCCGCTTGTAAAAATGCTGGTGCCTTGATGAATTTCCTGATTGCCATTGCAAAATATGCAATTTATAAGTCAAGGAAAATTAAGATTGACAAATGTTATGGCGATGACGCCATTCCAATATTTAAAGGGCTGGTGTCAGCAAGATTAAGGCTGGAATTTGAACACCATATGAGTAACGGGAATATTGAATTTTTTGAATGGAAATGGTGCACTCACGAGGCCTTGTGTGTGGTTCAGGACTCGAAACTCGTTATGATGTTTTAAGAATTGCATCAAGAATGTGATGCTTTGGTGTTGTTGTACCTTTTTTTTCTCTGCTCCTGCTTGTAAATACCCTTGCGGTATAGGTTGACATCCTTGTGCATTTTGTGGAAATAAACGGTGTTCAAAATTCAATTCTCTCTCTCTCTCTCTCTCTCTCTCTCTCTCTCTCTCTCTCTCTCTCTCTCTCTCTCTCTCGCCCCCTGCTGGCTGTCGGTGTGTTTGGGCGCGGCAAGATGGTGGCTGTGCATGTGTGGTGAGGTACGAGCTGCTCTGCTGTTCTACTCTTTTGTCGCTTTCCACGTCGTATCTCACCTTTTCCTTCCCCCTGTTCGTTTATCTTTACATCCTTACTCTGCATTTGTGCCCCAACCCCTCCCCTTTGATCAGACCCAACACTTCGGGGCTTCGGCCTCCCCCATCCCCCTCTGCCTCCCTTTTCCCTCCTCGATTCCCTTTTCTTATCTCGTTTGTATTTATATTCACTCCGTGTCCTTTGTTTCCTTTTCCTTTTCTGAGAGAGAGAAAGAGAGCCCGCAGCTGTTTGTGGATAACTTTTGCATTAATCGGCGGCCCATCCCGTCCTCCGGCTGATCGCTTTTTTCTCCACCAGCTGTGTTTGTTTTCGCCTTTGAAAATCTGTCTCGGCTCGTAATTAATTAATCACTGTTCGAGAGCGATATTCACTCTCCCGTCCTCGTCCCCCCCCCCCCGTCCCTCGTCCCCCGTCCCTCGTCCCCCGTCCCTCGTCCCTCGTCCCCCGTCCCTCGTCCCCCGTCCCTCGTCCCCCGTCCCTCGTCCCCCGTCCCACGTCCCTCGTCCCCCGTCCCCCGTCCCTCGTCCCCCGTCCCGCGTCCCCCGTCCCTCATCCCCCGTCCCTCGTCCCCCGTCCCACCCCCACCCTCGTCCCTTGTCCCCCCCCCCTCGTCCCCCCCCTCGTCCCCCCCCCCTCGTCCCCTGTCCCACCCCCACCCTCGTCCCTTGTAAATTATGACTTCGTTTTCACGTTACGCGGCATATGAAGCGTTAACTCGTAGACATGGCGTTGTTTGTGTCCCACCGAACGAGGTCAGCGTCGAAGACCTCGTTATTGCTGTGGGCAACATAATCGGTATTGATAAAGTTCGCGCGGCCTCACGAATGAACAAACGTGTCGTTATTTTCGTATCCGAGGCTGAACTGGTTCACGAGATTGTATGTACAGGATTATCGACAGATGACGGACATTTCGTACTCGTGTCCCCTCTCGACACTCCAGCCGTTAAGGTCATCATCTCGAACTGTCCTCCATTCCTGAAGAACGAGAGACTGGTCTCCGAACTATCTCGTTATGGTACTGTGGTTTCGCATGTCACGATGTTACCTTTACGTTGCCAGGACGACCGGGCTAAACATGTGATGTCTTTCAGGAGACAAGCTTTATATCTTGTACTTCCTCCTTCTAACGTCGAAAGAACGCTGAACATTGTTTTGAAATTCAAAATTGATAATCATGATTACCAATTATACGTAACCACTGACACCTTGAAATGTTTTGAATGTGGTAAATTCGGACACCTGAAACGCTCTTGCCCAAAAACGGCTTCGTCGAACGATGGGACAAACCACGTAAACAACAAGGATTCTTCTTCTTCATCTTTTGCTTCGGCTGTGAAGGGAACATCTTCCATGTCCGGCAATAACGCTCAGCCTTCCCATCCCGATGATCCAAACAGCACAACGAACGTCGGGGATGGTTTCACCATTGTTCCGTCAAGGAAGAGAAAGACCTTTCCCGACGGTCATTTAACTCAGAAAAAGGCAGCATTTAACAATAAGCAACCTGTCGGTAACACCCCCCCAGTCGTGACCGATGCCACTCTACAAGGCTTACCTGGGACAAACCCTGTACCTACAGCCAACAAGTTCGGCCCCCTTTCATGTGAGGACATAGACGTTCCACATGCAGGGACTGGTTTACCTGTTAACAAATCAAATGGAATCGTCTCACCTGTTACGGACTCGGCTATTGGAAAGTCCTCTGATGATTTTGCTGAGACCACTGGTGATGAACCTGCTGAGACCACTGGTGATGAACCTGTCGAGACCATGGATGATGAACCTGCTGAGACCATTGGTGATGAACCTGCCGAGACCACTGGTGATGAACCTGCCGAGACCACTGGTGATGAACCTGCTGAGACCATTGGTGATGAACCTGCCGAGGCCACTGGTGATGAACTTGCTGTCACTTTGGAAAATGTTAATCCTGAGCATGATGATGCTGAATTCCCGTCAGCAGAAAATAGCGAAACTGTCCCAGTTACTGCTCTCACTTCATCACCGGGTGAAGCTGGAATCGAAGGAATCAATATCTTGCAAGAGACTCCTATTCTGCTAGATACCGCCACACCATCGGAGGTTGTTGCAGTCGGGGGAAGCAACATCGCTGCATCTGCTGATGCTGTTTCTGTTTCACAAAATCCACAGATTATTGCTGTTATTCCTCAAAGCAATGTTCCCACGGTGGGAGAGCACACAGATGTTACAACTAGTGCAGGTCCATGTGCCAATATTGATGACAGCAGCGACATGCAGGATTATACAAGCTTGTGTGATTCGGAAATTAAAACTGACTCTGACGAATCTGACCTGGAGGAAGCAAACAGCCAGGTGGAAGCAATGGAGAAACCTACCAGTCTAGGTCCTACTTCCCCTGAACAAATACGACTTTTCTTGCAAAATACATACAGGAAACGCAGTATAAACCTAACAGAATACTTTCCCGATTTACCGTCCTTCCTTGAGTGTGCTCAGGCTATTATACGCAGGCCTGACTTATTCAACTTTCCTCAGACACATTGTCACCGTTTAAGAAAATTGATCGCCAAGACGAAAAAGACTCTAAGTTAATTCATGGTGAGTTTCAAGATTGGAACAGTAAATGTCAATGGTGGTGGAAGTTCACTCCGCCAGATCCAGATCAAGCAGCTGATAAACGCAAACGGTCTCGACATAGCTTTGTTGCAGGAGACCCACGCTGTCAGATCTGTTCAGGCCCAGTGGCGGCTCATTATGGATAAGGAGTGTTTCTTTAGTAACAGCTCCTCGTCTAAGGCAGGAATCATGTTTGTCTTAGGGAAACATTTCCAACCATCCTCGCTTCAATTTGCGAATATCATTGATGGCCATCTTGCCTCTGTGACCTTCTATCTCAATCAGGTCAAGTTTACAATCCTTAATGTGTATGCTCCAAGCAAAAATGGTGAGCGGATCTCCTTCTTTGCTGAACTGAGAAAGTTCCTCCAAACACTGGATCTGCAGACTTGTCTAATTATTGGTGGCGATTTTAACTGTACTGTTAATGCCTCATGCGACCGAAACGGGCCGGAACCTCAACCATGTACCGCAAAACTCTTTGCAAATATCATCGCAAAATATAATCTCCATGATGTCTGGCGCTTGCAACACCCTTCCGAACAATCCTACACATGGTGTCGTTGTTCCAACAACCACATCTCACTTGCGAGGCTTGATCGCATTTATGTAAATTCTCACCTGTTACATGGAGTTTGCAAATCTGACATCGTGCCTTCCGGTTTCTCCGATCACTTCCTAGCTCGAGCATTCGTTCAACTCTCGAAACCGTGTCCAGGGAGTTCTCACTGGAAATTCAACAATAGTTTAATAGAAGACTTCAATTTTATTCAGGCTTTTGAATCTTTCTGGACAGATCTCTTGGAACGGAAGTTAAGCTGTTCTGTTAACCCACTGGTGTGGTGGGATCTAGTAAAAACCCAAATCAAAGGCTTCTGCCAACAATACCAGAGCTTCTCAAAAAGGGCTGATTATGAAGCAAGGAAATTATTGCAATCAGAGATTTTACATCTTCAGAGGGTCACAGGACAAAATAATAATGTGCAAAGAGCCTTAACCGAAAAACAGTCTTTACTGAAAGAAATAACTGAGAGGAATGCACGTGGTGCCCTAGTTCGGATGAGGGTGCAGCACCTTAATGAGACAGACATACCAACTAAGTACTTTTTTTCCTTAGAGAAACGCCTCCCGAACAAACAGCTCTCTCAACTGCGTTTGGCAGACTCATCCATCACTTTCAACCAATCAGTTATCAAACTTTTTACAAAGGAATATTTCTCGAAAATATACTCGATGGAGCAAATAAATCCTGTCAGTGTCGCCTCTATCTCCGTAGGGCTGCCGGTGTTGTGTGAGGGTGGACGTTCCTACCTGGAGGGGCCCATTACCTTGGACGAACTTGGCACCGCTCTGCACAGCCTTGCCGTTGGGAAAGCGCCTGGATTGGACGGACTTACAACTGAATTTTATAAGAAATTCTGGCATCTACTGGGTCCCGAACTCCTCAACACCTTGAACGCAAGCTGCCAGCTTGGAGAGCTCCCTCAGAGTTGCCGACGGGCTATTCTCACCCTCATTCCAAAGAAAGGAGACTTGCTCTATATTAAAAACTGGCGCCCAATCTCTTTGCTATGCACAGACTATAAAGTATTCTCAAAAGCCCTGGCATCGCGACTCACTCCTCATCTCTCCTCATTGTTGAAAGAAGACCAATGCTATTGTGTACCCAAGCGCTCCATCTATGACAACATCTCCCTCGTAAGAGACATGATTGAACTGTGCAAAGAAAACCCCACAGATTTGGGACTTCTTCTCCTTGATCAGGAGAAGGCCTTTGACCGCGTCGATCATCGGTACCTCTTCAAAGTGCTTGAACGGTTTGGACTTGGTCCGACCTTCATTTCTTACATTAAGATACTGTATAACAATATCTCTAGTGTGCTTAAGATAAACAATGGACTTGTTACACCCTTGCCTGTCAACAGGGGAATTCGACAAGGTTGCCCCCTCTCTGGCTTGCTCTATGCTCTCTCCATCGAACCCTTACTGGGTTATTTGCGTGCTAGACTAACCGGGGTTGGGTTTTCCCATCTTGAACGGCCCATTAAGGTGCTGGCATATGCTGATGATGTGTGTGTCTTTGTGCGGAACCTCAATGACATTAACGTTGTCCGTTATTGTCTATCCGTGTTTGAAAAGGCTTCTTCAGCCAAAGTGAATTGGGAGAAAACGAGCGCCATTTGGCTTGGTCCGTCATGTCACTCGGCACCCAAACTTCCTGCTCCTCTTGCATGGGCCACTGATGGCGTGAAATACCTTGGAATGTTCTTGGGTAATGACGCCACAGTAGCAAAGAATTGGGCTGGTCTGTTGGATCTTGTTGAAGGAAAACTGCAAAAATGGAGAAATCTGATAACACAACTGTCTTACCGTGGAAGGGTCTTGGTGATCAACAGTTTGGTGGCCTCTACCCTATGGCACAGGTTCTTTGTGCTGCACCCTCCGGTAGTGTTGCTTCAACAGCTCCAGAAGTGCTTTGTGTCTTTCTTCTGGGATGGAAAGCACTGGTTGCGACCCGAGGTCCTCAGCTTGCCACTGACCGATGGAGGCCAAGGCCTGGTTGACATAAAGAGCCGGTTAATGGCCTTTCGACTTTCGGTTGCTCTACGCATGCTGTACATGCACCCCTGTCCACCTTGGGTCGACGTCGCTCGTTGCCTTTTGCAGCAGGCGGGGAGACTAGGCTATGACCACGCTATATTCTTGATGGATCTCTCGCATCTTGATATGTCTCCCCTCTCCAGGTTTTATCAAAGTGTACTAAACGCATGGCGAACTCTAACGACAACAAGAGCTACGCATTCGTACACAAAGCAAATGTTCTTGATGGAACCTTTGTTTTACAATTCAATTTTCCATGATATGCCTGCTGATAGGTGTCTCGTTCAATGCTTTGTCGCGAAGAACATAAAATCGGTCGCCGATCTTTTAAGCCCAAGTGGCAGTTGGATTGGAGCTGATGCATTGGCAAGCCTGGTTGGCGTGCGATCCTCCAGAGTTGTGGCACGTATGCTACGCTGTGTGCTTCATACCTATGTACAGCTTGCACCTAACTGGGAGCAAGTCCAAGCAGACAACGAACAAGGTGCCTCTCCTGCTACCTTTCCTGAACTTATTTGCAGTTTTTCTCTTGCCAACTCTCCTCCGTGTACCCCCTTTAGCATAGGATTCAATGGGTTTCCTAAACAAAAAGACCTCTATTTGGGTTGCGTAAGTTTCCTTTTGCAAGGGCAAATGACACAGCGGAGGGTTCGATGGAGAGACCTCTTACCTTGTTCCCCCCCATATTTTCCTAATTGGAAAGGATTCTATCATCCTCCTGTGCCGCCACGACATGGTGACCTCCAATGGAGACTTGCACACTGGATCCTCCCCTCTAACCACTTGCTGCACCGCTTCTCAAGTCTCCTAGCAGATGAATGTCCCTTTTGTAAAAGGCCTGAAAACCTCTTTCATATTTATGTTGAATGTCAACGGTTGGCTCCTTTATTTATCTTTCTTAAGAATTGTTTTGGCAGGATTGGCTTGGTTTTCAACACTTGTGTTTTCATTTATGGCTTAGACATCTCACACAAGAATATGAATGATGTGTTAGGTAATTTCCTGCTTGCACAGGCAAAAATGGCAGTGTATAAATCAAGAAAAAGAAAAGTTGATGATCTCGGAGCTAATGAGGAAAATGCCTTATTCTTGTTTAAAAATCTTGTGACGAGCCGTGTAAAGTTAGACTTTGCCTTTTTCTCCATAACAGGAAGGCTGCCACAGTTTGAGACCAAATGGTGCGTGAAAGAAGTCATTTGTAAAATCCTGGAGAAACGTTTATTGTTTTGTGAAATGTTTTGTGCATAATTTTACTGTATTTTACTGTATTAATATTTTTTGTTTGTTTCTCTGCTTGAAATGACAATGTGACCCCTATTTGGGGGTTTTCTTTTTCTATTTTTATAATAAAAAGATACAAAAGTCTCTCTCTCTCTCTTTCTGTGTCTCTCTGTGTCTCTCTCTCTCTCTCTCTCTCTCTCTCTCTCTCTCTCTCTCTGTCGCCACCTATCGGCTGTCGGTGCGTTGGGTGTGGCGTCATGGCGGCTGTGAGCAACTGCTCTGTGCTTTGGTGAGGCCGTTGCGTTTTTCCCATCCCCTCCCCTCCCCTGCCCCCCTCCCTCTCCTTCTCCATCCTGTGTGCTTCGGCATTGTGTTTTCATCCGTTCTGCACCCTTGTCTTCGAGAGAGAGAGGATTGAGAGCGGGCCCTTGTTGGTTGCGGCCTACTGGCTTTGACGGCACTTTGTAAGCCATTTTTGTGCTTAGAACGCACGTTTTTTATTTACCTTAGCTCGATTATTTAGGTTTGATACCCTCTTGTCCGGTCCGGACAAGGGGGGGGGGGGGATTTGATCTGTTTGTTGGTGTTCGACAAACATTGGGTTCTCTCGGTTCTTGGCTACGAACTTTTATTTGGTCGAGTTAGAATGGCGGGCGAACGTTTCCGCATTGATACGTATGAATCGCTAACTCGTAAACACGGGCTAGCTTGTGTTCCTCCCAACGAGGTGGAAATTAACGATGTGCTTTCCGCCATTGGAAACATCGTTGGTGCACACAGTATTCGCGCTGCCTCTCGTATGAATAAGAAATTTGTCGTTTTTTTGTCCGAGGAGCACATGGTAGCGAGTGTAGTCGAACAAGGCTTGTTCATTGAACCGAACACGTTCCTCTCTGTGTTCGCTTTACAAGCCCCGTCGGTAAAGATTAACATCAGTAACATCCCGCCATTTATTAGAAATGAGGAGTTACGTGAACAATTAAACAAGTTCGGTAAGGTCGTATCGAGGATTTCGATGGTGCCGATGCGAAATGTTTGCGATCGATTCAAACATGTCATGTCCTTTAAGAGAGTGGTGTACATGATACTGCCTGCAAATGTAAAAACGCTCAATGTCGTGTTGAGTGTGAAAATCAACGGCTTTGAATACAAAATGTATGCCTCCTCGGAGGCTATGACGTGTTTCGAGTGTGGGGCTTACGGGCATGTGAGGAGTGCCTGTCCCAATGCGGTTAAACCGCAGGAACGCGGAGGATTGGTGAGGAGCGACTCCTCTTCACCACACCATGAAGGGGAGGAAGCGGATCGAGTGGTTAATCCACCCACCGCACCGACTGCGGTGAGTGAAGCGCCAGACCCGTCCCCCCCGACCGGGGGGGGTGGGGGAGGGAGTGATAGACTTAGAACGTGAGGTGACTAACCCTGCCCCTCCACTTAAGGTGGGAATAAAAGTGGTTGAACCCTCTCTCATTTCGTCCACGGTACACGACAGTGCGGACGATACCATGGAAGTATCCGTAGTGGACACCAGGAAAAAAGGTCAGAAGCGTTCAAGTGATGAATCCTGTGATTCCGAAGAAAAACAAAATAAGATTCAGATCGTGTCAGGTTCGCAGGACCTCCAGGGTGAGGCCTACACCGGAAACTCCTTGGCGGTAATGGAGATGGTACAGGAAGTGTGTGTACATGAGGAAGATTCGCTGGCACCACTTGCTGAGATTGAGTATGACCCGGAAAATAGTCGATCCTCTCAGGATGTGGTAAGTCCTTGTCCTGATAACCAAACTCGCTCAGACGAGTTAGCAGCTGGATCTGCTAGTGAGGAAAAAATAGATAAAGGGGAAAGTCCTTGCGACTGTGAGGATAACGTTAACCCTTCCCTGACAGATAAAAATGAAAGGGATGATGAGGTGGGGGACATACTTATAGCCACAGAGGATATGGTAAATTTGGAAGGGTCTGCAAAGAGTGCGGAGGTCCTTGACCCTGTAGAATTGCTGTTTCCAAAACTAAGTGTTCAGCAAATAGGAGGAAAAGATGCAGATCAAGATGAAGCACTTGATTCTGATGAAACCTCTTCTACTCCACTCTTTAGTGCTTCAAGTGCTCAAGAGAGTGAGGCGTGTGATGACAATACCATCACCATGGTTTCTCAAGAAAATGTTATCAAGTTCCTTGAAGAAACGTTCAGGAAAAGACATGTAAAAATCAAAGACTACTTTCCAAATCTGCATGATTTTATTTTGACTGCAAAGAACATGATTCGTGAACCTTATCAGGTTAACATGTCAGAACCTCAATTCCAGAGGCTAAGAAAATGTGTAACTCGAGCGGGCAAGGAACTTTATGAATAGTTAACAGAGTGGAGATAAAAGTAGCATCCTTAAACATCAACGGTGGTCGCAGTTGTGTGCGTCGCCTCCAGGTGTTTCAAATGTTTCAGAATGAAAAAATTGATGTGCTGATGTTACAAGAGACGCATGCAAATCAGTCTTCTGAGGTTGAGTGGCATAAAATCTTTAAAGGTTGTCACTTTTTCTCCAGTGCTTTTGTTGATGCCAAGGCTGGTGTTGCAGTAGTCTTACATCCTAGACTCCAGCCGTGGGAGATCAGATGTAGAGAAATTTGCAAGGGCCATTTACTATCTGTGGAGTTTGTCAGCGGTAACCAAAAGATTTGCATGACTAATGTATACTGCCCTAGTGCGAACTCTGCAAGAAGTGCTTTTCTTCACAAGTTAGCAGGTTTTTTAAGCACTATTGACCTGTCCATGTTGGTTTGCTTGGGGGGAGACTACAACTGTACCCTCAACCCACAACTTGATAGAAACACTCCTGAGCCTCATCCACCGAGTGCAAGGCCTTTGGCACAGCTCATTAAAAAATTTCAACTTGTGGATGTGTGGCGGGTACAGAACCCTAATATCCGGCAGTACACGTGGGTTTGTGCCGCAAGAAATCTTTTGACAATGGCTCGTTTGGATAGAATTTATGTTAACCATGATAAGGTAAATCTTGTCAAGAATTCATATATACTGAAACGCAAAAGAAACTTACCACCTTTGAAACCTTTAAATATCAACAATAACACTGCATGTAGTAAATGTGTGAACTTATTTGCGGACAATAGTGTCCTCACTGTCAGACAAAACGGTCACGGATGGTCACTTGAACCTTCAATGGTCACTTCATAGCACAGCTGTTGAACAGCCGTTTTGACTGTCAGTGATTAGCCAAGGGGTACGGGATGATTTTAATGAGCTGCACGTGATGTCTTGATATTGGCTTTAAAAAGGCCAGTGCAAAATGGGCATTTTGACCGAAAAATTTGACCATTTTGACCAACTTCAAAAAGACCGAAAACGCAAAAGAAACTTACCACCTTTGAAACCTTTAAATATCAACAATAACACTGCGTGTAGTAAATGTGTGAACTTATTTGTGGACAATAGTGTCCTCACTGTCAGACAAAACGGTCACGGATGGTCACTTGAACCTTCAATGGTCACTTCATAGCACAGCCGTTGAACAGCCGTTTTGACTGTCAGTGATTAGCCAAGGGGTATGGGATTATTTTAATGAGCTGCACGTGATGTCTTGATATTGGCTTTTAAAAGGCCAGTGCAAAATGGGCATTTTGACCGAAAGATTTGACCATTTTGACCATTTTGACCAACTTCAAAAAGACCGAAAACGCAAAAGAAACTTACCACTTGTTTGAAATGTAATAAAATTGCAACAGTTCAAAATAAAACAAACCAACAATTGCTAATTGAAACATTGGCATTTTATTGATGACATGTCAAGTTTTTGACCAAGATACACCATCTCATCAGTTTGTTCTACAGTACAGAACAGCACAGGGTGCAATGTCAGTCCCCTTTCAATAGCGTGTGTGGCCACCATTGTTTTGGATACAGGCAGTGCATCATCGGCGTATACTGCCTACCAGTCTTTGGATGGATTGCTGCTGGATTCTGTCCCACTCAGTCCTCAATGTCTGAAGCAGCTCTGCCCATGTCCTGGCCCTGCCAACTACGCGTCTCCCAAGCTCATCCCACAGGTGCTCTATGGGATTCAGGTCAGGGGAGAGCGCAGGCCACTGCATGGTGTTGATGTTCTCGCCTTGGAGAAATGCAGTGGTAAAGCGAGCAGCATGGGGACGAGCATTGTCATGCTGAAAGGTTCTCAGTTCTGGGTGGTCTAGCAGGAATGGCAGCAGATGAGGTCGCAGGATGTTATCCACATACCGCTGGGCGTTAAGATTCCCATCCACAACCACCAGTGGCGTCCTGTACCGGCCTGATATGGCGGCCCACACCATCACACTTGGGCCACCCCACCTGTTGGCTTGACGCACGCAACAATCGGCATATCGCTTGCCAGTTCTTCTCCAGACACGCTCACGCCCATCAGGACTGTCCACACAGAACCTTGACTCATCGCTGAAAGCGACCTCGTTCCACT
The DNA here is from genome assembly GCF_964187855.1 of Myxine glutinosa. NCBI lineage: Eukaryota > Metazoa > Chordata > Myxini > Myxiniformes > Myxinidae > Myxine > Myxine glutinosa. The sequence goes on from NC_136261.1 coordinate 137,866,195, forward strand.
GCGCCAAGGTCCACCGCTGATGCTGCTGGCACCATCTCTGTCGGTTGCGGTGATGGGCAGCCGTCATCATGGGGCCTCTGTATGGTCTTCTGGCAGTAAGGCCATAGTCATGCAGTCGTCTTCGTGCAGTATCATTGGAGATCCGTGGGTTTGCACGCCCGGAGTTTCTGCCGCAGTGCGGGATGCTGGACGGAATCGATCCCGCAGGTGACTTCGGACCATCTGCCTGTCCTGCCTTGCAGTGGTGACTCTTGGCCTCCCTGATCGAGGTCTGTCATCTGCAGAGTTGTGGAGGGTGTCTCTGTCCACCAGGGCCGATATCGTCTGGTGTGAACAGCCAAGGCGACGTGCCACCTCACGGTAGCTCAGTCCGCCTTGCAGCATGCCCTGGGCACGCTGACGTTGATCCCTTGACAATCGTGGCATGTTGATTGAAATGCCCATTTTGCACTGGCCTTTTTAAAGCCAATATCAAGACATCACGTGCAGCTCATTAAAATCATCCCGTACCCCTTGGCTAATCACTGACAGTCAAAACGGCTGTTCAACAGCTGTGCTATGAAGTGACCATTGAAGGTTCAAGTGACCATCCGTGACCGTTTTGTCTGACAGTGAGGACACTATTGTCCACAAATAAGTTCACACATTTACTACACGCAGTGTTATTGTTGATATTTACAGGTTTCAAAGGTGGTAAGTTTCTTTTGCGTTTCAGTATATAAGGCCATCTGGTTTTTCTGATCATCACATGGTTGTTGTTGTATGTGGCCTACCTCATCACGTGTGTAGAAGTGCATATTGGACTTTCAATGTCAAACTTTTACAAAGTGAGCATTTCAAAGAAGCATTCAGAATGGTATGGAAGGAATGTGAAATGCAAAAGTTTTCCTAACTAAATTTAAGGCAATGGTGGGATTGCACAAAATCCCAAATTAAGTGTTTTTGCCAGCAATACTGTCGTTATAATACCTGTAACACACTCGGTGTGATAACTGCCTTAAAAAACGATATACTTTATTGTGAGCAGAAATCTGGAATGTCCAACGAAAATGTCCAGCAGTTGTCAGAGAAAAGAACACTACTGGCTGAAATGGTGAGAGAGCGTGCATCTGGTGCTTTCGTCCGACTGCGAATGGACAATATCCAACTTGACAAACCAAACAAAGACTTTTTCAACCTGGAAAAGACAGCCAAGACCCCTCAACAAATTCACGCTTTGCGCTCTTCTGCCGGTGCGCTTCTGTCTTCTCAAAGTGACATCAAAGATGAATTACGAAACTTTTATTCAAAGCTGTTTGCCTTAAGAACTGTGAACCAGGAAAACAGAAACGAGATGTTTGAACTGCTCCCATCTTTGTCTGAAGACCAGCGACAACAACTGGAGCCTGGCATCTCTCTCGGAGAACTTACTGTTGCTCTTAAAGGAATTCAAGATGGGAAAGCCCCTGGACTTGACGGCCTCCCAGTTGAATTTTACAAGGCCTTTTGGGACATTCTAGGCCCTACTCTACTTGACATATTTCATGATAGCCTTGAACAAGGTGAATTGCCACTAAGTTGCCGGAGGTCAGTTTTGTGTCTCCTTCCAAAAAAAGGGAACTTGCAAGACGCCACAAATTGGCGGCCTGTGTCACTCCTAAATACGGACTATAAAATATTGTCGAAGGCGCTCGCGATACGTCTAAAGGAAGTCATCCCCCTTTTGATTGATATTGATCAGTCTTATTGTGTTCCTGAGCGTTCTATTTACGATAACATTTTTTTGGTGAGAGACTTGATCAGTCTCGGTCGTACTACATCTCATGGTTTTGGTTTGGTTCTTTTAGATCAAGAAAAAGCTTTTGACAGTGTTGACCATTCTTTTTTGTTTGCTGTACTACAGAGAGCTGGTTTTGGACAAAATTTTGTTTCCTATGTTAAGTTGTTGTATGAAAATGCATCCTGTCTGTTGAAGGTAAACAACAGCTTATGTTGCCCTTTTCCCTTTCAGCGAGGCATCCGTCAGGGCTGCCCGCTTTCAGGAATGCTATACAGTCTCTCGGTCGAACCTTTACTAGCTTTGCTCCGAAACTCAGTGGAAGGAGTCTCCTTAACAAAAAACCACAAAATGGTTTCTTCAGCTTATGCGGATGACATTTGTGTTGCTGTTTCCAGCCAAAATGATGTGGGTGAGGTCTTTCGATGTCTGTCCCAGTTTGAGCTCGCCTCCACGGCAAAAGTAAATTGGAACAAAAGTGTTGCCTTATGGGTGGGCCCCAGTCCACCTTCCTCAGCTCTGCCTGTGTTACCAGGAGGAATGCAGTGGAACAAAGAGGGGTTTAAATATTTAGGGTTATTTCTCGGAGTCCAAGCATATGAACAAAAAAATTGGGAGGGTTTCTTGGAAAGAATTAAGCAGAAACTGGCTAGATGGAAACGGTTGCACCACCTTCTATCGCTTAAGGCAAGGGTGACAATAATAAATAACCTGGTGGTTCCTTTTATTTGGCATAAAGTTATCCCCCTCCAACCTCCGAGATACTTGGTCACAGGCATTCAGAGGGTTCTAACTCAGTTTTTCTGGGGAGGCCACCATTGGCTTGGACCAGACACGGTGTGCAGACCCCGAAATGCAGGTGGCCAAAGCTTGATACATGTTCCGAGTCGGATAATGGCTTTCCGCATGTGGACGATAAAGCGTTTATTGTATGGTGAGTGTGTCCCGTGGCGGCCTCTCACAAACGCTTGGCTGCAGGAAGCAGATGGGTTGAAGTATGACCGAGAGCTCTTCCTCATGGACCTGCAGCATGTCAACACGACTCTGCTCCCCGAGTTTCATCAGAGCCTCTGAATGCCTGGCAAGTCCTTGGAATACAACGATTAGAGGTGTCCTACGATGCAAAAAAATATATGCATGAGCCATTGATTCTGAATCCTTTATTCCCTGAAATTTCAACCTCCAGGTCATTTATGCATTGCTTCACCTGTAATGGAATAAACAGAGTGCGAGACCTGATGAAGCCTTCCCTAAAGGGATGGTTATCCACCGGTTCTCTCACATCAAAAGTGGGGGTTCGGTCATCTAGAATGGTGGACAAAGTTTTGAGAGTTGTGATTAAAACTTTCAGGGAATTAAATATCGGGTGGACTGGGGCAGATGAAGTGGTGGACTCTCGTCTCTATTTCCCCGAGCTCCAAGTCACCTCAAAAAAACAACAGGGTGTCTTCTCAAAGTCAGATGGTTGCGGTGTGTTCCATGTGATGGGAAAAAAAGTTATTTATGGGATATGCCAAGAGGTGCTTATACCGGGTTTCACAAAACCTTTAAAAAATCGGTGGGATGAGATCATTCCGGCTAATTCGTTCCTATCTCCAGTGTGGAAAGAGATGTATAGGTCTCCAACCTTAGGTCGAACCGGAGACTTAAATTGGAGACTAGTTCATCAGGCCCTGGTCACCAAATACTTACTTAATAAGTTTGATCCTTCTGTACTGAATGTTTGTCCTTTTGTGAAGAGGCTGAAAATGTGACCCATGCTTTTGTGAAATGTAAGAGATTGGTACCCCTTTTTTGTTTCCTCCAACAGCTCTTTTATAAATTTCAGTTTGTTTTTTCTGTTGCAATTTTTGTGTATGGCATTGAAAGGAGCACCAAGAACAAGACAGCGGTCCCTTTCTTGAATTTTCTGTGCGGAATTGCTAAACTCGCAATATATAAAACTAGAAAGATCAAATTGAGTGGCAGAGATGAAAATGTGCTGTTTTGCTTCAAAGGAATAGTGTCGGCCCGGATAAGTTTCGGCAGTGTGAACGACGATTGTTTTACAGATGAGGTGTTGAGTTTGTTTTTGTAAATTATACTTACGCTCAATGTCCACATATACATGTATATACATTCTTTTTGCTTGTACAACTTTCTTTTTCTTGTAAAAATTTTGCGGTGTTCTTCCATGTGTGTTTTGATACTTTTATAATAAAAGCACATAAAAGTCAAAAAGTCTCTCTCTCTCTCTCTCTCTCTCTCTCTCTCTGCTATGCCAGTAAAAGTGACTATCATTTGAATATATTCCGCTAAGTTATGAATAAAAGAAATTATGATTTAGAGACTGATCATTTTTAAACACTTGTCAACAGATACATGATGGTGAGAACATACAAAAGGAAGACAGAGAGGGGCAATTATGGCCAAAGCAACTTGTCTGCAGCCTTGACAGCAGTGAGCGAGGGACTTCCACTCATTCGTGCCAGCAAGGACTTTGGTGTTCCGGCACGTACCCTACGAAGGCACAGAGACCAGCAAGTAGCAGCACCTGGTGTGCTGAATTTTGGGAGATATAAGAACGCCCTTCCTCCTGAGATCGACGCGCAGCTGAAAGCACATGTAACGGAGATGCAGAGGCGACTGTACGGTCTGAGGATGCGGGTCATGCAGCGTCTAGCGTTTGATGTTGCTGAGAAGGCTCAAATTAGCCACCCTTTCAACAGAGAGTCCCGGATGGCAGGAAAGGACTGGGTCCAGAACTTTCTCTCCCGTCACGACCTCACCCTCAGGCAGCCTCAAGCAACCAGCATAGCGCGTGTTGTGGGCGTCAATAAACCCAGGGTCCAGGGTTTCTTTGACCTCTTCAAGGAGTGTTTGACAGCTGAAGACTACACCCCTTCAAGAGTGTGGAACATGGATGAGACAGGGCTGACAACTGTTCAAAAGCCCGGGAAAGTCATGGCCACAAAAGGTGCTCGACAGGTCGGCAAGGTCACAAGTGGTGAGCGAGGAGTTCTGGTGACACTTGTGTGTGCCTGCAGTGCAGCTGGTGTCTTCCTACCTCCAATGTATATTTTCCCCCGTAAGCGAATGGTGGACACCCTCATGAAAGATGCTCCGCCACAATCTGTTGGGTACGCAAGTTCAAATGGCTGGACAGATTCAGACTTGTTCATACTTTGGCTCCGCCACTTTGCTAATTTCACAAACGCCTCCCTGGACAACCCGCAAATCATTCTCCTTGATGGACATCACAGTCACAAGACTCTTGGAGCTATCAAGTTTTGTCGGGCGAATGGGATTGAGCTACTCACCTTACCCCCTCACAGTACTCACAAGCTGCAGCCACTTGATCGCACTTATTTCAAGCCACTCAAAAGTGCTTTCAATGCTGAAGCTGACAGTTGGATGGTGGCCAACCCAGGACGACGTATCACAGTCTATGACATGGCTGGTCTGTCACGGAAAGCATTTCTACGCACAGCGTTGCCCGAAAAGGCAGTGAATGGCTTCAAGACTTGTGGCCTTTGGCCATTTGATCCAAATGTGTTCACCGACGCCGACTTTGAAGGGGCATTGGTGACTGATGAGCAGATGTGTGGGCAAGAAGCAAGTACCCCTGACCAGCCATCCTCAGGAGATGTAAGTTCACCAGTTGTCATGCAGCCAACCACGTCAGACCCAGGTGAACTTCTTCCTGAAGAATGTGAATCCACCCCAGCAAATCCCTCAATCTGTGTTGAAGACAGGCAAGACCAAGGACCATCTCCCTCACCTTCTTCATCTGACAACGGAATGCAGGTGATACCGACGTCTGGTGATGGCCGATGTTTTTTCCGCAGTTTAATCATTGGGATGGACTCAAAGTTACAAACAGCGGAGAGATCAGAGCATGGATCATTGAGAAATCAGGTACTAGAGATGTTTGAGAAGAGTCAGGCAGATGGACTTCGCGCAAAAGTTATTGCACACATGTGTGAAAATTATGATGACTTCAAAGACCTGGACGTCGAAACCATCAACGCCGACCTGCCCAGATGGCTCCGATACTCATCCATGGAGCATCGAATCGATGCCATGTCGGATCCATTGTCCCTGCCGGGCAAGCTGGAGATCACCGCCACCAGCAAAGTCCTTCAGAAACAAATCATAGTTTACAACTGGGATAACGTTGTGGTTCAACGTTATGGAGACGTTGACAGACACCACCAGCCCCTGATGGTGCAGTTCACCAGTGTTGGTCAGGATGTCGGGCACTACAACTGCATCGTTCTGCCCAGCCTGCGACCAGAGCGACTAACACTAGAAGTTAGAAGTGAGGCGCCCACGTCACAGCCGCCAATCCCCCAGCCATCCACATCTTCTACCAGCACAATCAGGGAAATAATCCATGGGCTTTCTCCGCTGCCCAAAATATCAATCAAGAGGCCAAGAGCCAGAAAAACAGAGTCAGCAGCCGTGCTGACCTCTTCGCCATACAAGGCAGCACTAGAAGAGAAGCAGGCAAAGAAGAACCCCAAGAAAAACTCAGACATAGCACTAGAAGAGACGCAGGCAAAGAAGAACCCCAAGAAAAACTCAGACAAAGAACAAAAGCAGAAGAAGAAGAGAGTGCAGCAAACAAACCCCACAAACGGCAAAACGAGGAAGCAAGGAGAAGAGGAAGAAACAAGTGAGGAGGAAGACTGGCCTTGTCTTATATGCTGTGAGGAGTACAGCCGTGCCAGACCCAGGGAGGTGTGGGTGCAGTGCCAGTTGTGCCTTCATTGGGCACATGAACAATGTACGCCAGGACTGGCCCAGTTCCTGTGCCCAAACTGCAAGTCGGATGTCTCGGACTGACATGTGCCCATGACTGTTTGAATTTGACCAAGTCACAATTCATGACATTTTGTATTTACAGTGAAATTTCCTCTATGTAGGAGACTATGTTTTTCTAGTCAGACGTTAGTATTATCTTCTTTTTATGTAATTCGGAAGTAAGGGGCAAAACGCTCACTTCTCAGGGGCAACACGCCCACAGTAAGCGTTTTGCCCCAACCTGGTGGGCGTTTTACCTCCGGCATGGGGCAAAGAGGCCAAAAAAAAAATCTATATTTTCACTTCTTGTTCTTTTTCGTTTTTTTCTATCTTGGTGTGCTTGTGCTATTATGTAGCGCTAATGTGTCCTTATTGTTTGCATTTACTTTTAGTTCTCTATAGCTGCAACAGGAGCAGATATCAGCAATCTTGCTTAATGTGGGCGTCTTGCCCCACGCTACCCTATTGCAGCGCAATACTCAGAATGCTTGTTTACCAATCGATTGCTCTGAAACCCGATACAGCCTTTCTTCTCGATAGTCCGCAGGATCGCCCAGTCTTATATTCTTCAATTTCGGATCATGTGGGATCCCCCACATCTCAACCTCATGAGATAGATGACCGTCAGCCCACTTGGGATATTTATTTTTTACAGCTCCCAGACTTTTCCCCCCTATTTAATAATGGGTCCATGAAATTATATCTCTTCAAGAACGTATTTTGGCATGCAATTGTATCAACTAACAAGACACTCACTTTGAAGGCTTAATAATGTCAGCTACTTGTGTGCTGTTATCCTAATATGATGGACGCAATCTCTGTTGCAACTCACCAGTGAACTCTCATATTTATATAACCTACTTTATCATGAAAAACGTGGGGTAGCATAGGAGGGGGAAACGAGGGGGAAGGAGAGAAGGCGATGGGTGATGTTCACTAGAAATCACAATTAATTAGACTCCGTCCCAGACACGGTCTGTTGGCTGGCCTCCCGACTCGCAATTGGCACGCGTCTCTAGATGACTGAAAATGCGCAACAATGAATTTCCTTGAACCTCAAATAAGAAACGTCATGCTGGTCCATTCATCTTCCCAGTTTGCTGCCATGGGGAGCCACAGGCCGAGATCATTCCCATGGCCTTGATCATCTTATTCAAAATGCTCCCTTTGATTAATGGATTTGTCTCACACTGGAAATAGAAATTCTCTGTGCGAGACAAAACTATCTATCGAATAGGCTATGCGATATTCTACAGCAGATGGCATTTGTGAATTACTTTGAGAAGAAAAGCCAACTTTGCAAATTTCATCTCAAAATAAATATTTTCGTGGTTGTTATGGCTGTAATGTAGTTTTTTGCGTTGTTGGAATTATTTAATAGGAGCAACTAAGCGTCAATGCCAACATGAGTGAACATGCTTCTTAAATCAATTTTAGCAACAATACTCTGGAATGGAAATATACTACACTGAATGGTCAACACTTGCTGGCTTTTCCTTTTACAGGAGGGCCCTGGAGGCCACACTAGTGGGAACTAATTTGTGTGTTCTTTGAAACTCTTGTTAAAATAGCATTGTTCTTACAACCTTCATTCTGATGGAGAAGTCCTTCTTACCCATGTGTTCTTCTGTGTGATCATGAACACGCATCTCGTTTTTAACTCATGGGGTTAAACCATAGATTTAACTAAAGACCCAGGTGAAATTTAACTAAAGACCCATGAAATAAAACACGCATAGTTTTAACCCTTAGGGGCATAATCCAAAGGGCAAAGCAGTCTAGAACAGTGTTTGTCCGTCCATATGTATGTATGTATGTGTCCCCTCAAACGTATACCAATCAGAGCTGAGGATCTGGTCACATGACAGGGTGATGTGATTACGTCTGATGTCATTACAGCGGCACAGCGGCTGATTCTCCACACACCGCCATTTTGATTTATATGCCGTTCATGCCAAACATATTGTCGAACCTGTCATATATCACAATCGCCATGCTCTTCATTTACGTTTTTCATCCATTGTAAAACACAAACAAACCGATTGTTAAAATGATCATCAAATATCGAAATCATATACGTTACGAATCTTCCAACAATACGGTATGTTTAGGCCTTAGGCATTATGCCTCACCTTCGGACCGCTTCGGACAAATTAAGCCCAGGTTTCTTAATACAATAGTGTATCGTTTCAGTGGTATCGTTTTCGTAATAATAATAATAATAATAATAATAATATAGTAAATATAGCCATAACACTTTAATCCCAATGTCGTGAATACAGAGTTAATAGATTGAAGCGGTGTATGGTTCATGAATCAATGATATAAGCGGTGTCCGGCACTAATATTAATAACCGCAGACGTAAGGAATTAGCTTAGGTTTTTTGATAGTAATATCATTTTCGAAATAATGATAACGTAATGTTAATATTATAGTAAATCTAATCATAACACTAATCCCTTCGTAGTGACTGCAAACTTAATGGAAGTTAAAATATATCATGTTCTACATATTAAAGTAGCGGCAGTTTTGTGTCTTTTATGTCACTACGTCTATGATGTCATTATGACAGCCGACTCCACTGACCGACATTTTAATTTACTAGTACACCCGCTCACTACGGGAGCTGCAAGAAGGGTCATTCCTCTTTGGAGTATATAGATTACAGTCGATTTATGGTCGGGTCTCAAGAACATTGGATGTGTGTTCATTTACCAAGTTTCTTGTGGAGAGATCGCCAAGTGGTTTTAGCATTCAAACAAGCACTCCATTCAAAACCGTTAAGGAACGGCTAGCTTGGCAAGCGCTGGCTAGCTGCTTGGTAAATGAGCACAACCCCAACCCTTGTGTGGTATATAGATTACAGTAGATCTTTCCTCAGTTCTGTAAGTAAAACTTACTTCACGGATGTCAGGATTCCTCCAAATTTCTTTGTTTAATGTTATTAACAGAATTAGCGACTGTTTGAAAAGCTAATAATATGTGTTTGTGGTTTATAATAATTTATAAGCCCGGCTACGCCGCTGTTAGACTTTTGGTCTTGTTTCTTTTTTGTTCAAATTTCATTTCTGTTCATTTCCCACATCTACAAATCCACAACCTCGGTCATAGATCCACATCGGTAGATCACCTACATCAATAGATCCACAACCTCGGTTATAGATCCACATTGGTAGATCACCTACATCAGTAGATCCACAACCTCGGTCATAGATCCACATCGGTAGAATACCTACATCAATAGATCCACAACCTCGGTTATAGATCCACATTGGTAGATCACCTACATCAATAGATCCACAACCTCGGTCATAGATCCACATTGGTAGATCACCTACATCAATAGATCCACAACCTCGGTCATAGATCTACATCGGTAGATTACCTACATCAATAGATCCACAACCTCGGTCATGGATCCACATTGGTAGATTACCTACATCAATAGATCCACAACCTCGGTCATGGATCCACATCAATAGAATACCCACATCAATAGATCCACAATCTTGGCCACGGATCCACATCAGTAGATCACCTACATCAATAGATCCACAACCTCGGTCATCGATCCACATCGGTAGATTACCTACATCAATAGATCCACAACCTCAGTCATGGATCCACATCAATAGATCACCTAAATCAATAGATCCACATTGGTAGATCACCTACATCAATAGATCCACAACCTCAGTTGCACTATTTCAAAATGATTTCCTGTGTCTCTTGAGGGATGAAATTCAAGTTCTGAGTTCATTGTAAGTGGAGTATCAAAACATTATTGTTACCTGAAATTATTTTTTTGGTATACAAAGCGTTCAGGAAAATAGGAAGGTATTAAACACTATGAAGGAAAGAGAGGCAATGTACAGACAGTGGGATAACATTTGGACATCGGTAGCCATGGAATCTATATAATACTAGAGTTCACAGAACACCTTATGCCGCACAGTGATGAGAAAAAGTACATGGGAAGGGTCTTTTAATCTCTTGCTTTGCATTTCCGAGCACAATCTATAACCTACAATCCTCAATTTTGTCTAAATGTTGATATGCCCCAACGGTGTGAACACAGCCGGCACATTTGATTGGTCAAGATGGCAGAAAATAATGTAATATTTTGTGCTTTAAACTGCTGCTAAACTGGAGGTTTTTGGAAGTGACAAGAAGGTGATTCGTGTTCTAGTGTTCAAGTATACAATTCGATTGAAAAAAAAAAAAAAGTTTTAAAGGCTGTAGAAAAAAAAAGGTTTTTTTGTTTTGTTTTGTTTTTTTCCCCGGAAGTCTACCGCTGTTGATGCCCCATCTTTTACACTACCTTAATTAATACATTAAATTAGTTGTTCGTGCCTGTTGTTTGTATGCTTCATGACATCCACTAAAAACAGTACGTTTCCTGTTTGAAATGATTTTCTATTTTGTTTGACTATCAGACAGGCAGACAGACTGAAGCAATTACCTTATTCCTCTGTGCGTATATGCACTTGGGATGGGATTCCGTATAATTTGCCAAAATTGGAGCCAAAGTACTGCTAAACTGTAGATTCATGTTCCGATTCATGTTATGATTTGTGTTCCACAGTGTTCAAAATATAAAATTCAATTAAAATTAAGGTGTTCGTTCATCAATCAAAGAATGACGGCTGTAGACAGAGATAGACAGACAGATGAAGCGAACCGGATTATTAACCCCACTTTTCACGTCGCACATGCAGGCAAATTATTGCTGCTCATTAATATTATGTGTACATCGCCAGGTTATGAGTGGCTTATCTTGGACCCGCTTCCTGACCATTGACACTGAAGCTGATAAGCCACGGATAACTCCTGGCAGGGTCCCCGTGCCAAATCTCGCATTGCCTTACTGGTGATTTAATTATCCCAGATGGAGAACCATGCTCTCTAAACCCCACCTTTGTCTATTAATTACATATGGCTGAGTGGATCTGTAGGTGGGACGTTGGCTAGACTAGCACAGCGAATCAGTGGCGTACAACCTCCTGTCTACTTATGACAAACTATTTCTAACAACAAGTCTTGGTTTGAAAGGTACATATTTATAGGAGATTGCAGTGTCACATAAGAAACAGTGTTATCCCGAACACAGAAGAAACCCTGATACAGTAAACCATGTACAGCAAGACATAAATAAGCTCCTCATACATCTGGGAAATTAGATAAAAAGGGGGACAGAATGAGGAAGGAGAAGTCAGGCCATGTTGCCGACCCTTTTCTCACGCTGTACATGAGCAGGCTTGCCCATGTGGGTCCAAACTAGGTGGAGATGCAGTTGCATGAGAGATGCAGGTGAAGGTGCCCTGTCATGCAGTATCGTGTGGTGCTTAGCTCTGAAAATAACTGTTTTTTGACTGCGATTAATGCTCCACAACAGTGCGAGTCAATGAAGGGTATGCACTTGAAGATGCAAGGGTTTATGGTGTGTGTATAAAGACGTGTGAGAAGTCAGTTCTACTGGGACTTAATCAGCACCCATTCTGCTTTGTGCTTTGAGCAACGCCTCCCTTGGTGCCTTTCCGTTCTGCTAGGATTGCCTTGTGTTCCTCTTGGCACTTTGGGAAGTGCTTTGCTTGGCGCCTTTGCATTCCATTCAGAGTGCTTTGCTTTCTACTAGGAGCACCCGTCCCACTTGGTGCTTTATCATTCCACTTGGTGCTTTCTCATTTCACTTGGTACTTTGGAAAGCCCATGCAACCTGGCCAGGTCTTCCTCCCTCAGGACGGGAACTCCCTCAGGATCTGGAATTGGAACTCAGCGCCGCCCTGCTGTGCACCGTACTTGGACTGCTTTCTTCTCCCGAACTGGACTGTGCCCGATCTGCATGTCAATTCCTCGCAAGGTACTCCATCACTGATTTTATTGTCCTTGCACTGTGCTTCCAATCAAGTCTGTTTTTGGCAACCGACACTGATTGATTGAGGCGCACTGCAAGCAAGCCACAATAATTTGATCCTCAGAGCGTGGGGGAGGGGTGCTTTGGGAAGTGCCTCGTTTTATTCGGCTTGACTGGGATGCTGGAACAGCGAAATATTACGACAATTAACAATGCTCACCGCAGACAGGTAGGTGGTCTTTCTGTCTTCTACCGACTCCTCTCCTGCCTTGCTCCCCCAGCTCTCTCTGTGCTTTGTCCCCCAAATATTCCTACAGGTCGCACAAGATCTGCCAGCAACCCTCTGATGGTTAAACTGCCGAAATCTCGGCTCTCTGCTAACCTTCACTCTTTCATTCCTCTTTTCTCCCGCCTCTGGAACAAACTCCCACACTCCCTTCAATCCCACTCCTCCCTCCAGGTCTTTAAAACAGCTGTTCACCACCATCTCTTATCTTTCCCCATCCAAAACCTTGATCTTTTCTACCCCCACTAATTCACCCCAGATCCACCTTGTTTGAAATTCCAACTTCTTTCATGGAAGTCCTGGCAGTGTCCATATGTTTTATACCTCTCCCACCCCCCCCCCCCTTCCCATGCCTCCCCCCCACCCCCCAAAGCCCTCTCCCTCCCACAGATCTCTCGATGTCCCTGCTCTCAAATTTTGTGTTTGTGTTCCTCCCCCTCTCGCCCCATCATGTCTACCGCTCCCCATGTTATATGTTTTATGTGTCGGTTTGTCTTTCTGTATGATTAATGTTCGCTCTTTCACGAGCCTCGATCTTGTATACAAAAAAAAAAAAAAATGCAATGCTGGAATGGCGATTATTTGGTCGAAATACTGGTGAGGTGAAGTGTTTTGAGAATGTATATTTGAATACTGAGTTGGGGAATGAAGGTTTGGAAATGAGGTAGACAACAATGGGGAACGTTTTAACTACAATCACAACGCATGTCCCTGCCCCTAATACGAGGGGATGGGTAACCTAATTAAACAGAATCACTATGGAAATGACTTAACTCCAGGGTTATTTTTTGTGTTGGAATGTAACTCTCCAAGGTCTTTCCAAATCCGCAACAATATCAACAAGTAAATGACAGATTAGGAATATTCTAAACAGAATACTTTTAAAATTCACACTAAGAGGTTAAATTAAATTATGATTAAGCTCAAATTAAATTGAGAGGTTAAATCAAGAGGTTTAAATTAAACAATGATGAACCATCGTTTTTTAAATTAAATGCACAATCAGGGAATCTCTTTATATGTCATGGACATACAAACACAGATGATTTCGAGTTAATTGGTTAATTATCTCACCACCTGGATGGAAATTAAAAAGGGCTCCATTACTTTTTGCATATCAAAGTCATGAATCATCATGCCACGTCTGCTGATGGACTGACTGAAGGACATTGTTGTGGCTTTAACAACTGATGTCGACTTTTTCACTTCAAATGAAGAACTATGAGTGACTAAAGGTCAGATTTTCGGACAGAATTGTAAACTGCAATTGATGAGTTTGTGCAATTTAAAATGTATTAAAATGAAGTGAGTTCCTTAGTTGAGGAGGAACATAAGTGAGAAATGTTTCATCACAAAACATCTCATTCTCATGTTAGGATCTACAACGCCAGTGCGTGTTAAAGAAATGCCACACAGTCAGGTCCAATTGGATTTAACGAACGGCTCCTGGTCAAGATGGAGACTCGACACCCGGACGCTTGAGAGTGCCTCATGACCCCTGTACATACATATTAATACAACAACCAGTCCAGACTGGTGTGGTGGTCTCCTTCCCTCCCACATGTTACATAAACTGGGTGGAAATGTAATTTTTAAAAAAGCTTTTATTTTTTAATTATTTTGTAAAAATTTCTAAAAACAAAAACATTTCAGTTTGAGATTGACGAAAAATAAATTCACAGATCACTGACAAGAAAATCTTAATGTAATCCATTTTAAATTCAGTCTGTAACACAACAAAATGTAAAAAGTCAAGGGGTGTGAATACTTTCTGAAGACACTGCGTGCACTACCTACCTCTTCGCAAGCGATTGTATACAATTGGAAAATAAACTGTTCAACGCTCAAGAAACTGTGCATCACATTTCTGGCCATATTGCTTGACCGTGACCGTTTCCCTTGGTTTTCTGTTCCAGATTAACCTGCGTACTAGCTATAGCCTCCACCTTCAGGATCCCTGACCTTCTACTCAATATGTGTCAAAAAGTGCCACCGAGATTGGAGAAGATGCCGACGGCGAGGAAGCCATGAAATGCAGTTAAAAATTTTAACGTTTGCGTGGACCACGGCGACATGCTCAAGGCGCTTAGTCTCACGACAAATCCTGATAACCGTTTGGCCTGATAATTTGGCCAAAGGCCAAAGTTAAGCCAAAGTTGGCCAAAGTTGGCCAAAGGTTTGGCAGAGCTATCCCCAAAACCTTAACAGAGTTAAGGGGCAGAAAGCTGACATCACAGAAAACAGATCGAAGGCCATTGTTTGTGACATTTACTATGACAGCAAATGCATAAAATACTGAGCATCTTCCACGCGGTATAAACAGATCCCGGTCAAACAGCCTTAGCATGGAGGAGGGAATATAAAATCGCAGCATTGCAACCCAACATGTCACAATATACCAAAAACAGAATCAAGAATTATGATAATAACAATAAAGCAACATAAATATTAAAATGAATGGTAAGAGCAGGAATAATTTGGCCTCTTCCATCCATATCCAGACTCATTGCTGAATTGACTCCACATTATAAGGTGTTTATAATTCATTAAATTTAAAACAAATTAACATGCAACTGCACAATACAATTGAGATGAGAAGTGTTGGGACCCCCACCCATGAATACAAAAAATATCCTCGAAACATGGAAATGTGTTTTTAAAGTTTTGGATCGACCACTCATTTAGCCTTTCATTAGACATGCTTGTTGTAAGGTGCAAGACTTGCAAATGTACAAAAGATGCAGAATCTCGGAGCTGTTGGGTACAACTGGGAAGGGTTGGTAGAGAGAGAGAGAGAGAGAGACAGAGTCAGAGAGACAAAGACAGAGTCAGAGAGACAGAGTCAGAGAGACAGAGTCAGAGAGACAGAGTCAGAGAGAGAGAGAGACAGAGAGACAGAGTCAGAGAGACTGAGACAGAGAGAGAGACAGAGTCAGAGAGAGAGAGACAGACAGAGTCAGAGAGACTGAGACAGAGTCAGAGAGAGAGACAGAGAGACAGAGTCAGACAGACAGAGTCAGACAGACAGAGTCAGAGAGACAGAGTCAGAGAGACAGAGTCAGAGAGACAGAGTCAGAGAGACAGAGTCAGAGAGACAGAGACACAGAGACAGAGTCAGAGAGAGAGTCAGAGTCAGAGAGACAGAGTCAGAGAGACAGAGACAGAGTCAGAGAGACAGAGTCAGAGAGACAGAGAGAGAGAGTCAGAGAGACAGAGTCAGAGAGACAGAGTCAGAGAGACAGAGACAGAGAGACAAAGTCAGAGACAGAGAGACAGAGACAGAGTCAGAGAGAGACAGAGACAGAGTCAGAGAGACAGAGACAGAGAGACAAAGTCAGAGACAGAGAGACAGAGTCAGAGAGACAGAGTCAGAGAGACAGAGACAGAGAGACAAAGTCAGAGACAGAGAGACAGAGTCAGAGAGACAGAGACAGAGACAGAGACAGAGAGACAGAGTCAGAGAGACAGAGACAGAGACAGAGAGACAGTCAGAGAGAGAGTAAGAGTTGGGGATGCAAGATTTTGAAGGAAACACAGAATTGAGGCATTCGGCCTTCTCACAACCGGAGTCGCCTGTGGTGCCATTTGAAGTGAGGGAAGGGACGAACGGGGAGCATACACCAGAGACAGACTTAACAAGGCACCAGCAAGTTTTAGAGGAGGGAGACAAGTTTGAAAGCTCATTCTTGAGAATCGCCAGATGTTGTGTTCTGGCTCTCCTGAGAATCGACACACTTGTTGTGTAGACACACAAATACATTATTTTCATTCCATTAGATATTTTGGGGATAAAAAACATGTTAAGTCCAGGAATGAAATTAATGAGGAAAAGCAAGCAATGCTAAATGTAAACAGTGTGCCACAAAACCCGATTCACGGTACACGGTACAGCCACCCCGCTTGGCCATGTCCCTTTGAAATTGCAGCAGAACAGGCAGTGGTATTGTTGATTGTGACAGTCGGAGAAGCTTCCGGGTGGCTTAGACGGCTTAGCTGCTGTAAAAAGCTGATAAAGTGTATTAGTTATTGACTAGCTGTCGAGGCATTATGTATGAGCACGGTGGGAAAAAGTTCGACCAAAAATCTATGCGACTTGAATGCTTTTCATGGCTTTTTTTAAACCATGCAGGCGTGCACATGAAGAGAAGGTCTAGACAAAGGCAAGCTCCACTTACTTTCATAAATTACTTTCACACAAATTTAACCTTTTCGGAGAATGATCACCCGTCGAACATGAGGCCTGGCCAGCCGGTTCATGAAGACTCGGGAGAAGCTTCCCACCCCACAAGGAAGGTGGGATAATGGTGGCCGTTAAAGAAGAAGTACGATGATCACCCATATTATATTTCGATGTGAGGCTTTACTAGTAGGCTGATCTCTGTTCCTTCTCACTGACACCACAGTTTTTTCTGTATTTGAAAAACCAAACCATATTGCTACTGTTTCAATGAAATAATAGTTTTTTATACCGTATAATATACAGTATATACATTATAATTATACAGTATAATATATACATTTTATACTGTATAATATATACAGTATATACAGTATAATTATACGGTATAATATATACATTTTATACTGTATAATATATACAGTATATACAGTATAATTATACAGTATAATATATACATTTTATACTGTATAATATATACAGTATATACAGTATAATTATACAGTACAATATATACATTTTATACTGTATAATATATACAGTATAACTATACAGTATAATATATACATTTTATACTGTATAATATATGAGAGAGACTGAGAGACACTGTATAATATATACAGTATATACAGAAAATATACATTTTATACTGTATAATATATACAGTATATACAGTATAATTATACAGTATAATATATACATTTTATACAGTATAAAATAGTTTATACAGTATAATATATACATTTTATACTGTATAATATATACAGTATAACTATACAGTATAATATATACATTTTATACTGTATAATATATACAGTATATACAGCATAATTATACAGTATAATATATACATTTTATACTGTATAATATATACAGTATATACAGTATAATTATACAGTACAATATATACATTTTATAATGTATAGTATATACAGTATATACAGTATAATTATACAGTATAATATATACATTTTATACTGTATAATGTATACAGTATATACAGTATAATTATACAGTATAATTATACGGTAGTATAATTATACAGTATAATATATACATTTTATACTATATAATATATACAGTATATACAGTATAATTATACGGTATAATATATACATTTTATACTGTATAATATATACAGTATATACATTATAATTATACAGTATAATATATACATTTTATACTGTATAATATATACAGTATATACAGTATAATTATACGGTATAATATATACATTTTATACTGTATAATATATACAGTATATACATTATAATTATACAGTATAATATATACATTTTATACTGTATAATATATACAGTATATACAGTATAATTATACGGTATAATATATACATATATACATTTTATACTGTATAATATATACAGTATATACAGTATAACTATACAGTATAATATATACATTTTATACTGTATACTATATACAGTATATACAGTATAATTATACAGTATAATATATACATTTTATACAGTATAATATACAGTATATACAGTATACAGAGTCAGAGAGAGAGAGACAGAGACTGTATTATGCTGTATATATACAGTATATACAGCATAATTATACAGTATAATATATACATTTTATACTGTATAATATATACAGTATATACAGTATAATTATACAGTACAATATATACATTTTATACTGTATAGTATATACAGTATATACAGTATAATTATACAGTATAATTATACAGTAGTATAATTATACAGTATAATATATACATTTTATACTGTATAATACATACAGTATGTACAGTATAATATATATACTGTATAATTATATATATTATACTGTATTTATACTGTATATATTATACAGTATAAAATATACATTTTATACTGTATAATATATACATTTTATACTGTATAATACATACAGTATAATGTATACATTTTTATACAGTATAATATATACATTTTTATACAGTATAATATAATATACTTTTATACAGTATAATATACAGTTTCAAATATACAGTGAAATAATACAATACTTTTAATCACCCATCCCAACTCTCTCTTCCTCATACACTACATGACCAAAAGTATGTGGACACCCGAACATCGAACATCTCATTCCAAAATCATGGGCATTAATATGGAGTTGGTCCCCCTTTGCTGCTATAACAACCTACACTCTTCTGGGAAGGTTTTCCACTGGATCTTAGAACATTGCTGCGGAGATTTGCTTCCATTCAGCCACAAGAACATTAGTGAGGTCAGGCACTGATGTTGGGCGATTAGGCCTCTGGCATCCAAAGCCAACTCCACTCTTCGTTTGCTGACTTCCTCTATTCTTGTAGCCAACATGTGGCTCTCAACGGAACCCTTTCTTCTCCTCTCCTTGTTAAGGCTTGAGTACCCTGAGGCAGTGTTCTCGGCCCCATCTTCTTCCTAATCTTCATCACTGATCTCTTACTCTGGAAAATGCTCGTCTTTTTCCTGATGACTCCACTCTCTACCGTGTCATCCCTAATCCATCTGTCAAACAGGCCTCTTCCCTCTCCTCAGACTTTGACAAGATCACAATCTGGTCAATCTCTTGGAATATGTCTTTCAATCCTGAGAAATCCCCCCCCCCCCTCTCTCTCTCTCTCTCTCTCTGAAAAGACCGTACCACAAATCCTCCCATCTACTTCCTCAACAACCGTCTTGAAGAGGTTCAGTAATCACTCAAACTCTTGGGCCACACTGTCAGCCATGATCTCTCTCGGGCAAACCACATTTCAAATTTCCTCCGTCGTGCAATGTCCTTCCTTGGCACACCTGAGCCCCCATCCACCTGAGCATCCTCCGTCGTGCAATGTCCTTCCTTGGCACACCAGAGCTCCCATCCACCTGAGCATCCTCCGTCGTGCAATGTCCTTCCTTGGCACACCTGAGCTCCCACCCACCTACAAGGCCTTCCTCCGCAGCTTGATGGAGTACTGCTCTCCCACCTGGGCTGGCTCCTCGCCTCACGTCTTGTTCAGCTTGACGTCGTGGAAACAAACTTTATCTCAATCATCATATTAATAATTGTTTTCTCACCTCCCCCCCCCCCCCCCCCTCCTCCACCCACACACGTGTGGGATATGCACACTCACTGGATATTCTTTCTCTTTTCTTCCAAACCTCCAAAGTAAAGGTCATCTTTCACCTCATACAAAGAAAAATGCTATTTAGTTTATCACGTTAGTAATACTAACATACATTTATTTAACATAATATATCTATTTACTCGACTTATTTTTACTTATTACATGCTTAGTAGTTTTGGATATCTATCACTATTTAACAGCAACTATCAAGATTTATTTTTTTCTCACTTGTTCCTGTAAGAGTGAGGATATTTACTCTGTGCACGTATCGCAAAGCTGAGTTAAGCAACAAGTTCACTCTGTCTCTCTGACAGACACAGTTGATGGTTAAGGAACTACTGGGTTTAAATTGAATTTTATATTTTGAACATTGTAGGTGACGAATGGGAACATAACTCGGAACACGAATCTGCAGTTTATCATTACTTTGGTTCTGAATTTGTCAAATTGTACTGAGTCTCGGCCTGAGCACGCATGCACATAGAGGAATAATGTGATTGTTTAATCTGTCTGCCTGTGTGGCAGGCAAACTAATTTGAAAATCATCATAAGGACACAAACAACAGGTCATAAAGACAGGAGGCCATAAAGGACACAAACAACAGGTCATGAAGACAGGAGGCCATAAAGGACACAAACAACAGGTCATAAAGACATGAGGTCATAAAGGACACAAACAGGAGGTCATAAAGGACACAAACAACAGGTCATAAAGACAGGAGGCCATAAAGGACACAAACAACAGGTCATAAAGACAGGAGGTCATAAAGGACACAAACAACAGGCACAAATAACAAGTTTAAAGTGTTCAATAATGTGGCGTAAAAGAGGGTACATCAACGTTGATAAACTTCCGAATAAATCGTTTGTAGAACACAAATCGCCTAATTTGCATTTCCACAAACCTCCAGTCTGGTTGTACTTTTTTTTTTCTTTTTTTTTGTATACTGAATCGAGGCTCGTGAAAGAGCTAAAACCGGTACTTGGGCCCAAGTTTTGGGCTTGGGCTTGGGCCCATCTTGGACCGGTACTTGGGCAAAACTTTATGCTGTCTCGACTGAATCGATCTGCGCCACATTCTCTGGGGGTGGGAGGACTTCGACATCGGACAAAAATGGCAGCTCGTGCTTGGAAATGTAAAGCAAGAGTTTAAAAGACCCTTTCCATGTCCTTTTTTCTTTGTGGGGGTGTGTGGGGGTAAGGTGTTCTATGAACGTTCTAGTTTAATGAGCATCAATACAAAATTGTAATTCTTTTTTCATAGAAAATAACTTTTCTTTCTTTTCTATGTTTCTTTTATTATTATTTTTTTTCCTAAAAAATAATTTTGAACATTATGACAGAGCTGCTTTCCTTCATCTATCTATAATTCCAGTAATCTCTGTGTGTGTGTGTGTGTGTATGTGTGTATGTCTGTGTGTTTGTCTGTGACCGCTGTTTCTCGACAACCACGGGTCCGATATACTTGAAACTTGCCAGGTATATTGCTGGGGACCTGAGGATGTGCCTTTTCAAGGTTTCATATTAATCGGACAAGTAGTTACCGAGCTATGTCCAAAAAACGATACAACCAATCAGAGAGCAGCGAGCTATCACGTGTGCCGAACGTGCCGAACAGACTCTGCCTCGGACGGCACATTTGAGAGCGTATTCATTTATTTCACGTTGGCAAACTATGTTGGCGTTAAACTATGTTTTAAAACTAATTAAAACTAATTTGCGATTCTTTCACTTTCCTGCGCGTTTGTGCACGCTATGGCGATTTCTTTACCAAACTCCGCAAGCCGTTCGCTTTGGACCAAACCATTTCATGTAAATAGAGGGGGGGGGGATTGTCACCGTACTCGCAAGCCGTTCGCTTTGGACCAAACCATTTCATGTAAATAGAGGGGGGGGGATTGTCACCGTACTCGCAAGCCGTTCGCTTTGGACCAAACCATTTCATGTAAATAGAGGGGGGGGATTGTCACCGTACTCGCAAGCCGTTCGCTTTGGCTTTGCGAATGCACCAAACCATTTCATGTAAATAGAGGGGGGGGATATAATTTTAGATATATATATAGTACGGGCATGCCCTAGTTATAGAAAATGGCTAACATCACCGCAATTCATAAGAACGGACATACGAAGATGAATCCTCTTTACTGTAAATAGGTGAGCCTTCTTAACATAATTATTGGAAAGGTAATATAATCAATAATGGCTGCTGACTTCAGGTCTTTATTTATTTAACTATTTAGTCTTAAATTAAATTTGGTGAGTTTGATTGCTGTCATGACCACTGCAGGGTGGGAGGTTTATCTGCCTATGGCAGATAGTGATTTTTTTATTTTTATAAAGACACATTTATCTATCTATAATTCCAGTAATCTCTGTGTGTCTGTGTGTCTGTGTGTTTGTTTGTTTGTCTGTGACCGCTGTTTCTCGACAACCACGGGTCCGATATACTTGAAACTTGCCAGGTATATTGCTGGGGACCCGAGGATGTGCCTTTTCAAGGTTTCATATTAATCCGAGAAGTAGTTACCGAGCTATGTCCAAAAAACGATTCAACCAATCAGAGAGCAGCGAGCTATCACGTGTGCCGAACGTGCCGAACAGACTCTGCCTCGGACGGCACATTTGAGAGCGTATTCATTTATTTCACGTTGGCAAACTATGTTGCCGCTATGTTGGCGTTAAACTATGTTTTAAAACTAATTAAAACTAATTTGCGATTCTTTCGCTTTCCTGCGCGTTTGTGCACGCTATGGCGATTTCTTTACCAAACTCCGCAAGCCGTTCGCTTTGGACCAAACCATTTCATGTAAATAGAGGGGGGGGGGGGGGGGGATTGTCACAGTACTCGCAAGCCGTTCGCTTTGGACCAAACCATTTCATGTAAATAGAGGGGGGGGGATTGTCACCGTACTCGCAAGCCGTTCGCTTTGGACCAAACCATTTCATGTAAATAGAGGGGGGGGATTGTCACCGTACTCGCAAGCCGTTCGCTTTGGCTTTGCGAATGGACCAAACCATTTCATGTAAATAGAGGGGGGGGGATATAATTTTAGATATATATATAATACGGGCATGCCCTAGTTTATGTAAATGGACAAATAGACACAAACAGACAAAAACAGTTCAAAGTTCAGTCAACATCAAGTTCAGCTGAGTTTACACCGGTTCATGTTGGTAAATGTTTGGGAGAATAAAGGCTTGTATTTGTTTGAACGAAGGTTCAAGAAAGTTTGGATGCAAAATCCCTGAAAGCGACGCACCAAAGGCATAAGGCCTCAGTCACACTGGATCGTACGATTTCTGGATCATGCGATTGATGGCAATCTGGCCGAGGTACGACCATTCGTCAATGTTTGCTACGCTCTCCATTTGCGATCACAAACAGCGATTGGTCTTAGGGGTAATCATACGATTGGTGGTATGCGTGGTTGTGCGATCACCAATGATTGGAGAATATCGATCGCAAAATAAATCTTAGGTAATCGTGCGAATAGTGGTGGCGATCAGCGACCAATCGTACGGTCAATCGTGGCGATTTGCGACCGCTCGGACAATCAATCGTGGCGACTTGCGAACGCTCGCACTACCGATCGTGAGGTTGAACGACAGGTGGCACCACCAATCATCAGGTGGCAGGGCCAGTAGCACGACCAATCGTGCGACTACTTGACCCGCGATCATGCACGACTGGTGGTGCGTCCATGCGCGACTGGTAGTACGACCATGTAAGACCTGTCTGCGACCTCTTACGATTTGGAATCGCAGGTCAGAAGTTTTGAACATGACCATCGACCTTGTTGCGACTGATTTTGCTCTGGCGATCACCCACGACCTCTGCGACCAGTCGCGCGCTCTTTCTACGATTTGCCCGCGACTCACAAAATTTTCGGTCGCAGCTAGGTCGTAACCTGGTCGCAGGCCCGGTGTGACTGGGGCTTAATCGTAGCATTTCAAGAAACCAAGCTCTTCAATTAAAGAGAAGTTATTAATACTTATCCTGTTATACTCCCGAAATCTAAGCTTCCCTCTTCTTTCACTGTTCAAATAGTCTTTCAAAGTCTGTTGCTTCATACTGTTACGGATCTCCAAACGTCGGCTCTCCCCTTACCAAGGGGGGGGGGGGGGAGTTAATCCCATTGTCTCTTATCTGGCCGACGCGACCCTGGGGGTTATGACGCCACTTCCGGACGACGTTAACTAGGGTTGTAAGCCGTCTTATTATTACCTACTTATTAACGTCGCCCAGTAAGCGAGGAAATAACTCCCGCTCGAACCACGGATATGATGGGATATGCCGAGCGGATAGCAATCCGCGATCGGAGCTGTTAACAGGTGACTAGACCCGATTATAGCGGTTGCGATCGTGCCACGCTTACCCAATTGGAGAAAAGACTGATGCGATCGGATGGAGAGGAAACCAAGAAAATAGGAAGAACAAAGCAATTTATTAACAAATGTACAAGAGGAAGAGGAAACGAAAGAAATGTACATGAAAGAAAGAGGAAGGAAAAGCACACAGGGCAGTCTTAATTACAGGCTTAACTTATTCCCTGGAGAAACGGGCCCGTCTCACACACAGTCACTCACACGGGGATTGCAGATGAACAGGTTGGAAGGTCACCAGCGCATCCAGGCTCCAGTCCGGCTCCGGTCCAGGCGATGAAAAACCCGGCAGGCAGCTCTTCACAGTGTAACGTGAACGAATAATTATATCACGAGGGGGAAGGCTGGTATCCTGGTGGCGTACGTAATAGTTGCACACTCGCGCCAAATGCCCCCTCTCCAAGGTCCTGCTTTGAACTCCCAATGCCAGCGAGCCCTCTTTGATCATGCGCATATACTCTCGCGTTCTTCGTAATCACGACAGTCCTTGGCCGTCCTTCTTTAATCAGCACCAGCGAGTAAGTCCTCTCAAATGTGCGCTCCCAATAAGTCCTTTACCAAGCGCCTTCCAACAAGTCCTCTTTTAATCAATCTTTCACTCGAGTGCTGAGCGAGAGTCCTCTAAAAGGGCTTTGTGCGCTCGCTTTTATAATCCAGCCAGAGATCGCTCCGCAAGCCCAAAAGCCACGCCTATCAGGCGATGTCACTCCAGCCCTGGTTGGCTGGTGAGGTCTTACCGGCCCCGCCCTGACGGCTGGGTGACATGGCCACACCTTCTCCCTGGCGCTCCGCCCCCTTTTTCCAGGCCTCACCTCGTGGCGTATGGCGGCGTTGAGCGAGCTTACGGGCAGCTAAGGCTGCTGCTGCTGGCCAAGGAGCGTACCAAATTGGAAGGGGCCATGGGGCACAGACTGGGGAGTGCGCTTAGTGGCGTCGCTTGGAGAGGGAGGCTGCCAAAATGGACGGAATGAACGAAAGGGGGCCTACTTCTTATTTGATTGACACAACGCAGGTTCAACTATTGGAAAATGCCTTATCTAACACATATTATGAAATAACTGATGTCCTATGGTGACCTACGTGTTGCTTGTGGCCTATCTATGGGGTGCTATCTTTAACCTTTAATGATGTCATATTTATAAGCAAGTGTGGGTTCTCAAAACCGCAACAATACTCTTCTCTCCAGTCTTTCAAGTCTACTGCCCATTGCTACATCATGGTCTCCCATTTATAGCTCTGAGCTTTCCTACGCAAACTGGGATGCTGTACCCCATTTACCTGCAACTCCTCCCCTCCTGCTGTGGTTCATCCATGCATTATTGTCCTCCTGTTTCCTCTTCACTGCAATTTCGTTTTGTTAACACTTTGCCCTTTGTTGTTCTGCTCTTCCATTGAGGCTCAACTCCTACACACAAAAAAAGAAAAGAACAAGTCAGGAGACGACGATGGTTCACGAGCGAGCGGTATTTAGTGACAAAGGACGGACTATAACAGAAACAGGCCCAGACAGGCTAGGCCCGGAAATGTCAAAACGAAGGTTACTGACCTTGAAATGAGATAGAAAATAATGTATAATCAGTTATGAGGTTAGTTAGCTACACAATATCGAAAATTCGGTGAAAAATGAAATGAAAAAAATAAAATAAATAAATAAAACAAATAAAGAAAAAATGAAAAAAAAATATGAAAAATCGAGCTCCGTGGGGCTAGACACATGACATTGGCCTAACCAATATCGAAACCCCTGTCAGATTCCACCAACCCCCTCGGAGAAGATGTAGCTTGAACTCGATTACCCCCTAAAAAGACATCTTTTTGGGGCGTGGCTCCGCCCACAATGGGCGCAATACGCCCACTCTAGGCAGGACACAACTAGATCATGATATCAACCTCCCAGCCAAGTTTCATCAAGAT
Organism: Myxine glutinosa; assembly: GCF_964187855.1. Lineage (NCBI taxonomy): Eukaryota > Metazoa > Chordata > Myxini > Myxiniformes > Myxinidae > Myxine > Myxine glutinosa. The sequence continues at coordinate 137,892,454 of NC_136261.1, forward strand.
CGGATGATATCATCGGGTAGTTATGCTGCGGACAGACAGACACACAGACACACAGACAGACGCACACACATGACGAATATAGTGGTCACTTGATAACTCGTGAACCAATAGTATCTGGAAACTTGAGTGAAGTCGATGGCATGCCATCGCAAATCCCCAAGATTCCCACCTAAAGCAAAGTTGGAAGATTGCATAAAGGTACACCAGAATGACCTAATGTTAAATTATGAGTGATTCTTTTCCCCGTTTTGATCCCTGTGACCTGTTTTCCGTTTTGACCCACCCCCTGGGGCATTAACTTGGGGTCAAATCCCAAAAATTGTTATATATTTCATGTGACCCCAATGTTAATTGCATATACAAAGTTTCATTCAAAAATGTGCCCGGAATTGCATTTTGTGGTATTTGACCTTTTTACCCCACCCCAGGGGGTTGGGCCCAAATGACACTGCTCTTGCACTTTCTTGCCATGTGTGGTGATCATAACGACTAAGTTCAGTGAATTTCTGCTCAACCATTTAGGAGGAGATAACATGATGGTTGAACAGATATACGGACGGACAGAAGTATGGTTGGGCAGATGGACGGACAGGTTCCGCACGTACAGCCAATTACAATATCTACCCGTTTTTCAAAAATGTGGGGATAATAAAGACATTGCCGTCAAGACTTATAATTATATCTTGAATTATGTTTTGCATTTTAAAAAATCTTGCACATTGCATTGTTAACATTGCCAAATGCAACAATGACGAATGTCTGTTCAATTGCTGAATAGTCTCTGCCTGGCACACAAATTTATCACTCTTCCAAGCACAAATTTACACAATGGATACTTTTTGTTGTGATGTCAATTGTGAGTGATCTGAGACCTTCACTTTTATATTTATATCAATAGTCTTCTCTCTTGAGCTGTGTGTGACCAAAAACAGCACATTTATAAACAAGAATTGCTGCACAGCACATTAAAATCTGGTAACGGGCCGATTGGGAAACGTGCATTTAAGGTACTCTTGAAGGATGAACAGCGAGATTGGGAAACACATTTAATGCACTATTAAAAATTATCTCGACACCTCTTATCCATGCCACTCTCCCCACAGTTATATCAGAACGACCTTATTCGTCATATGGTCATGGATTGCTTAACCCCAATATGAGGTCGATCAAAAATTACATAATGCTATTTATTTTTTTTGTAATATGTGCAATGTAACGCTTGATTACGTAGCATAATGTAGCGCTTGATTACCGTGTGTTCTGATGGACTGTGAGTTCTGACGGGCTTGATTAAACCTTACTATTGTTCGACATATGATTCAATTTTCCAGGTTCCCTCATCATGAATAACACTCGACCCAAACAAAGCCAATGGAAATCTGATGCAACAAACCCGGGTAGTGTATAATCAGCAGAGGCCTACATGCCTAATGTGTTAGGCCCACCAGGAAACTAAGATGGTGGCCATATAATTTAATCTCGGTGCTACGGTGGGTGGAGTCAAGCGACAGATGTGAGTGTGGTCCGGCAGATGTCCACCCAATGGGTGCACATTTCAAAAATCGACCCCCAACAACAGCAACGTGAAGCTCTTGTAAATCTGCCACATGTTGCAGGTAAAAATCAAGATAAAACCAATATCTCCTTCATTTGAGAGCAATAACTACAGCTCTTAATATGTGTTGTCAGTTTTTAGTTTGAATGGATACACACACTCCTGAATTTGTACATAATTGTTTAAAGTTAAACCAGCATCACGCATAAGATTGCATTTTAACAATAAGGCATTTCCTATTTCAGGGTACGAAGAGGTTTTCATATAGATCGAAGCTAAACAGTCAAAATATCAAATCAAAAACGGCCTGGTGGCCACTGCTATTGTAACTGCTTGAATTAACAACTCAGATTTCAAAGCCCTGTCCCCTTTCCATTACTATCATGTCACCCAGCACAGTCTAAGGAATTAATTAATGTCAACATGGATGCACACTGTGTTTGTGCCAACCGCCCAAGGGATGCCTGCCAAACTCACTTTGCTTTGCGAAACTAACAGCAGCCTTGTGACACATCTGACAATTTATCTTCTCATCCCTGGTGTGAAAGCAACAGTGATGGGATGATGCGACTGGATACGGCAGCTTCATGGCCTTTACGATAATGTAGATATTTATTCAATATACTGAAGAATGTAATTAAATTTCTCACACTAACTGCCTTATTCATCTTGACAATGTGCAATTTCGATACAATCAGCATTGTTTCTCCATATTTGCCTATATTTTACAAAGACACAAAATATTAAATGATTGTTTGTAAAGCACTCCATTAAAATAGACAACCATGCAGTGAGTACACTATGGAATAGCATGTGGTATAGTGTGCATTTATATATATACAGTGGGATACAAACATCTGAGTTAACGAGTAGCAAATTTATTGAAGTAGATGTGACAACAAAACAAATCGTTATACTATGAAACCAAAAGTACTTTATAGGGACTCTTATGTATATACCAACACTTACTATAAGAGGAGAAATCAAATCTCTCTTTGTATATACACTCGGACCCCACTATTCACGGTTCCGCTATTCGCAGAATCCGCGTATTCGCGGTTGATAAAATGCGACACGTTTCTCTATTCGCAGAAAAATGGCCTGCAAATTCGCGTTTTTTTTTTCCTATTCACAGCCATGTTCCACGAATTCGTGGTTTTTCAGGGGTGCAAAAAAAAAAATCATGAGCCGCTAGCTTGACACATAAACCCATCTTAACACATATAAAACCCATCTTTCACCAGCCATGCATAAAGCCGCTGGACATATGCAAAAAAACATCTTCTACGAGCCGCGAGCATGACTTGCTTATACAGTACCTTCACTGCTGTGTGTTTTGCATTTTCATGGCTTTCGCAGGCATGAAGTTTAGCCGCACTATAAGCGAGCTTCGTGGGATATCCCACCAGATGTGTAAACAAGTCAACTCCGCAAATTATAGAATGCAAACGCTTCATTAAATCGATTACAGTTTGCAATTAATGGTAAAGCATCATCAGAGATCTTACACAATGAAAACGCTTCGGGGGATGTTCCATCAATGACGAAAACAAGTCAACCCCACTAATAATAGAATGAAAATGCTTCATCAAATCCATTATTGAAATTAGCAGATAGACTCGATAGGCATCATCCGATAACATCCCCCACAAAAAATGTGCAGAGTACCTCCCACAGATACTCACAATGCTCGCAATCCTACATGTACAGATTGTGTCCTCGATCTCGATCATTGTTCTCGTCCGTTGCTTTGACCTGTGTGTTTGACTCATTCTGCTCATAGTTCAGTCATGGCTCCCAAGTGCAAGACCAGTGCCGGAGATGCGTCGACTACCAAGAGACAGAAGAAAATGATGTGCCTGAGCCAGACAGTGGAGCTGCTCGACCGGCTTTCGAGAGGAGAGAGTGTGGCCTCTGTGGGCAGGCATTATGGCATCAACGAATCCACCATTGGCTACATACGGAAGAAGGAGAAGGCGATTCATGAGAAAGTTTCAGCGAGCGATGTATCGAGTACGAAGGTTGTCACCTATGTCCAGAATGCCCACATGGAAAGGATGGAGAAGACTCTCAGAATATGGATCGAGGACAACACGCAGACGAGGGACTTAATGCTGAAAACCATGATGCTGAACCGTTCCCTAAAACTGCTCATCAAGGACGAGTTGGACGCCATTCCAAAGGTTTCCGAGGAGGAGGTGGGCAGCGATGTGGAAGAATGCTGAGGTCCAGCCTCACAGACCAGTTCCTGGGCAAGTTGCTGCATGGCATTTGGGCGCTTGCAGACAGGGTGCAAGATGCTGACCCAGTCGTGGAGAGGTACCTCACATTCAAGAGGGGCTTGTATGATGCGCTGCTCCCATACAAAGAGCTAGATCAAAATGTTGGGCAATCTGTCAGGCAGCTCCCCATTACCCATTTCTTCAGCCCTGCTCCCAACATCTCAAGACCATCAACACCCTCTCATGCCTTCCTCTCAGCATTCTCACCAGCATCCTCACCTTCTCCTACCTCTCCTGGCTCTCCCTTAGTGCACGATTTTTCTGCACCATAATTTGGGTCGCCCTCAAAGTTCGCGGAATTCATGGGATTTTAATTCACCACCATCATCATCATCATCATCATCATCACCATCATCATTTGAAAGTTGAGTGTGTTTGTAAAATAAAAATGTAAACATTACATGATGGTGTTGTGGGTTTTTTTTCACTTTCACGGTACTGTGTGGTTAAGCACTTTCAATAAACTGTAAGCTCAATTTTTCAATAAATTGGAAATGGTACTGTACCTGGTGTTGTCGTTTTTTTTTTTTTCGAAGCATTTTTTTGTGAAACTGTAATCATGTGCATTTGCAGTCGAAATCATTTTAAACTTTTAAAATTTTCCTCTATGAATCAGGAACCGCCAGGAACCTACAATGTATCCCCCTTTTCCCCATTGAAACAATGCCGTGGCATACATTCACGGGATTTTCATTGACCTTTGCGGATTATCGCCGACATTAGTGCATTTTGTCTCACCATTTGCGGGACTTTCATCAACCTTCGCGGATTATTGTCGACATTGTCGGGACTTGCCTCGCCATTCGTGCTTTGTTCCTCTCTATTCGCGGATTTTCACAGCTCGGGAACCTATCCCCCCTTTTTCCATTGAAACAATGCCCCGCTATTCGCTGCAGAATACACAACTGGCTCATTCTTCCCACTGAGCTGGTACTCATTTTGCTGACCTCAGAAGGATGACAGATTGAGTCAACTTACCTGGTATTATTTAAAGGCACGATCGAGACTCAAACTCAGGACCTTAGGGATCTTAAGCCAGCCACCCTAACCATTAAGCAAATGCCAGACTTCAAAGGACTTAGGATATGTATATATATATATATATATATATATATATATATATATATATATATATATATATATATATATATATATATATATATATATATAGAAAGATGTGAGGCATCTTACCCCACCTTATTCTCCACTCAAAGCATAAATTTTATTCTTTTTCTCTTCTATCTAATTAATCCCTCCTCCATATGAGGTCAGCCGCCTGAGTTTTCCACCTAAGCACTGCTCTAACTTGAAAATCCTCTCTCTACACCCACACGCCTCTCATGTCCCTCTCCACCACATCCTTCCGTCTCAATTTGAGTCTGCAAATTCTTCTTTGTTATCCATATCAAAGGCGTGCCTGACCACACCCCCATCTACCCTCCTGAGCACATGCTCCAATCAAAGCAGAAGTCCCACTTGTGCCTTTTCACTATAACCCTTACTCCACCCTCTGATGTCCTCATTTCTCTTATTTCCCCTCAGAGAGATGCCTTCAGCCCTCTCAGGATTTGCATCTCTGTCCTCTGCAGCAATTATCCATCCTTTTATCAATGCCCAGGCCTCTGCTCTGTACAGGAAAACGGGTCTTATTATCATAATGTAAATCTTCATCCTCAGCCTAGCCAGAAGCTTTTCATCATGTATCACCTCAGAAACACTACTCCATTTAATCCACCCTGAGGTATTGAATTTTGCCATGTGCTTTAACTCATTGACTCCTAACTTGAATATCCACATCCTCTTTTGCTCACTATGCTCTCTGTTTCCCCACAGTTATCCTCAGCCCCCACTTTCCAGACTTTCCTACCACACAACCATTACATTCTGAAGTCTGTACTAAGAGTCTGATGTCACCAAACTGCAAACATTTATTTAGGTTACCCTCCTCTTCCTTCCTCACTCAACAGATTCAGCAACACACCACAAATAGAAAAGTATAAAGAGCTGACCCTTGATATAACCCCACGTTTATCTCAAATGCAAGAGAGAATCAGCTTCAATATTGGAAAAAATACATGGCTGGTCTGGTGATAATTCCTTTCAATATGCTTGCTGGTCATGGTGGTGTTTAAGTCAGGTGATGAGGATGTTTAAATCAGAATGAAATAAATCTCACACATTTAAAACGCAATGTGTTGAAAATGAAGTCCGGTTGATGATTACTCCTTCCGTCGTCTCTCCAGCGGTTGGTGAAGAAGGAAATATTTATCGGTGCTGAGCTGCCCTGGCTTCAAGATGGCGTCAGTTGCAAACAGAAGAGGAGATCTGTTCGTCGTCGTCGTGATTGTTCAGTCAAACAAATGAAGTCCACTTCGCGCAATGGTCTTGGTGGTGTATAAATAAAAGTCACGATTAAATATTGATGTGTTGAGCAACTTGTGAATAAAATGAAAGACTTGCAAGGAAAAGCACGCTTCAAACTCCTAATCGTGTCGTCAGACGAGCTCTCTGCGTGTGTAGTGTGTACTCCTTCGTATCCATCACGCCTATAGGCTCTCTGGAAGGACTCCACTCATTGGCTAATAATGTTCACACGTTTGCTTTCTTACTGCTATTAACAAAAGGTAAAGAAAAACTAACGAGTCACTACAGGGGGGTAAATAGACATATTGACTAACCAGTTAACGTGAAAACCCTGTAGCTCACAGTTTCCTTTTGACTTTGATTCCTTGAACAAACTCCAGGATTTTCCTCTCCACAAGTTTCACCCTGACTTTCATGTCTTGCCATTGGCATTTACCTGCTACCAGTGTATTTCTTGCTGGCTAACTGACATCTTTGTGGACTTAACATCTCGTACCTGGAAAGTCGGCAGCTGGGAACCCTGCGTGACCTGCAAGAAGTTGCACCTCACGAAGCTGCATGACGAAACACAGATGGTCAGTAACATCTGCATGTCCAGCTCATGACAATCCACAGAATCTATCTATAATTCCAGTAATCTCTGTCTGTACGTCTGTACGTCTGTACGTTTGTTTGTTTGTCTGTGACCGCTGTTTCTCGACAACCACGGGTCCGATATACTTTTAACTTGCCAGGTATATTGCTGGGGACCCGAGGATGTGCCTTTTCAAGGTTTCATATTAATCGGACAATTACTTACCGAGCTATGTCCAAAAAACGATTCAACCAATCAGAGAGCAGCGAACGATCGCGTGTGCCGAACGTGGAGGACACACTCTGCCTCGGATGGCACATTTGAGAGCGTATTCATTTATTTCACGTTTGCAAACTATGTTGGCGCTATGTTGGCGTTAAACGATGTTTTAAAACTAATAAAAACGAATTTGCGATTCATTCGCTTTCCTGCGCGTTTGTGTACGCGATGGCGATTTCTTTACCAAACTCCGGAAGCCGTTCGCTTTGGACCGAACCATTGCATGTAAATAGAGGGGGGGGATTGTCACCACTCGCAAGCCGTTAGCTTTGGACCAAACCATTTCATGTAAATAGAGGGGGGGGGGGATATAATTTTAGATATATATATATAGTATATATATATATATATATATATATATATATATATATATATAGTATATATATATATATAGTATATAGTATATATATATATATGCCGAACGTGGCGGGCACACTCTGCCTCGGATGGCACATTTGAGAGCGTATTCATTTATTTCACGTTTGCAAACTATGTTGGCGTTAAACTATGTTTTACAACTAATAAAAACGAATTTGCGATTCATTCGCTTTCCTGCGCGTTTGTGCACGCGATGGCGATTTCTTTACCAAACTCCGGAAGCCGTTCGCTTTGGACCAAACCATTTCATGTAAATAGAGGGGGGGGATATAATTTTAGATATAGATATAGTACGGGCATGCCCTAGTATTAGAAAAGCCAAGATTATAATGTATCTCATAGTAACTAGTTCCTTCATGTGTGATGCCGGTTCTTGAGTTCCTTCCGAGAGGCTGGAGTTCCCCAAGTCAGTGTTCTAGGCCCCCATCCTATTTCTAATCTTCATGAACGATCTCTCTGAATCTGGAAAATCGTCTTAATATTTTTGCTGATGACTCCACCCTTTTTATTAATTTTTTTTTATATACAGAATTGAGGCTCGTGTAAGAGCTAACACATTGAACATGAAAACATGCATAGACACATAAAACGTACAATGAAGGGAGCAGAAAACAAAAGGAGAGGGAGGGAAGCACACAAGCACAACAACAGTAGAGAACAGGGACGTCGGTAGATCTGTGGAAGGGAGAGGGCTTGGGGTGAGGAGGGAGGGGTACACAGTTTATATATTTATTTATTTTTGAAGACAAGATCGAGGCTCGTGAAAGAGCTAACATTAATCACACAAAAAAATCAAACAGACACATAAAACATATAATAAGGGAAGCGGTAGACAAGATGGGGAGAGAGGGGGAAGCATACAAACACAACATTTGAGAGCAGGGACATCAGGAGATCTGTGGGAGGTAGAGGGCTTGGGGGGGGAGAAGGCTTGGGAAGGGGCGGGGGGTGTGAGAGGTAAAAACCACATGGCCACTGCTAGGACTTCCAGGAAAGAGGTTCGTATTTCAAAAAAGTGGATCTGGGGTGAATTAGCAGGGGTAGAAAAGATCAAAGTTTTGGATGGGGGAAGATAAGAGATGGTGGTGAACAGCTGTTTTAAAGACCTGGAGGGAGGAGTGGGATTGAAGAGAGTGAGGGAGTTTGTTCCAGAGGTTGGAGAAAAGAGGAATGAAAGAGTGAAGATGAGCAGAGAGTCTTGATTTTGGCAGTTTAACCATAAGAGGGTTGCTGGCAGATCTTGTGCGACCTGTAGGAATATTTGGGGGACAGAGCACAGAGAGAGCTGGGGGAGCAATGCCAGAGAGGAATCGGTAGAAAACAGAAAGACCACAACCTGTCTGCGGTGACTGAGTGAAAGGCCCTTGGAGTTAGCTTCATCTCGGGAGATTCCAATGATTCTGAAAGCTTTGGTTTCGACAGCGTGAAGCCGAGCTAGGTGTGAGGCAGGAGCACCAGCCCAGAGGGGAGAATAGTGTTCCATTGAGCTGCGGTTGAAAGCTTTGTATGTGGTGAGGAGCCTAGGTGTGCCAAGGAAGGACTTCGCACGACGGAGGATGCCGAGTCGGCGACTGGCTTTGGAGGCCAGCTTGGAAATGTGGTTTTCCCAGGAAAGATCATGGCAGATAGTGAGACCCAAAAGCTTGAGTGGCAGAACTTCTTGGAGAGCATTGTTGAGAAAGTAGATGGGAGGGTTGTCCAGATGGTCTTTTCGGGGAGACAAAGTAAGAGTGTGAGATTTGTCAGGATTGAAAGACATGTTCCACTTGTTTGACCAGTTATGTGATTTTGTGACGTGGCTGCTGCCTGCCGATCTGAGGTTTGAGATATGGAGCGGCTTCCTTCCTTCGAGAGTAATGCTATATAAAAGTTCATATAAAGGGGCGCCAATTTGATTCATACAGCTGCTTTAAGAAGTAAATGCATTTTATTTGCCACATGTAGGGCGCCCCTTTATATGAACGTTTCTAGAGCATTAATTGGTTCCTCCTCAGATCACAAGGGTAATCCAGCATGCACACGAGATTTTTTGAATGCGCCTTGTTTTGTATTGTTTGACATGTTCTACAAGCTATGAAATGTCCCTTCTTTTCTATACTTTGCTGCATGGCACCATATCAAAAGGGGCCTTTTCTATGCCCCTGGCATTTTTCCCAAGATACATTTTAAATACGAACAAAATGCAATTGTTAATCGTACAAAACTTTATTCAAGGCGATATATAAGACTTGAAAAAGTAAGGGGAAAAGATATTCAACCCAGACGGTATTTCAACACACAAGTCCCAGCTTGACGAGTCTGATGCTTGATCCATTCGGCCATTGAACCAGAACATCAGAATTATTTAAAAAATATTTTAAAGGGGTATAAAGTGTGTATTTAGGTATTTTTTATATATATACAATATATCAGTAGAAGCCGAGAAACGAATTTTCAGTCCCCATGTTAAAGTTGCATACAGAAAAACCGTCCCAAGAAAACGAAGGGGCGCTTTGCGCCTCCCTTGATTTCCATACGATAAACAATTTGATGTGGTACAATACTCATAATGACACTGAAATTCAGGTTTAAGAATAATTACGTTTTAAATAAGAACAAAATGCATTTGCTCATTGTACAAGATGTCTTGAATCGTGAGCAAATGAACAAATGAAAAATAAACCTATGTCACCCACAGGGTGAACCGTATCTTGCCAAAATGTGAACATGAGTGACTTGCTTCAGGTCACACTGAGGTGAACAGAACTGCTATCCACTAGAAGCGACTCTTTGAGGAATGTCTGCCCACGAGATATTGAAAGATTTTGATGAGAACTGAGGAAATAATTTTTTCATGAAAATTCCGTTTTTTCGTCATGACGTCATCAAATGACGTCATAGCGTCAAACTGTTTACAGATCTGGGAAGCACTCATCAAGGGCATTCATATGAGGTATTACTCGATATGGTACCTACGATTTCAAAATTTGACCTTGGGGTCAATAATTTTCGACCTCCAGCGCTAACCATGAAGGTCAAGGCCGATCGCCACCAAAAACTAATCAGCTGAGCGCCGGACCATATACTAGATTCCCATGAAGTTTGGAGACGATCCGATCAAAGTTACTCAAAAAATAACGATTTCAACATTTGACCTTGGGGTCAATAATTTTCGACCTCCAGCGCTAACCATGAAGGTCAAGGCCGATCGCCACCAAAAACTAATCAGCTGAGCGCCGGACCATATACTAGATTCCCATGAAGTTTGGAGACGATCCGATCAAAGTTACTCAAAAAATAAGGGTTTCGTCGACCTCCATGATTGACCACAAAGTGACCTTGACCTTTGACCTTGACCTTCAAAATTTTGTGTGCTGAAGGGTATCTCTATAGGACTCTGATATGCGAAGTTACAGGAGTTTCCAATAATAACTGTGGTCTACAGAGTGATCTGAAGGTCAAGGTCAAAGGTCAAGGTCGACCTCCAGCGCTAACCATGAAGGTCAAGGCCGATCGCCACAAAAAACTAATCAGCTGAGCGCCGGACCATATACTAGATTCCCATGAAGTTTGGAGATGATCCGATCAAAGTTACTCAAAAAATAACGATTTCAACATTTGACCTTGGGGTCAATAATTTTCGACCTCCAGCGCTAACCATGAAGGTCAAGGCCGATCGCCACCAAAAACTAATCAGCTGAGCGCCGGACCATATACTAGATTCCCATGAAGTTTGGAGACGATCCGATCAAAGTTACTCAAAAAATAAGGGTTTCGTCGACCTCCATGATTGACCACAAAGTGACCTTGACCTTTGACCTTGACCTTCAAAATTTTGGGTGCTGAAGGGTATCTCTATAGGACTCTGATATGCGAAGTTACAGGAGTTTCCAATAATAACTGTGGTCTACAGAGTGATCTAAACGTGGAAAAAAAATGATTAACCACAAACAAAAAAACAAAAAAAAAAACAAACAAAAAAACAAACATACAAGCTGACTAATACATCTTGCAAAAACTTCGTTTTGGCAAGATAATGAATGATCGTTTTAAGGCCATTTTTCCCTGCTAGAGTGGGGGTTGGCCTTGCAGGCCCCATGACCTCATGGGGCCCTGTTTGAGGCAATGTTTTTATGGCCGGATGCCCTTCCTGACGCCAAGATATGGAGTTCAAATGAGCAAATGAACGACATTAAATATTTGAAAAAGTAAGGGGAAAAATATTCAACCCAGACAGGGTTCAAACAAACCGACAACTCCCAGCTTGGGAATCGGATGCCCTATCTATTATATTAGGCCATTGGGACAGCACACTAGATTTGTGTAATAATATTTTGAAGAGGTATAAGGTGTGTATATATTGTTGCGGATCACAAGCCCGTCGGCGTACTGAGGGGGGATTAAGCCCTTCTCCCCCTCGAGCATCGAGTCCACGAGGCTGCTACCCACTTTACACTCGTGGAATACATAGGATTGCTGAGCAATTCCAGCCGCCAACCCCGCAGCGAGCGCGCGGAAGGGTTTCCGGTCAAATACCCGAGTACCTTCGATGCACGTGCCGCTGCGAGGACGGGGGCTGAACCTCACACGAGTCACGCTGGGTTGATACGCCCGAGCGGTTTGCGTGTCACGTGACTCGTGCCGTTAATTATTAGGAACCCGATCCAGCGGTTTTATCTCGTGCAATGCGAGGCCAATGGGGAAGAGACGTAAACGGCCAAGTTGGAAGCAAAACACAGGTTTATTACAAATGTACAGTGGCCAGAGAAAAGAGACACAGGATAGAAACTTAATCGTTCTTACTTAATTCCTGGACAAGGGCCCTCTGACTCACGTGGGGAAAGGAAGGAAGAAGAGGCCACGCTCAAAGCGCGGCCGCTTGGTGCTGCTCGCCCCGGACGGCTCATCGGGTGTGTCCCTCAAGGATGTTCGCGGCAAGGACGTCGGCCTCCAGTCGTGCACACACAGGAATCCACACAGCGTGTCCTTAAGTCAGCGAGGCGAAGCGCACGTGCAGGGCATCCAGGCAGGAGAGATCGTTAGAGCACAGGGCCACAAGAGAGATCGTCCTGCAAGAGCGTTTATAACAGGGCAGCAGGGAGCAGGGGCAGAACGCAGAGAGACCTCGAGCTTCGAACTTCGGGGCAGAGAGAGAGTTCGGGGGTCCGGGGCCGGGTTTTATAGCCCCCCCCACCCCCCGGAGTCCCACTAGAATGTTCCAAGGACCTCCCCTGGCCGCCGTTGCTGGCCACTCCCCTTTAGCTCCCGTTGGCTGTTTGTCGCTTACCAGCCACTCCCTCCGACTCCTCCCTCGGGCCTCCTCGACTTGTTTCAGGCCCAGCACATGGCATTCCAGGCCCAGTGAGGCCTACCCTTACTTACCTGTCTCAACGCATACTAACACTGGGAAGGAGACTATACTTAACATTTAATAAGAAATAACTGAACTAAAGCGAGGCTACATGTTGTGGTGCAACTAACTAAAGGGGTGTTGCCTTTATTTCTCAAAACCACAATATTTATAGATATTTATTCGATGTATAATATTGTTATGAATTTGGTAGAGCAACATCTAGAGCTAGGTAGATCTGAATAGGTAGGTATTCGGCTGTCGTGACAGGGACTCTATATGTAATAAGTTCTTGATGTTTAGGCGTTTGTCGGGGGAAGATGTATGATTGTGGACCTACCTGGAGGTTCGAGTGTTAAATAGTGAGGGATTAAAGGTAACGCCCCTACAAACCTCGCCTGGCACGTGTTACACAAGAACCGCGGGGTCGGGGATGGGAGATGTCAGGAGTGGGATGCCGCAGAGGGCGTGACCTGGGCGAGCCGGCGAGTTGGGAGGCTTATGATTGGCTGAGGAGTGCGCCAATGTGACGTCATCGGCGAGAGAATATTAGCGACGGTCGGACGCCATTACAGGGCAGTCGGCAGTTGGCACTGAAGAGTTGGCACACAGTTCGTACGGCAGTCGGCAGTTGGCACTGAAGAGTTGGCACACAGTTCGTACGGCAGTCGGCAGTTGGCACTGAAGAGTTGGCACACAGTTCGTACGGCAGTCGGCAGTTGGCACTGAAGAGTTGGCACACAGTTCGTACGGCAGTCGGCAGTTGGCACTGAAGAGTTGGCACAGAGCAGTTCGTACGGCAGTTCGTTGGCAGTTGGCACAGAGCAGTGAACAGTTGGCACTTGGCTGCCAGCACTCCCGCAGAGAGTCGAGTCGAGTGGAGTTCAAAGGAGTCCTTCCTGGCCCTGGTCGAGTGGAGTTCGTTTGCTTTGTGCAGCCCTGCGTTGGACCGTTGGAGCAATGGAGCTCGTGGTGTGGGTGTGCCGTTGAACCGACGAGGCCTGGTGGCGGTTGAGCGCGGCCGTGTTACAAGAAGACGAAAGGAGCCAGATAAGCCCGAGCTCCGCGTTTACACTTTACCTGACGAGACGTGTTATTTTCGTATTCATAATCTCCCTCGTATCGTGTTTGGTATCTGTTGTGTGTGGGATCCCAATTTAGGCTTATTAGAGTTATTAGTACTACCGGCGTGGGCTTTTTCACTGTCTTTACTTTTCATTAATAAATCCTTATATTATTTTCTGTATATATCTGAACGCAGTTTTCCTGGGTGTTTCATTTTAATAGATAAGGCTGCGGAGCTTCGCTGTGTCCGCCATTCTGCGCGTTTAACCTTAAGTGTTTGATTTGGAATCCGCTATTGAGTTCTCGCCTCGGGAGTTAAAGTCTCGCAAATCGGCCATCCGTAACTGTGGTGTTAATCACGGTTGCGTAACAAGTGGTGTCAGGAGTGTAGGATTTGAACCCGTCGGACAAATTTTTTTGTCCGCGGCGAGACATCGACACGGTCGGGCGTGCATTGCGCCCGACGTTCGAACGCAAAATTTTTATAGGCGAGGCGGAGAAATTTAGTAATCAATTGGGCATATGGAGCGCGATATCGCGTCTTCGTCAAATTTAAATTGTGTTTTTGGAATTGAAATAAATACGTGCGCGGGGAACGACCTTCCGAAAAGCGGATGTCGGAGGTCGACGAAATGGAGGTGCGTAGCGAGGCCTCCGTCAGCGTTGGGAGTGAGCCGGAAATAGGGGAATTTGATGTAGAGGTGAGCCTTGGAACCTCCCTCGTCCCGAGCACCAACTTATCCCCCTCCCCCACCGGGGAGTCGGGAGCAGTAGGAACGGCCCCGACAACCGACCAGATGTTGGGTCAATTGCTTCGAAAAATGGAAGGGATGGAAAATAACATTAAAAATAAAATGGAGTCGCAGGGGAAGGAATGGAGGGAAGGAATGAAGGGAATGAGTGATCGATTGGAGGAACAAATTGAAGGGATGGAAAATAAAATGGAGTCGCAGGGGAAGGAATGGAGGGAAGGACTGAAGGACATGAGTGACCAAATTAATGGATTAAAAAGGGAAATGGCAATTGTGGTAAGTGTACAGGTGAGCGGAGAATGTCCACAGTTCGATGGGGAATGTGTACAGGTAGATGGGGAATGCCTGCAGGTAAACGTGGAGTGTCCACAGGTGAGCGGGGAAGGAAATTTAGAATGTGAGAGTTGTAATGGGGAATGTTTCCCACATTCTGGCCTGGTTGTTTATCGGGACCGTGTGGATGTCACAACACCCCAACCGGGGGATGAATTTGGAATTGTGCAGCACCAGGGCGGTGGTGCGGAGCAAGAGGGGGTAGAGTTTTTGGGGGTCCGTGCAATGGAGCCGGACCAGGTATTTATTGGGGATATTGATCAAAGCCTGGCGGGGCCAGGAATGATTTGTAATGATGATGATGATGAGGATGATTTGATCCAGCGGCTGGAGACCTGTGACAGTCCCATGGAGGTAGAGCTTGTTCAGGCCCAAAGGAGCCTGGGTGATGAGGTGAGTTGGTCCGAGGAGGTGGTTGGAATGACCGAGGGGACGCTCACTGTACACTGCTATTTGGAAACAGAGGCTCCAAAATTGGACAACCAGTTGGGGGAGTGTGTTGGCTCCGGGCTGGATTTGGATCTTGGAGGATCGGGAGATAGAGCTTCTGGAGATTTGGTCCCTGTAGGGAATTTGGATCAACTGCAGGGAGGGGCAGAACAACCGGTGGTAGAGGTTGTTCCCTGCAGCTGCGGTTTGGCAGTGGGAATGAAGATTTGTAAAAGAAAATTTAAAATAAAATTACAATGGGAACTTGATTTGGAGCAGCCATGGTTGGGATTGGTTCCCGGGCTGCGGGATCTGGACATGGAGAGGTCATGGGTGATGGCCTCGGGCAAAAGTTGCCCCTTTCAAAATTTGGGTATGCCAGCCAGCTGGGGGGCTGTGATGGCGAGATTTGGACGTGGGGTCCAGCCTTGGGTGTCGAGGTACGACCTGGGTTCCACGGGGGGTCTGGTGGAGTGGGGCGTCCCTTGTCCGTCGGGGCGCCATCCGAGCCGGCGGCTCGGGCCGGCAGGGTCACTGGACCCTGGTGGGGGTTAAGACCTCCAGAGGGGTCCGAGGTGGTTTCTCAAGCCTGGGATGGCAAATATTGAGGACCACTAGGGGGAGGTGTTGTGGGTCGCGCTTTGGTGGTGGCACTGCGGACGGCCAACTTGGGACTGATGTGGTGACCACCCGGGCATGCGGCCTGGCACTCTCCTCCAGGGACTCTGGGACAACCAGCATGTGGTGACCTGGCATGGTGGTTGGTCTATGGACGCGGGTCAAACCGAATGGACAGGGATGGAGATAGCCTGCCGGACAACCATTGGGGCATCTGTGGAACGTGATGGTGTGAGTGACCTTCCACAGATGCTCCGTTATGATTTATGGACTCTCGGGTTGGGAAGAGAGCCATGGGGATGTGAATCGGGAGATGTGTAACGAGCCGAGCATATGGGCCATGCTCGGCTGGCATGTGTATGGCAAAGCATCCTTCTTTGGTGAGGTTAGTGAAATGTGACAAATGGTTGGCATGGGTAATCTGTGGGTTAGATGTAAATTTAAGGGTGGATTTTGAAATGCCATGGTGGACACTGTACAGTGACGCCATTATTGATCCAGGTGTGTAGACCAAAGTGTTGGAGGCTGTGATGAAATTAATAGGGTAGCAAGACACAGCTTTCAACTGGTTGCGGGGGCAACTGTGCTGATATTTGGGACGCGGGATCCTGGGGATGCAGTTGTGTAGCCTGAGGGTCAACGTGGTGCTGTGCATGTCCGAGGTGTGTGGACCATGTCTTCTGGGTGGGTCTCCTGGTGGAGCATGGCTGTTGACTGGACCTTGGTGTGGTCAAGTGTGGGTGAGCACTGGGGGGCTGCAGTTCTGTAGTCGGACTGGGGGATGAGGGGGAGGTGCAGGGGACGTGGCTGTAGGGATGCCACGCACTGCGACCGTGCCCCCCAGGGCCGAGGTTGTGTGTGCGGTAGTGTGTGTTGTGGCAGCAAGTGCTCACCACATTGGCCAGCTGGGGCTGCTGCAGCTGTGTTCCTCGCAGGGGGGCCGAAGGATGGATGGTGGGTCGCACCCTTATGGACACTCATGGGCCATGTTGGCGTTTTGACTGCTCACCTTGTCCCGGTGACCCTTGCACGGTAGAGGTGCAGAGCTGTCGTGGCCACAGGTAGTTGTGTAGTGATGATCACCGTTGGATGCGGATCCACATACCTGCCAGTGTAGTGGGGACAAAAGAGAAATTTGGAAGTATTTGGTAGGCCCAATGTGAAATTTTGGGAATTGTATGGGTGGATGACACTCTTGAACCTGACCAACCTGCAACTACCTGCACTTGAGGTGAGTGTTTTGAGGAGTACTGTCCCAGGCTTCAGGACTTGCTTTGGAAATTGGGGACATGTAAATTGGAGTTGGGAGGCGGGTGAGAGTGATGACATGGCCGGTGAGGGGATGGAATGGGAGCCACAGTGTCTTGTGGGTGGCGTATGTTTTTGTATTGTGGTTAGGTGTTTTGATGTGGTCGTGAGAGTGGAACCTGGAGAGTGAGTGATGATTATTGGAGATAATGAGGGGCGATACTTGTGCTTTTGGAAATGTGCTTTTGGAAATGTGTGATGGTTTAAATGTGAACTGGGGGATTTCACATGTAGCAGGCCATGGCAAGCCTTGTAACACCTTTTACACCAAGAATTGTACTGAATTGTGCTGAGTTGTGTGGAGAATTGAATGGCAGCGGGGGAGGAAGTGTGTTTTGGGGTCTTGTGGGTGGGGAAGGTGTGTGTGTCCGCAGGTACAGAGCAAGCTCTGAGGAGCGATGCCTGCGGGCCCCCCTCTGCGGCAATTACCCCTGGCAGCCGGTGGTAACTGGAAATTGGAGCTCGTCGGTGGAGGGTCTGGTTGGGCGCCGCGGGGTGAGGAAGTCCCCCGGTGACCCGTGTTGCTGCGCGAAAGCAGGAGGCAAAGGAGCCTGGTGTGTGTGGAGACCCTCACCGGCGAGGTAACGGCGGAAAGGGGCTGTTGGGCTGTCACGGGGCCAAGAGGTAAAGGGGGGGGGGGGCAATGAACTTGTAAGTCGGTTGACTTGTTTTTGGGACTGCGGGCACCACAGCCTGATGCGCCCCCACCATCTTTTTGTGCGGTACCTCCCCGCTGCCTAGTTGAGGAATGCACACACACGTGAATGACATCAATGCCATGGTCCTGCAGGGGGTGTATTGAAATAAGTGCTTTGTTGATTTTTGAAATGCCTTGATGACCTATGGAATGAGAATGAGTGGTTAAGGGGTCTGTGTTGCATGAATGTGGGCGAAATCCACCGAGCCGTGTCACTCACCTGTAACATCTGGACAGGGCCCGTGGAAATTTAGGGGGATGCATTGGGGATGGCCCCGCAGGTAAGGTTGAGTCTTGTGGCATCCACCGGGGGACGCGGTCTGTAGACCGGGGTATGTACAAAGGTTAGAGTTTTGAGTTTGGAAAGATGGTTAAGTTTTGTGGTTAAGTTAGTGTTGTGTGTTGTTTGTTTCCTCCCTCCACAGGAACAACGAAGAAAATGTACATACTTGCATGATGGGTGAGGGGTTCAGCATGTTAAGGAAGTGTAGGTAGGTAGTCCGACTCACTTCCCACAGCCCTTCCTGATTTATTTCATAGGTTAATTAAGTGTGTGACAGTAAGTGTTAAGGCTGGAATGGTAGCGCCTGCAGTGAACCTTGCAGGAGCTATGGTTCCAGGGGGGGGGCTGTGTTATGAATTTGGTAGAGCAACATCTAGAGCTAGGTAGATCTGAATAGGTAGGTATTCGGCTGTCGTGACAGGGACTCTATATGTAATAAGTTCTTGATGTTTAGGCGTTTGTCGGGGGAAGATGTATGATTGTGGACCTACCTGGAGGTTCGAGTGTTAAATAGTGAGGGATTAAAGGTAACGCCCCTGTGAGTCTCACCTAGTAGTCAAACCTTTGTCCATTATGGCACTGCAAACCACATAAACATTAGTTAGGTCCTTAGCGCAACATTAAATAATTCCTTTCCCTGACAATGACTGAGGAACAAACGGACAGGAAACCAGGCCAAAAACACCGCCACAATACACCGCCACCGTTTACACCTCCAAGGCCTACAAACCTCGCCTGGCACGTGTTACACAAGAACCGCGGGGTCGGGGACGGGAGATGTCAGGAGTGGGATGCCGCAGAGGGCGTGACCTGGGCGAGCCGGCGAGTTGGGAGGCTTATGATTGGCTGAGAAGTGCGCCAATGTGACGTCATCGGCGAGAGAATATTAGCGACGGTCGGACGCCATTACAGGGCAGTCGGCAGTTGGCACTGAAGAGTTGGCACACAGTTCGTACGGCAGTCGGCAGTTGGCACTGAAGAGTTGGCACACAGTTCGTACGGCAGTCGGCAGTTGGCACTGAAGAGTTGGCACACAGTTCGTACGGCAGTCGGCAGTTGGCACTGAAGAGTTGGCACACAGTTCGTACGGCAGTCGGCAGTTGGCACTGAAGAGTTGGCACAGAGCAGTTCGTACGGCAGTTCGTTGGCAGTTGGCACAGAGCAGTGAACAGTTGGCACTTGGCTGCCAGCACTCCCGCAGAGAGTCGAGTCGAGTGGAGTTCAAAGGAGTCCTTCCTGGCCCTGGTCGAGTGGAGTTCGTTTGCTTTGTGCAGCCCTGCGTTGGACCGTTGGAGCAATGGAGCTCGTGGTGTGGGTGTGCCGTTGAACCGACGAGGCCTGGTGGCGGTTGAGCGCGGCCGTGTTACAAGAAGACGAAAGGAGCCAGATAAGCCCGAGCTCCGCGTTTACACTTTACCTGACGAGACGTGTTATTTTCGTATTCATAATCTCCCTCGTATCGTGTTTGGTATCTGTTGTGTGTGGGATCCCAATTTAGGCTTATTAGAGTTATTAGTACTACCGGCGCGGGCTTTTTCACTGTCTTTACTTTTCATTAATAAATCCTTATATTATTTTCTGTATATATCTGAACGCAGTTTTCCTGGGTGTTTCATTTTAATAGATAAGGCTGCGGAGCTTCGCTGTGTCCGCCATTCTGCGCGTTTAACCTTAAGTGTTTGATTTGGAATCCGCTATTGAGTTCTCGCCTCGGGAGTTAAAGTCTCGCAAATCGGCCATCCGTAACTGTGGTGTTAATCACGGTTGCGTAACAATATATATACACACACACACAGACTTGGCATATAATATGGAATTTTTTTTTTTTTCTTGACTTGGGTTTACTTTCTGAACTCAGTATATCAATCTGGTGAGTTTCTTTTACACTTTGGTGATTTATTTGTTAAAAGAACCATGTCACTGATTGTCGCAGCAAGAAGTCAACAACAGGATTATATCACAGGTGGCGTGGCAAAATGTACGGACAGGTGCATTTGATGATTGGCTTCACAGTCGGGTATACAAGGGGATGTTGCGTTCTGTATTAGTGGAAAACAACTGCTGCACGTCTCCAAAAGTTATTGCCGCTTCCTCTGGAGATGGTCCGTCAACTCGACAATGCTGTTTGTCTTGGAGTGGTGGCTTTACGAAATTACGGCATGAATCAGCGTGCTATTGCTCGGCAGTATGGCATCACTCAAGGTCAGGTGTCAAAGATCCTGAAACGAAATGCTCAGAGGGGTGTCCCTACTCCAATACCGAGGCCAGGACGTCCCCGCAGAACCACAAGGAGGGATGATCGCCAGCTGCACCAGTTAGTCCGCAATGGCCGTACCAAGTCAGCTAATCGGCTTAGGGCTGAGTGGCAGCAACTGACAAATGTGCCTGTATCCAGAAGGCTAGTCAACCAACGACTGGTTCAAGCAGGCTATCGTGCCAGGCATCCCCTGAGAAAGCCACGCCTGACCAGACAACACCGCCAGCACTGATTGCAGTGGGCTAGAGAGCACCGTCAATGGCAGCCAGGACACTGGAATCACGTGACCTTCAGTGATGAGTCTAGATTTCTGGTCTATCGTCAAGATGGCCACGTCCGAGTGCGCAGACAAGTGCATGAAACCTACAACAAAGATTGTATAGTGCCAAGAGTCCAAGCTGGAGGTGGTGGGGTGACCGTTTGGGCTGCTTTTCATGCAGGGGGCAAAACTGACCTGTTTGTTCTGAATAGAAACCTGAACCAGTTCAAGTACAGGGCCATTCTGAAAGAAACATTGCTTCCATTTGCTCGTGCAGCCTGTCGAGGAAACTTTGTCTTCCAAGATGACAATGCACGGCCTCATCGTGCTCGCATGATCCAACACTTTCTTGCTGACCGTGGTGTAGAGCATATGGAGTGGCCTGCCATGTCCCCGGATATGAATCCGATAGAGAACTTGTGGGCAGAATTAACGCGTCAAATCGACCACTTGGACCAGCAGCCAACCTCTGTGCGTGAATTGCAGCAGGCTATTGTCACTGCATGGCAAGCGATTCCTGTCCAAACCTTGGCAAATCTCGTGAACAGCACTGAATTGTAATTTTACTGTCCGTAATCCCAGTCGTAATTTAACTTTTGTTTTTGTTAAAAAAAAATTTGGCTAATGTGCAAAATAAAGAGATACTTCTGGAAAACGTACAGAAGTTTAACACAGTACTGTCCATGAGTTGAGTTCGATATCAGTTTACATCACTTTCAAGGATCAATTTATTTGTTTCGAAATGTCAAATGTGGTTTTTGTTTCTTTTAAAGGTCACATTAACAGAATCTAGAATAATTTCAACATAATTCCAATGAACTTTTGTTCTAAGACATCTTGAAAAGTAAGTTCACCCCCACAAAAAAAATATTCCATATTAAATGCCAAGTCTGTGTAATATATATATATATATATATATATATATATATATATATATATATATATATATATATATATATATTAGCGGGGTCACCCGTGGGAATCCCACGGGCATGGATGTGTGTGACATATTGAGTTAGATGCTGCACATTCATTTTTACAAAATGGTTACTGGCAAGCATCAGATCCAGAAATGGTGTGATGAACACAATTTATTTATTTCACATAATATGTGACCCCTCACTCCTCTCCACCTGACACTCTCCTGTCTCCACCTGACACTCTCCTCTCTCCACCTAGCACTCCTCTCCTCTCCAATCCCTCACATTCCTCTCCTTTCCAATCCCTCACCTCTCCAATCCCTCACACTCCTCTCCTCTCCAATCCCTCACACGCCTCTCCAATCGCGCCTCACACTCCTTTCCAATCGCGCCTCACACTCCTCTCCAATCGCGCCTCACACTCCTCTCCAATCGCGCCTCACACTCCTCTCCAATCGCACCGCACACTCGCCTCACACTCCTCTCCAATCGCGCCTCACACTCCTCTCCAATCGCGCCTCACACTCCTCTCCAATCGCGCCTCACACTCTTCTCCAATCGCACCTCACACTCCTCTCCAATCGTGCCTCACACACCTCTCCAATCGCGCCTCACACTCCTCTCCAATCGTGCCTCACACTCCTCTCCAATCGCGCCTCACACTCCTCTCTAATCGCGCCTCACACTCCCCTCCAATCACTCCTCACTCTCCTCTCCAATCGCTCCTCACTCGCCTCTCCAATCGCTCCTCACTCGCCTTTCCAATCGCTCCTCACTCGCCTCTCCAATCGGCTTTCCCCGTCTCGTTTCTCTCGTTTTTCTCCCGTCTCGTTCTTTTTCTTGCTCCAAATCGGCCCGTCTCGCCCGTCGGAATCGGAAATCGGCCCGTCTTGCTTTCGTGCTTGCGCGTAAATAAATTGTGTTCATTACACCATTTCTGGATCTGATGACTTGCCAGTAACCATTTTGTAAAAATGAATGTGCAGCATCTAACTCAATATGTCGAAATGTCACACACATCCATGCCCGTGGGATTCCCACGGGTGACCCCGCAAGTTTGCATTGACGTTCGTCGATGGACTCGTTCGCCCGTCTCATTCGTTTTCTTGCTACATCCTATTCAAGTCTGCGTTCTTCATCGATCGTCTCATTCATTTTGGAAATAGAAGTTTCCACGCAGCGCATGAATTGTCACGATCCTCAAGAGGAATTTGTCTCGTCATCATCAAATGATAAATGGCAAGTAAATTATATTGTGGAAAATTAAAGATTTCAAATAAACCTATTTAAAGTGTATGCGCACATAACTAATTAAAAAAACGAAGAAATATCTCTCGGTAATTTCCTGAAACATATTTTACTTCCGGCTAATAATGTTGAATGAAATAAAAACGAAGAAATATATGTCGGCATCCTTGTTGACGTTTTTGTGACGACTGTCATCAAACGAAAAAGTAATATATCTTAACGGAAAAGCAAAAGCGAATTTTTAATATATATCGACATGTTGCCGTCGATAAACCATCGATAAAAATCTAACCATCGATCTAACCAAAACTAAAACCATCGATAAAAATGAAATCAGATGGTGAGTTAGATTGGAGATAAAGGCGTGAGAGAGACTCAATGGCCTTGAAGTTACAGGCGTTTGAGAATTCATTTCGTTCTATAAACGGCAACTTTCATCGGATTTTCTTCCCGTTTTTTCCAACCGAGTCTTAAACTATGTTAGCGACTGTGAAAAATGAAATGATATATCGAATTTTTTATATGTATCGACACGTTGCCGTCGGTGTCATGTTGGGCGGTGTATGATACACCATGACGCGATTTTTAAAAATATATCTCTGCATTTTCCCGCATGTGTGGAATGTTCTCAATTATTGCTGACACAGAGTCTAAAACCATCGATAAAAATGAAATCATATGGTGAGTTAGATTGGAGATAAAGGCGTGAGAGAGACTCAATGGCCTTGAAGTTACAGGCGTTTGAGAATTCATTTCGTTCTATAAACGGCAACTTTCATTGGATTTTCTCCCGTTTTTTTTCAACCGAGTCTAAAACTATGTTAGCGACTGTGAAAAATGAAATGATATATCGAATTTGATTTGAAATAAAACTGTGTGAGAGACGAAGACACCACGGGCCTACAAAACAGGCCTCAAAGCTATGCGAGTTAATAAAATGGTGGATATTTTTTGTTTATAATTATATGAAGCCACTCCCAGAATGGGTGGAGCTATGGGTGGAGCTACTCTGCAAACCGAGTAAGCCACACCCCGGACAGACAGACAGACAGACAGAATCATCTACGGCTATTATTATATATATTATGGTTATATTATATATATTAATATATATATATATTATATATATATATATATTATGGTCTAAGGCTATTATTATTATATATTATTACATTGAACATGTGCAGTATATATATATAGATATATATATATATATATATATATATATATATATAGATATATATATATATATATATATATATCTATATATATGTCAAGTAGTAGATTTGTTATTGCCTAAAGTTCAGTTATAGACGTTGGTTGCTAATGTGTTATGATTTAATGCTAATGTTGCTAATGTAATGAATGTGTTGCTAAAGTTAATAAAGGGTTTTTGCTTCGTTTTAGTTTTGGATGAGGAGAGGCTCGCTGAGGTCATGCTGGGCAAATTGTATACGTGTGCTTTTTCGAGGCTAGATAAGGCCGGTCGTGAAACCACGCCCACATGCGCGTGATTTTGTGTAACGCGAGTAGAATGTTTAGAGTGCAGACATAAACCTATCGTTAACCATATATATTTTGTTTTAATCACAGCAACGCCTGACTCTGTATAAACATGCTTTGAATTACTCATGTGAACCCATATATTTGCTCTGGGCTTATCTGGCCAAGCATGCACTCTTTGTGAGTTACATTTCTGTTTTCTCGGAGCCCAGAGAAACATTTGGTCCGAATGATAAGGAAGGGCTGACTCCCCCGAATGACAGAGCGGGTGACGGTGGGGGCTTGGCCCACCGGGGAGGAACCTCTCCCAGTGTTGTTTGTTCCCTCGGAGATTTCCTGATAAAACGTGTCCCTATATAAATGGACTGGGAATCAATGTGTTTCCAGGAAGGCTTGACTTGGCATGAGACTGGCTCTTGCTATAGATGTCTTGGCTTCTTCCGGATCTGTATAAGTTGGTTTTTAATAAAGCTGCGCCATTCCAGGCTATTGTGGACTTCTTTTGCAAACGAAGAGCTGATTCTTCACAGATGGTACCAGGAGTGGGGTCAGCACCGGACGACGGGAAACGGAGCCCGAGGGACAGGAGGAAGGCTGCCTGAGGCGCGCCGGCACGCGGATTTGATTAAAGGTGGGAGTTGTTTTATATCAGAGGGCTATTATTCCAAATTCGTACCTTCCTCCCTCGCGCGGGCTTAGTCTCCTTGTCTTCCGCGATGCCTGCACTCGAACAGAGATTGTAAGTAAAGGCTCATTTTAGGCCTCAGAATGACGTAGCTTTGTTAAAGCCAGGATAAACAAGTAAGGACTTAACAGTAAGCTTAAAGTTACAGTTAGCACCAGGAGGGGAAAATGAGGTCGGACAGCCATATAGGCTGAAGCCAGGTGGCCAAGATTTTTCCAGGAAGGAACAGCCCAGAGACAAGATGGGGTATGCCATTGCATGCCAGGGAACGAAGGGCTGTGGCTAAACTTAGATAGAAGGCCATAGGAACATAAGAGGTCCAGATAGAAACAGGCCAGGACCTGGTGGACAAGAGAAAATAAATAAGCTCACAGGAAATGGGCCAGGTGGCCACAGGGTGAGAAGGACAGGAATGGTTTTTGAAATATTGAAATTTTAAGCATTGTAGCTATAGTTATTGAAGCTACAGGACAGAGGACAATTAAGTAAGCAGTTAAACAAGTAAATCAGCGGTTGATGCCGCTGGACCAGATACCAGACCAAGACCCCCCACCCCCCCAAGACCTGAGCTCAGTCCCGGGGCTCTAGGCAACACCCCCCACCCCCCCAAGACCTGAGCTCAGTCCCGGGGCTCTAGGCAACACCCCAACACCCCGCCCTGCCTTCCCTTTTTCACCTCAACCCACCCCCCGTCCAAACCCGTCCCAAAAATCCTTTTCCTTGAATGAGAGACGTAACATGAATGAGCAAAGATTGTTTGGGAGTGGCTGGAGAAAGGCATGATTTGAGTCGATCTGAGTTTCGCGCGAAGTCTGGGAGACTTCTATGAGTATATGAATGAGGAATGAATGTATATTGGGATGTTAATTGACGTGTGTATCTGGCCAATGTATCTGTCTGTATGACATATGCAAAGCAGAGGGTTTCGGTGTGAAGCTTTGTAAGTGGTCTGCTCGACATGGGGGAAATTCAGGCCGGGAATGTCCATTTTAGCGTCTATCCGAGAGAACAGGCGAGGTCCTGAACTGAGTCCGGATTTTCATCTGTTTGGGAGTTGTTTGGGAAGCGGATTGATATAAATCGGGTCAGGAAAGCACCCGGAGTGCCCTTGTCGATCTACTGTTGATATGAAGCGGTTTCTTGGAGATGGTTGCAGGATGGGCTGTTTTTTTTTTTTCTTTCGAGCGGCAGTCGGACGGAGATTTAATAATTTGTTGAACTAAATTCAGAATTCGAATCAATATGTGTGTTTTACTTGAATTGAAGAGTTCATTCAATGGCAGATATTGTGGATTGTATGTGTGGGGTAGGCCTATATTCCTGAGGCAGCTCACCTTTAGGATGATGATGTCATATAGTGCATTTTGGGTCAGAGAGGTGGAGCGTCGGAGATCCTGTTTTTTTGCGATGTTTACGAGCTAGGGATGAGTTCTGACAGCTCAATGTTCTGACAGCTCACTACATGTCAGGTCGCAGATTTGTTATGACAGCTTTTCGCACTTTGTTATGACAGCCGACTGCATGTCCCAACGTGAGGTAAACCCCGCCGCGAACGCGAATAGAGCGGCGTGCAGGGAGTGTTGGGATTCGTGTGGAGGCACGAGGGTGCGCGCCAAGACGGGGGGCGGCGTGGCGTCGTCGCGTTGAGATGGTTGTGCCAGGTCGATCGGCGATCTCTGAATTTAAATCGGATTTTTGTCATGTGTGTTGTGAAATTAAACGTCTATCCGAGAATCCTGGCAATGTTCGTTTAACTAAAGTGTGGTACAAACCTGTGTTTCCGCCGTGCGGCTCCGTGGAAGTTTGGGTAGAGGGATATTGTGTGTTCAGACAGGAGCCGAGCGAGCCGCGAGTCACGGGTGTGCTGTATGAGATTTGCTCAGAGTGCTGGCGATAACTCGCCCACTCTCAGAGGAGGATGTGTGCCCAAATGCATTGTGGGTCATTTCGACTTTGCTGGATGTCGGACGTTCATGTCAGACGAGCCATGTCGGAATAGTGGCCGGCTGCGACATATATGCCAGGCAATGTCACAGGACGAATACGTTACTTATAAGATGGATTTTTATTTAAGATGGATTTATAAGATGGATAGATGGATGGATTTATTTAAGATGGCTAAAATAAACGATTTCAAGACAGAGTAATTAATTTCCGGAGCCAAGTTCCAACAGGAAGTCTTGTTCATACAGTAAGGTACAGTGCGGAGTGGCGGCTGGAAGATGCATCGATGCATTTGTGTTGACCAATTCGAAGTTTGACCTTTTAAAGTTTAGTTGACCTTTGTTCGAGATATGCAAGGGAAAGGTCAGAGGTAATTCACTAACCTTGGAAGAACGACAGGCGGAGTCAGTCTACAGGGTGTTGCTTTAACGACAGGATATATAGGACTTAAATCTGGAGAATATCGGGACATTATATTGTGGGTAAAACCAAAATCATGTACATAATTAGTGGACAGAGAATATCGAGTTTTTTGTTGTTGTGGAAGCGTCAGGTACAGTACGCTTGGAATTTAATTTAACCGGGCCGAGTACAGTAACGTGTTCGATCGAGCTGTGGGGATTTGAGATGGATTTGAGTCACGTTAAATGGAGGACATTTGGGAGGATGAAGAGATGCAAGTAACGTGGATTAAATTGTGGTATCACGAGTTGGGTGCCAGAGATATTGTGGTTATTATAACTCACTGATTATAGGGGGCGCCGGGCGCACCGAGTACAGATCGGGTTGCATGATGGAGCACGCATGCATGGATTTTGGCTTTGCGAGGCTCCGGATAGAAATTGGCATTTCGATGCTGTGGATTATATTAGGGAGTGTAACGAATGTAAAATAATGGTTTAATATAACCACAGTAGAAAATAATATACAGATTTGGGACATTTTGTAAACTTTCAAATAATGAGAAGATTCAAAAAATTCATTTTATTTATTTCATGGAAAATATTTGGGTTGCAAGTGGAGAAGCATGGTATGGTATAAAAATAAAGAGGGAGTATCCAGGAAAAAGATGTTCAAGTGAACTTTGTGCTGTGAAAAGAATGTCGAGTTAATGGAAGTGTTTTGTTCGATTAATTTTGTTCAATTTGTGTTCAAATGACCATCGATGTTGGGGGCAAAGTTATGGGTGGATTTGGTGAGTGGTTGTGGGCAAACGAAGATTAATTTAGATTTATCATAGTTAAGTTCGAGGAAGTTGATTTGAAGCCAGAATTTCATTTGGATGCCAGAAAGGAGAAAGGAGATGCTGAAAGCCAGAAAGGAGATGCTGTTGTCTACTCTGAATGACAGGTGGCGGTATCCAGGGCGCTGAGGAGTTTGTTCACGTTGTAAAGTTTGTTTATTTAGTTTGTTTATTGTAGAGAAGAGTGCTTTTGGGATTCCGGAGCCAGAGTGGATAATTTGAGGGTAGTAGGTGGAGTAGAGGACATCTTTGCAGTGCTGTAGGTGGTCCTTGTAGGCTTGGGAGTGAACTGATTTGGGTTTAATAGGCACAAGCTGGTCTAAACAGGGTGAGGAGGATGGTGTGATTGATGATGTCAAAGGAGGCGTTGAGGTGAGGAGGATGAAAAGGTTGAGGTTGCCGGCATCAGAGGAGAGAAAAGGTCGCTGGTGATTTTGAGGAGAACAGTTTCAGTACTGTGGCTGGAGCAGAATCCGGATTGGGATGTTTCATACAGGTTATTGGCAGAGTGGTGATGTTTGAGTTGAGTGGCCACAGCACGTTCCAAAACTTTTGACAGAAAGGGTAGATTGGAGATGAGTCTGAAGTTATTTAGGGTGTCAGGGTTTAGTCCAGGGTTTTTCCAAAATGGGGGTGAAGTTTCACGAGTTTTTGGGGAAATCGGTATGTGAAGCTGGATTAAGT
The DNA here is from genome assembly GCF_964187855.1 of Myxine glutinosa. Classification (NCBI taxonomy): domain Eukaryota; kingdom Metazoa; phylum Chordata; class Myxini; order Myxiniformes; family Myxinidae; genus Myxine; species Myxine glutinosa. The sequence goes on from NC_136261.1 coordinate 137,921,443, forward strand.
TGGAACTGCTTGATGAGCCATGGAGATGGATTGGGTTTTGTTGTTGGTTGTCTGGGAGTTCGGTTGTTGCATTGCCAAAGGTTTCTGTGTGGTGGACACACTCGTTGGCTGTTGTCTTGTGTGACGTGGATGGAGATGTATGTGGCTGCGTGTGGCTGCCTGGAGTCGGGAAAACGGCTACAGTGGTTGATATTGGTTGTGGATCGTCCGGGGTGCTTCGATTTGCATAGGGGGTGAAGATTGGGATATTACATTATTTTAAGTAAGTATTGGTATGAGTAATTACATAAGTAATTATGAGTTATTATGAGTATTAGTTATGAGTAAGTGATTATTTTAGTAAAGTTACATGTTTCGCTGTGTTGTGGATCTGGGGACAAGCTAGTTTGATGGGTACCCTGGGGTCTTCGGCGTGTCTATGTGTTTGGCTGTCTGTCACACCGGACTCTTGAATGGGTTTTCATGAGACGAATTTCAGACATAACAGTGAGAATCTATTTTGAGCGAATCACAGTGGGTGAGGAAAACATTGTGTGTGACCAGACACCAGAACTGACCAGAATTGAAATTGGAAGTAGACCAGGTTATTTCTATTATTTGTTTATTCGTGAAAATAAATAAATAATAGGGGGAGGTTAATGGAGGTTAATGGTGGTTTGTTTGTGTTAATTCTAGTTGAAACTCTCGCTGAAGTAATTTTCGTTTATTTTTATTTTTTGATTCGATTTGAGAGTTGAGATGATTGATTTTTTATTAATTTTATAATTTTATTTTTATTGATGTTGGAAACAGGTAATGGGATGCTGAGAGAAGGATTGAATTTAATTTGAATTGGACTGGATTAAATGGGATTGAATTTAAAAATTGAATATTGGATAAAATTGGATCCACTTGAAAAAAAGTGGATTAGGAAATTGGAGAAAAGGTGTTCTATGAAACTATGAATTGAATGAATTGAATCTATGAATTGGAGACCTGTAGACCAGGCGCTCCCAGGAGACTTGTGGACCAGGTGTTCGTGGAGCACTTCACCTGCAAGAACGCCTTGGAACCAAGGTGGAAGGGACCAGTCCAGGTGTTGCTGAATACACCAACGGCAGTCTTTTGCGAGGGCAAGACTTCGTGGATCCACGCCACGCACTGTAAGTTGGCCATACAAGCACCAGACACTACACCACAGCAACCCCAGGATAAGGCCCCAAAGAGGGGGGAAAACACATATTGGAAAGTGGCCAGGGAAGTGGCAACAATTCAAAATAGGACACACTGCTGGTCGTGCATGCGCTTTCCCCAAGCAGGCACCACAGGAATACACATGATAGTGCTACCCTTGTCCCTCAATGACCTCTGCTCACAACCTATCGATTCCCCATGTTTAGTCACCACGCTGGAAAGAGAAGGGGTTGACAACGGCAAGAGTTGCAATCGACAATTTAATTATCGCCCGTCAATGATTGCCCATGTGGCCGAGAGGCCTGCCCCCGTCTGGGTCAAACCACAGAAAGGGAGGGTCTGCCTCCAGGGTTCCGGCCACTTGCGTATGGGAGAATCAGAATGCGCCTACACTCTCCCCGGGAAGCTGGGACAAGGGAGCTCGGGGATTATATTACGAATAGTACTGCAAGATAAACACAACCACAACATAACGGCTATAACATTCTCTAGGGGGGTTAGTAGGATTAATGGGGTGGTAAAGGGACTCCAGTGCTTATCCACCCACCTGGTCCCACCCCATGGGACAATGTTTATATGCGGCGACAAGGCTTACCCCTATTTACCAAATAATTGGGGGGGCACATGTTATCTGGGTTCAGTCCTTCCTGACGTTGAGATACTGGATGAGCTAGACCCAAAGTCCTTGGACAGGCGTTATAAGAGGTCAGTCATGAACGAAGATGGAACCACTAAACTACACGGGAGTCTATGGGAAAAGGTGTTTGGTTTCTTCTTCCCAGGAGCGGGCACAGTCATGGATAGTTTCCGGATAGATAAATTGGCTTTGGCCCTAGAAAAGGTGGCAAACGACACCGCTACGGCTCATGACATACTATTGGACACGGTAATTCACATGCGTACAATGGTGATGCAGAAGTGAGACTAAGGGAAACTAGCCACGCCCTGACGATCGATCGGATCGCGCGCGAAAATTCTTATACATTTAGCTGGCTCACTGACTGGTTCCAGGGATGGACGGGCACCATAGTGAAGTGGTTATTGACCGCACTGGCTGTGATAATCGGGGTAGTAATTTGGGGGGCACTAATGAAATCTCTAGTCCTCCTCTGTATGAGAAAGTATTTTACAGGATGGAAAGTGAAGAAGCCGCCGACAACGACTATGGCTCTGACCACAGAGGCCGTCGACCTGAACGGGTCCTTCAACAAGGCAGTTGCGACCGGCGCTCCAGAAAATTGCATTGAATTTTGTAATGACTGTGATACTTGTGCGGATCCCATGTGGGAACTGGCTGCTGCCTGTAACGGTGTATGTGATGACTGTGATACTTGTGCTATAAACCCCTTGCGTGTACTGGCTAACGCTGCTTATGTATTACAAGCTGACAGCTGCACGCCCCCTTTCAACCCAACTAGGGATCTGATTGCGACGCTGGGTCTGGCGGTCGAGGGACCCGACGTGGATATCCTAGACCCGCAAGCCGACCAGGCGCCCAAGGGAGACTTTGACATAAAGGAAGTTCCTCTCTTTGCTTCATATGTATTAAGTTCAAATGCTTCAAGTGAATCGGATTTTTACGCTCTGTACCCTGACCAGGAAATTGAGACACAAGATACTGACAATATTATGTATTCCCCAGAACAGCAGCACGTGAGGGACCTCATGGGCATGATCGTTGATTAACTTCGAAGATCTGCAAGGACTGGGTCTGCAAAGGGTGGGGGGAGCAAGTTCCGCAGGGGAGGTGGTGGCCCTCTGGCGGAGCAGAACCTCATCTGGACCAGACCTCTTCGTTGTGGATCCGAAACGTTAATGGACTTTCATGTTCTGAGCCCTCAGGCTCCGAGCACGCACCACACGACACGTTCGCCAAATGCACGGGCGAGGCGCTTTGGGCGCACGATATGCCCTTGGGAGATACCCGCATTACACAATTATTTTTTCAATACCCGCATTACACAATTATTTTTCAATAAAGCCCGATGTGGCACGTTGTCTCTTAAGATACTTTGTCTCGACGAGACAAGAGGAAGGAATGTCAAGTAGTAGATTTGTTATTGCCTAAAGTTCAGTTATAGACGTTGGTTGCTAATGTGTTATGATTTAATGCTAATGTTGCTAATGTAATGAATGTGTTGCTAAAGTTAATAAAGGGTTTTTGCTTCGTTTTAGTTTTGGATGAGGAGAGGCTCGCTGAGGTCATGCTGGGCAAATTGTATACGTGTGCTTTTTCGAGGCTAGATAAGGCCGGTCGTGAAACCACGCCCACATGCGCGTGATTTTGTGTAACGCGAGTAGAATGTTTAGAGTGCAGACATAAACCTATCGTTAACCATATATATTTTGTTTTAATCACAGCAACGCCTGACTCTGTATAAACATGCTTTGAATTACTCATGTGAACCCATATATTTGCTCTGGGCTTATCTGGCCAAGCATGCACTCTTTGTGAGTTACATTTCTGTTTTCTCGGAGCCCAGAGAAACATTTGGTCCGAATGATAAGGAAGGGCTGACTCCCCCGAATGACAGAGCGGGTGACGGTGGGGGCTTGGCCCACCGGGGAGGAACCTCTCCCAGTGTTGTTTGTTCCCTCGGAGATTTCCTGATAAAACGTGTCCCTATATAAATGGACTGGGAATCAATGTGTTTCCAGGAAGGCTTGACTTGGCATGAGACTGGCTCTTGCTATAGATGTCTTGGCTTCTTCCGGATCTGTATAAGTTGGTTTTTAATAAAGCTGCGCCATTCCAGGCTATTGTGGACTTCTTTTGCAAACGAAGAGCTGATTCTTCACATATATATATATTGTTGCGGAAATGAGGATTGTTTTTTTTTATTGTGTTTGTATTGTATAGTAAATTGTTGTACAATATCGCCTTCCTGCCTCCAGTCTGTTGTATAAAGGTCAAAGGGCGTTCCGGTAGTTAATTCCATAAAGCATACATTGAAGGACACTATAATATCCCTGTTCAGTAGTTTATTTCCTTATTCTGTGTATTAGGTTTAGGCTTTGTCTTCCATTAAAATGACACTCCATTGCACCAAGTGAAATAAGATAGATTCCCTTCATTCTTCATTCCCATTCCCAAAAACCTCCATTTCCCCTTTCGTCATGGCCAAGCCTCAATTTGCCAATTACATCCCCTCCAAAACCACCATTGAACATGTGCTCGGGTCGGGGAAGAAAGGCGTGCCCGCCCGTCGTCATCAAGAGCGGAGCCAGAGGGTCGCGCGACCAACTATGGCCGAGGTGAGCACACCGATGGGCGTGTCCTGAAGGCCGGCGGCTTAATCGCCGGAGGCGCTATAAAGGCGCGCGCGCAAGAAGTTGTGAGGAGTCAGTGGTTGCGTTGTGGTGGTCAGTGGTTGCGTTGGTTGCGTTGGGTTGTCGATGGTGAGGAGTGGTCGGACCAAGAAAGAGAAAGAGTTGTTGGACCAAGAGAACATAGAGAACATCCAAGGAGATCATCATCCAGGGAAGCACAAAGCCTGTTGTAGTCCTGGCAAAGCACGCGACGTCCACAGCAGCAGCAGCAGCGGCGGCCACAGCAGCAACAACACTCAACAGCCGCTTGGGGCCTGGACGGCGGTTTTGAGCAGGGCCGCGAAGGAACGGCGGCTGCTAAACACGCCGATCGTGCTGCAGGACCCCTTGGACCGGCCTCCCCCCCTCCAAGCCATCCACCTCTGCCATTCCTATCATCATTCCCCGTGTGAGTGGTCTTCGTTTGTTCTGTCCTGGGTATTAATTAAGTCTGTTTAGATAAGCTAGCGATTTTCACTGTGTCTCTAAAATCTTCTGTATATTATTTTATTATCTTTCCTTCTTCCTTGGTTACTTTGAGCATGTAAATAATAGGAATAAATTTAGTAGTATTTGCCAACCTTTTCGTCTCCTCCTTCTTCTTCACATCCATGTCGCTTTTGTCTTTTCCATATTGTATAGCTGTGGCGCGATCCGGCCAACGTTCAGGAATCGGGTTAGTCGGGGTAACTGTTAGGCGTGTCCTAAGGGGGAGGAGGGGGAGGGGGAGGTGGGAGGGGAAATACAGTGCCATCCGCTCGGCAAACCAACATCCTTATCCGCGAGCCGTAACAATATATATATATATATATATATATATGTTTATACATGTATATATATTCTAGCAGAAGTGCCCGGCATTGCCGGGCGGGGGAGGGGGGGAGGGGAGAAGAGGGGGGAGGGGAGGGGTAGGGGGGAGGGGGAGGTGGGAGGGGGAGGGGGAGGTGGGAGGGGGAGGGGGAGGGGGAGGTGGGAGGGGGAAGGGGAGGGGGGAAAGGGAGGGGTAGGGGAGGGAGAGGGGGGAAGGGGAGAGGGTAGGGTGGAGGGGGAGGGGGAAGGGGAGGGGGGAAGGGGTGGGGGGAAGGGGAGGGGAGAAGGGGAGGGGAGGGATATAGATGGTTACTGGCAATTGATCACATCCACAAATGATGTAATCCACACAATTTATGTACTTTACATAACATTAATAGGAATACATGGCCGTGTAGATGGGAAATACAGTTTGTTTGAAATAAATCACAAATATCAGATGAAAGTTTTTAAAATTTAGAACTATTCTCACTCAGAGTTAAAGGGCCACAGACACAGAAAATCATGTTTGGTTTAATTAATAGATATTGCTTCACTTAACACTTACTCGTCTTTTTTTTTGAATAAATATCACTCGATTGGCCCCCGCCACCCAAAAAACGGCGATTTGATTGCTCATGTGACTGGCTACGTCATCGAGGGAATTTTTGTTCCCTCGATTCCTATTAAATATGTATATGTATATATGTATATATATGTATATATGTATATGTATATTATATATATATATGTATATATATGTATATGTATATAAATGTATATATATATATATATATGTATATGTATATATATGTATATGTATATATATGTATATATATATATGTATATATATATATATGTATTAGTGTAACGAATTTGAGAAGTGTAACGAATTTGAGAAGTGTAACGAATTTGAGAAAGTGTAACGAATGTGAGAATTATGGTTTTGTTGTGTGTAACTGTCACCCTCCGTAATGTAAAGAAAGGTCGAAGCTCGTCCTCTTAGTTAATTCCATAAACCTACACACAGGACACCATATATCCTTTTAAATAGTTAGTCCCTTATTCTCTGTAGGTTAACGATGTGTTTCCCAATAGTTTGACTCTTCATTGCACCGAATTAAATAAGAGTAGGCCCCTCCGACGCCCCATGGCAGCTTCCAAGTGCCAGGTTTGCCAGGTTTGCTGCAATTGACTCTTTAGCCACTTTGCTGCAATTGACTCTTTAGCCACTTTGCTGCATTTTCATCTCCCGTCCACTTTGCTGCATTTGCCTCCATTACGCACGAGGTAACGACAAAGAAGAAAGGCGGGTCTCCACCTCGTCATAGAGGGGAGGAGTAAGTCGGCCCCGCTCATCCAACCCAGAACGAGGGGTTTGGGTTGAGAGGGCGGAGAGAGAACACTTGGGGGAGGTTCGCAAAGGTTGAAGGGCGGGGCCTATATAACCCGCAGCGCGGCGCTCCCCAAGCAGATGAGCTGAGAGGGCAGATGAGCTTTTTGGAGAAGATTGAGGTCCGAAGAAGATTGAGAGAGAGGTGCGGCAGATGCGCGATCCAGCTAAAGCAGCCAAGAGAGAACGAGACGTGAGGGGGTGCTGATACTGAGCAATACGCCGAGACCCTCTAGGCCCTATTGCCGGCTGTGGAGACGCGGAGCCAGCTGCTGTTCGCTTCGAGCACGGAACGTGGACCTTGACGGTGTGGAATTGCCCGGACCTTCCTGCCCTGCCAGCGGCTTGGACCTTCTCCTCCCTCCAGTGATTCCTGCCATCATTTCCCCCGTGTAAGTGTGCCCGTTTGTCCGTCTTTCATGTTGTCTTGGGGTATTAATTAAGACTGCCATATATATAAGCTAATCATTGCACTATGTCTCCTGCTCCTTCAATTGCCTTATAAATCATCTTTCTTTTCCTTTCTGCTTAGTGTGTATAAATAGTAATAAATCTTGTTATTCCCTACTTTGTCTTTACTTCTTCATGCTCTTTCGGTCGCTTTAGAGGTTTCCATATTGAGTGTACATGGCGCGATTCGGCCAACGTTCAGGATCGGGTTTAGTGAAGGCTAATGACTCGAACTTGGGGCCGCGGCGCCATCCGCTCGGCAAATTAACATCTTATCCGCGGTCCGTAACAATTGGTCGTCAGGAGTTGGGATTCGAACCTGGGTCTAAATTTATTTAGCCCAAATTTTGGGACACCAATTGTACTATTGGCCCTAACAATTGGTGTCTGGGAGTGAGATTCGAGGCCCGAACCAAATTTTCTATAACATTAAAAAAAAATTTGGTCGAAATTACGAGCGGCCAAAATTTTGTTTAACATCCCAAATTGAGTCGTGCCATGGACAATCAAGGTGATCGGATGCAGGTGGGTGAGCTAGAAGAGGGGTTAGGGGTAACCCAGGACCACAGGGAAGAAATGGAGGAGAGCAATGAGGAGGTGGTTGAGGGAGTATCAGGCGCACAAAATGGCGCCCTCGTGCACGTGGGTGAAGAGGCACAAAATGGCGGCGCTGCGGCAGCCGAGACCGCAGCGCTGGGGAAATTGGACCTCTTCGCGGCGCAGATGATGGGGTATATGGAAAAAATGGGTGAGCGAATGAGGAACGAAGCGAGGGCTAATAGTGAGCGAATGAGGAACGAAGCGAGGGCTAATAGTGAGCGAATGAGGAACGAAGCGAGGGCTAATAGTGAGCGCTTGGGGGACCAAATTGAAGCAATAACGAACGAAATGAGGGCCGATAATGAGAGACTGGCGAGGGACAGAGTCGCATATGCAGTAAGGGAAGCGGAGAGGGACAGAGACCGCGGGTTGGGCGAGCAGGTCCCACAGGTGCACGAGGAGGTAAAGCGGGTCGAGGAGCACTGGTTGGGCGAAGTGGAGGAAAGCGCGGGTACAATGACGGGTATAGACATCGCGACCCGGTGTATGGGGCAGCCGGCGACCGCTGAGGTAGGAGAGAAAATTTTATTAAAGCCAGCGGTCGTTGAGGCGAATAAAGAAAAAGAAATAATGGGTATAGTTAAAATTTAAGAGACGACGGAGGTAGCCCGGGAATTGCAGGGAGGAATGGAAAATGTGCAAAGTCCCTGCTCACATCATGATGCTGTGCTTAATAACACCAATGAAAGTTTGCAGGTGGTGTTGGAGCGAAGGAGGAGGATCCCCCAGGTGAGTCGTGCTGTGTATTGTGCGGGGAGATTTTGCAGAAGGATGTTTGGCGACAAAAGAATTTTCGCGCGATTGGGGTCCATATGGCACCCGGGCGTTGGTGAAGGGCCCAGTGTGAGTGGAAATGGCGCGCGTGTGAGGAAAAAGTGTGCGCCGGCGAGTGGGTGTGTTATAAAGTGTGGGAGTGAAACCGAGTGCAAGCGAGAATGCACGTCGGGGTGTACGGAGTGCGACACGAGGAGTGAGTTGGTGGTGGAGCGGGTGCGAGGATGCACGTATGGGATGAACGGCGAGGGTGTGCGAGAAAGCACACCTGAGTTGGTCGTGGCGCGGGTGTGGGAGAGCCCATCTGAGCGCGTTAGTAGGTGGATGCAAGAGTGCACGCCCATGGTGAGTGGTACGGAGTACGTACCGAGGGACGGTGCGCGAGGTGTGTTAAGGGAGTGTGCGAACGGCGAGTGTGCGCGAGAGGTGTGGTGTGCAACAGGGAGTGCGGTGGTGGAATGGACGGAGTGTGTGGGATGCACTGGAGGCGTTGGAATGCCAGGTTTTGTGAGTGTGAAACGGGTCGCGTAGGCAAGTGAGGCATCGACGTTGAACGGGGCAGCGTTTAGGGCGCCGGATAGCCGATGCGAGCACTCGGGGCGCGGTGCGCTTTGTTGGATGCCAGGCTCGGCGCGGATCGATGCTGCGCTGCTTCTCTTCGAAGCGTCGTTGCCGATTCGGGCTTGGCCCCGCCCCGCACGGTCGAGTCCGGGCCTTGTCGGGCGAGTCGACCGGTCCGGTCCAAGGGCGAGTGGGAGGAAGCGGAACGGTGCCCCCTGGGGGGGATGGGGTTCCGACCGGGCGAGCCTCAGTCATCGGGCCCGGGACCGCAAGGTACCGAGCCGCGATGATGCGTGGAACCTCGGCCTGAGCATGCCTCCTCCCCAGAGTCGTGAATGCTGGACGGATCCAACTGCAGGCGACCAAACCACCCGAATTCATTGCTCGGCTTTGCGAAGCCGAGTTTAATGATGTCATGACGCACCGAGGCTAGGATAAAGCAGACTGTGATGAAGAGGATAGTGTTTTGGACCAGAAATTGAAAAGCAAAATTTGATGATTGGCAAAGGATTGGCAGAGTGATGATTGGCAGATGATTGGTAGAGTGATTGGCAAATTTTTAATTGGCTGGAATTTGGTGAGCAAAATTGGTAGTGAGAGATACCCGATGTGATGGGATGGCAACTCTGCCATCTCTCACAACGGGGGCAAAGGAGCACTAGTCTTATGGGGTTTGGCAGTGAAAACTAGCCCGGGAGGGTTAGGATATCGTGTGTAGGGACCTAGAGAGGATGACCTTAGGTAACGGTAAGATTAGGTAGTGACAATGATACCTGTAGTGGGGACGCAGGTAGATTAGTTTGGATGATAATGACGTGGTATGTGCTTAGTTTAAAGGGAAGACGGGGAGCACTAAGTTAGCAGGGCAACAGGTAGTTCAGATGATGCCGTGTGTATGGTTAAAAGGTGTGATTGCACAGGAATTTGGTGAGCTTGGTGAGCAACTGGACAGGTGTATGGAGCAGTGTTTGAGTGAGTGATAGTGATGTGAGTTGTGCTGACCAAATGGTCCAGGAAGGAAGGAGGGTGCAGGTGGCACCAGGTGTGATTGCACAGGTGTGCAACACCAGGTGAATGGAGAACAGGTGTATGGAATAAATGGTCTGGAGTATATGGAGTATTGGAATGGATGGTCATGGAGTGAGTATGGTGGAAACTGTGGAGTGGAGTGGATGGTGCGAAGGTGTGGATGGGGGAAAGGAGGATGGACCCCATCACAAATACCCGGGGAGGGTAGTGTAAGTGTTAGGTAGATGGTACAGGTAAATTGTGGTTGGATATTGGCATCTGTGGTGCGGGTAGTTGCACAGGAGTGTAGTGATGGGTGCATTAGTGTCGTGGAAATGGCTGGGCGTGTAGCCTGTTAGTGTGTGTGTAGTTAAATGGGCACTCCACCACTGTGAGGATGTCGGCCAGGTGAGGCCGCAGGTGGGCTCTGGGAGCCGGTAGAGTTGTTGTGGATGGGGCCCGAGGATCCGGAGGACGGACCCGGGTAGCCCAGTGCCAGAGGGCACCAAGGGGTGACAGAGCCAGGAGGGGCCTTCCCCAATTAGATAGGTTAGGGTGAGGAGCTAGGTAAGCTCGGGTGGCAACTGCAGTGGTGGAGGTGTGCAGGTGGGTAGGCCTGCTGGGAGAGCTACACGCCCCAGTCCTGAAATTGTGCAAGGGCACAGGGAGTTGCATCGGGGGAGTGAGACCCCAAATTGACAAGCACCACAGTTTGGTCAATGGGAATTGGTTCTTAAAACCGCATAAAGTGTAAGATGGCCAATGGTTTGGCAGGGAAAGACCCCGGGTAGTGTAAAGTGTGTTAAAGTCATTTAGAGGATAGTTAGGATTAAGAATCTCCTCGCACCATCTACATCCACTCACCTGAGGTAACGATGGTACTCCACACCATGCCATGGTTTGTTGGTTTTTATTATTTTTGGTGCAAATATTTCGATTGTGAGACGCATCATGACGTGGGTGTGAGTGACATTGTGCTGATGTTCCATCTCTCCCTCCTTATGAGGATTGATGATGAATTGGTGATGGCAAAATTTGGTTAGAGGGATTGTGAAGACGAATTTGGTAAGGGGAAATATGGGGAAGACGTGACAGTAGTGACGAATTTGTAAATGTGTAGATTGTTGTAAATATGGGGTAAGGGCAAGAGTAGAGTAGGTGACAGGGGGGGTGACGTACGGTAGGGACGAGCTTTTCTCACTTCGCTCTCCATACGCACTTCGCCTTGCATTGCCTTGTTTGATGTGTACCCTTGTGACCTTACCCCTCGCTCACCTGTCTTTTCCCTCTTTGTCTCCCACCCGAGGACTGTGCACCACTGGATGTTGAGGGGAGCATGCGGAGGTCGTCTTGTGTGCCAGGACCCTCGCAACCAGCATGCATTGCATTGATGTACCACTTTATGGACCGCTGTTCTGCGGCCAAGTACCACTTGATGGACCCCAGGTTCTGGGGCAGGGCACCTCTGTTGGAGACCGGCCATAGTGGCCAGGGAATCTTGCTTGCGGACCTCGGTAAGGTGGCACCTATGCCAAACAGGTGGACCACCCTTAGTTGGCCCCTGTGGCCCGAAATAAAAATGGACACGGTTTGTGCTTTTTATATTTCCAAGTAGGCCACATGAAGCAAGAAGACATCGGGAAGAACATCGGCCCAGCAGAGAAGGAGAAGACCACCACCAGTTGTTTTTTTGTGTTTATTACAAACAGTAATGACTGTGCACTGGTTGGTGCTTTTGGGTGCTTTTGAGTGCTTTGGTGTTATTGGTACTGGTGCATCGATGCAATGCGTGCTGTCTCCTCCCTCCCAACAGGAATTTCCTTCTCTTTGTTTCCCTAAAAAGAAAAAAAAAACCACAGGTCCTGGGTTGCGTTGTAAATAAGAAATAACGTCACTGTAAATAATGCTTCCCACCGTAAATGTATAGCTTGAAAACAATTCCGTAATTCGGTTATCCTGTGGGTGCAAGTCTGTTAGGCAGGGTGCAATGCAGCAGGGGGACATATTTATTTGTGTTTTAAAATTGTCGCACTCAGGGTCAGGCTAATTGTAGAGGGAATTACACCTACGTGTCACACTAAAAGTAAAGTTTTATAGGCCCGAGGACGGGCCTGAAGGAAGGAGGGTGCAGTGTAACGAATTTGAGAAGTGTAACGAATTTGAGAAAGTGTAACGAATGTGAGAATTATGGTTTTGTTGTGTGTAACTGTCACCCTCCGTAATGTAAAGAAAGGTCGAAGCTCGTCCTCTTAGTTAATTCCATAAACCTACACACAGGACACCATATATCCTTTTAAATAGTTAGTCCCTTATTCTCTGTAGGTTAACGATGTGTTTCCCAATAGTTTGACTCTTCATTGCACCGAATTAAATAAGAGTAGGCCCCTCCGACGCCCCATGGCAGCTTCCAAGTGCCAGGTTTGCCAGGTTTACTGCAATTGACTCTTTAGCCACTTTGCTGCAATTGACTCTTTAGCCACTTTGCTGCATTTTCATCTCCCGTCCACTTTGCTGCATTTGCCTCCATTACGCACGAGGTAACGACGAAGAAGAAAGGCGGGTCTCCACCTTGTCATAGAGGGGAGGAGTAAGTCGGCCCCGCTCATCCAACCCAGAACGAGGGGTTTGGCTTGAGAGAGAACACTTGGGGGAGGTTCGCAAAGGTTGAAGGGCGGGGCCTATATAACCCGCAGCGCGGCGCTCCCCAAGCAGATGAGCTGAGAGGGCAGATGAGCTTTTTGGAGAAGATTGAGGTCCGAAGAAGATTGAGAGAGAGGTGCGGCAGATGCGCGATCCAGCTAAAGCAGCCAAGAGAGAACGAGACGTGAGGGGGGTGCTGATACTGAGCAATACGCCGAGACCCTCTAGGCCCTATTGCCGGCTGTGGAGACGCGGAGCTGCCAGCTGCTGTTCGCTTCGAGCACGGAACGTGGACCTCGACGGTGTGGAATTGCCTGGACCTTCCTGCCCTGCCATCGGCTTGGACCTTCTCCTCCCTCCAGTGATTCCTGCCATCATTTCCCCCGTGTAAGTGTGCCCGTTTGTCCGTCTTTCATGTTGTCTTGGGGTATTAATTAAGACTGCCATATATATAAGCTAATCATTGCACTATGTCTCCTGCTCCTTCAATTGCCTTATAAATCATCTTTCTTTTCCTTTCTGCTTAGTGTGTATAAATAGTAATAAATCTTGTTATTCCCTACTTTGTCTTTACTTCTTCATGCTCTTTCGGTCGCTTTAGAGGTTTCCATATTGAGTGTACATGGCGCGATTCGGCCAACGTTCAGGATCGGGTTTAGTGAAGGCTAATGACTCGAACTTCGGGTTGCTAAAAACCGCTCGGCAACTAACTAGACCATCCAAAACCGGGGTTCGAGCGGGTACTTGTCTCCCTAGTCTGCGGAGGGACGGATAAAGGTATTCGGGATAAACCCTGGGCCCATAACCCTGATCCGTTCCATCCTACGGGATAGCGTTACAAGTACCAGGACCGGGGAGACGGCCAGCTTAACAGGACCAGGGGCTAATCACCCCTTGCTAACGGGAGAGCCATCCCCCGTATCCGTAACAATATGTATATGTATATATGTATATATATATATGTATATATATTATATATGTATGTATATATGTATGTATATATGTTTGTATATATGTTTGTATATATGTATATATATATATGTATATATATATGTATGTATATATGTATATATATATGTATGTATATATATGTATATATATATGTATGTATATATATGTATATATATGTATGTATGTGTATATATATATATATATATATATATATATATATATATATATATATATATATATATATATATATATATATATATATATATATATTGTTACAGACGTGGCTTAGATGTTATTTACCGAGCGGTTTTGGTATGACCACGTCTGCACAAGTTACCCGATTATACCCGAACGTTGACTAATCGCGCTACGCTAGGTCAATGAAGGAAAAGACACACAGCTGGGATTCAAATGACACGACACCAGGGTTCAGTTCTCAAGACCTCCGGAGGAGGTTATATTGTTACGGAAGGTTAGATTACAAGGACGAGAGGTACAGCATAGAAAGACAAGCACTTAGACACACTCTTATATTATTCCCAACAGACGACAGATAAACGGGACAAAAGGCTGACTCACACGGGGTTTGATGGCTAGGAAAGGCAGGATCGATGGCTCCAGGTGCACCTGGGCTCAAGGGTCAGAATCGACTCGGTCCGGTCCAGAGATGCGGGAAGGTCACAGCGCTCGAGGTGGCAACTTCTCTCTCCAGGCTGGGGGCGCATCTGACCTCACATCCGGTGAGTCCTTCGTATATCCGGCGGGGAGTGACACGCCCTCGGCTCGTTAGCTCCGCCTCGTGGAATCGGCACGTTGCTTCTCATTGGGTGCGTGCGGGGGGGTTTACCAGGCTCCGCCCTTGACGGGGGACTGACAAGGAGCCCCTTCGTGGTAACCCCGTGGAGCGCATGGTCCGGCGCGCATTGTCAATGGCGGCTAACCGAGCCGGTGTGATGACGCACACTCCCCCCGCGCAGCGTCGTTGTTGTTGTAATTGTTGTTGTAGTTGTAGTTGTAGTTGTTGTTTGGGGAAGAAGATGGAAGGAGGTATGGGAAAGGTCCTAAACTCACTACTGGTGCCATATAATCACATTCTGGTGCAACGAAGAGTCATAATTAATGGAAACGAGTCCTTAACTGACATAGACTAAGAATAACTAGCAAGATGTCCGAAAGTTGTCTACGTGTGATGCGGTGGACCTGGGCACGACATTTAATGGGGGAAAAAGGGGCAGGTCGGCTCTACTGATTGTTGTTTACAGACAATGGGACTAGGGAATGGGGGATTGGGGATAGTTGGGGAGTATTGGGGAAATAGGGGAATATTTACAAGCGGATATGGAGGCCAAATTCCATATTCGCAACATTGCACCCTTCTCTACCCTCGGGGCGTCCCGACCCGATAAATTTTTACCTACTTTAGTGTGGCACGCAATGTAGTTCCCTCTACTATTAACTCTACCCTGAGTGCGACAGTTTTACAGATATTCACAAATGAGTAAATATGTCCCCCTGCGACGTTGCACCCTTCTCCTCACAGAAACACACCCACAGGATAACCGAATCCGGAAAGAATCCTCAAACTAAACATACAGCCGGTAGGGAGCATTATTTACACAACTACGCTGCTATTTACACTACGATCCAGGACCTGTTTTTGGAGGAACACATGCAGATGTTATGCATAGAGAGAGCACGCATGCTAGCATCGATACACCAACCCACGAGTGCTCTGTGGCCTACGGCCTTTAATAATGTGCAGAGCACCCCTTCCAAGCATCAAGCACCACCCCATCACACAGTGAGCACCATCCGGTGCACCAATAAAGTGTTTACAAATCACCGGACCAATAAAGTGTTTACAAATCACCGGTGGTGTCGCAGCCGGCCGATGTTCTGCCGCTGGTCTTGCCTTCATGTGGTAGCACTTGGCCTTCTTACTTCTTTTAAACAAAATAAAGAAAGGCGCCAACCGCCGTCCATTTCTTTATTGTGGCCGTCAGGGGGCCAACTGTTAGTGGTCACCTGTTTGGCATAGGTGCCACGTTGACCCAAAGGTCCCTTCCATGGGTGGTGCTTGGCCGCAAAAGAGCTGCGGTCCATTGTGGGTGGCCACAAACATTGCGGTCCATATGGTGTATCGATCCAAGCAGCAGAACAGCGAAAGTGCAGGCCCACAACTGCGTAGCCAGCACCTCTCTCTCTTCTCTCTCTACCCCAAAGGCCAGATCCTCGGGGAAGGTGGGAGACAAAAGAAGCACACAAGTGAGTAAGGTGGTAAGGGCGCAAAAGTGCACGCAATATAAGATGATGCACACTGGGGGCACATGGGAACCAGGTGAGACAGGTACGTTCCTACCGTACGCTCCCCCCCCCCCCCCACCAGGTAACCTACATGGCCCCTCCCTTACCCCTTACTGTATCCACCAAAACCAACACTACCCATAAACATCTACTTTACAAATCAACAAACATCCCTACTGTCTTCCCCGTTCCTCCCATAAACCAAATTCGTCTTCTCTCCCTCCTAACCAATCAAATTTGCTATTTCCAACTTTCCTCAAAATTTGCCATCTCCAACTCAACATCATAATTTGCCATCACCAATTCATCATCAGTCCCTCCTAAGGAGGGAGAGATGGAATCACCCCAATGTCTCATCCACGTCGTGATGCGTCTCACCAATCCACACAGCAATTTCATTTCCTGCAACAAAACAAAGAAAACACAGGTGTGGAGTCATCATCATCACCACAGGTAAGTGGCTGCGTATGGTGCGACAGGTTCATCAATCCTAACTATTTCCTAAATGACTTTAACAACTTTACACTACCCGGGGTCTTTCCTACGGCCAAACCATTGGCCCTCTTACACTATGGGTTCTAAAAAACCAATTCCCATTGGCCAAACTGTGGTGCTCTTCAATTTGGGGTCTCACTCCCCCGATTCATCTCCCGGTGCCCTCGCACAATTTCTGGGCTGTGGCGTGTACCTCTCCCAGTGGGTCTACCCACCTGCACACCTCCACCACTGCAGTTGCCTCCGAGCTTACTGCTCCTTACCCTAACCTAACTACCTGGGGAAGGCCCTCTGGCACTCTCCCCACTCGGTGCCCTCTCTGGCACTGGGCTACCCGGGTCCATCCTCCGGATCCTCGGCCCCATCCACAACTCTACCGGCTCCCAGAGCCCACCTGCGGCCTCACCTGACCGACATCCTCACAGTGGTGGAGTGCCCAACCAACTACACACACCTAACAGGCTACACGCCCAGCCATTTCCACAACACTAATGCACCCATTCACAACACCATTCTGCACCGCACCACAAATGCCAATAATCCAACACAATTTACCTACACCCTCTACCTAACACTTACACTACCCGCCCCGGGTACTCGTGAAAGGGGTCCACTCTTCCCCCATCCACACCTTCGCACCATGCACACCACTCCGTACCACTTACTCAACTCTCTCCACACACCTGTACTGGCACACCTGTGCTCTCACACCTGGTGCCACCTGCACCCTTCTCTCCCCAAGCGCATTCGCGCTGATCCACAACACTCATTACTCACACACTGCTCCACACACCTGTCCAGTTGCACACCTGTGCAATCACACCTGTTCAATTCTCACACACACGGCATCATCTCAGCTAACTACTCCCTTCTGAAACTTGCGCTTCCCAGTCGTCCCTTTAAACTATTGCGCTCCCTCGTCATTATCATCACACTCATCTACCTGCGTCCCCACTACAGGTATCAGTCACTAACTAAACTTAACGTTACCTAATGTCAATCTCTTCTAGATCCCTACTAATAACCTAACCCACCCGGGGCTAGTTTCCACTGCCATCAACCCCATAAGCTATTGCGCATTTGCCCCACTATGGGAAGGGTGGCAGGGATGCCGCCCTTACCCACCGGGCCCATCGCTCACTACCAATTTTGCACATCAAATTTCAACAAATTAAAATTTGCCAATCACTACCCATCATCTGCCAATCACTACTGCCAATCCCTTGCCAATCATCAAATTTTGTTTTTCTCTAATTTTGGGTCCAAAACACTAACCTCATCACCCAGTCGACTCACTAATACCTCTCGGTGCGCCAATCCCTGTCCAAAGCCCGGCTTCGTAAGCCAAGCAATGGATGCTGGTTGTTTTGTGCCAGCGGCTGGATGCGTCCGGCACTCGGTGCAGGGACGGGGGCTACCCGGGGCCGAGATCCACGCATCACCTCGGCGTGGAGCCATCCAATGTCCCGATCTCGACCTGCCGGCACGTCTCAACAAAACGTGGTCGCCATAACGACCCTTCCTATCGGGCTGCCAGCTCCGCCTAGTGGAGCACGGACGCGGCCGTTCAAAGCGAGGCCCAGCACGCACCGAGGGCCCGCTTCGGCTATAAGTCGTTCTAAACTCTACCCCGTCTAACGTCGATGCTTCACCTGGACGCTTACACCCCGCAGCCCGTTCCTTGCTCACACATCCAGCCGTGCCCATGCTCCTCGTACCTTTCCTTACACACCCAGGTACCCTCATTCCACTCACAGCCTTGGTCACACACCTGACCACCGAACACTGTGGCACACATTCGTTGCTCGCACACCTCACCAATACACCGCTTCGCGCCCCCTCCTCGGTCACCTCCTCTGTGACAATCACAGGTGTGCCCTCATTCGCACACCCAACCACGTGCCTCACCACCAACTCCAGCGTGCATTCCCACTCACGCTCTACCATTCCAGGTGTGCATCCTTCCATCCCAGGTGTACATCCTCGCTCACCTGTCACAACCAACTCACTCTCCTTGTCACTCTCAATACTCTCACCTCCATTCTTGACAGCGCACTCACCCTTACTCTTGACAGCGCACTCTTTCCTCGTGCACCTGTCCGTCACACACCTTTCTCGCGCACACTCTCCCGTTACACCCTCTGTAACACTCACCACAGGTGGACACTCTTCCTTACTTCTGACAGCGCACTCTTTCCTCATGCATCTGTCCGTCACACACCTTTCTCGCGCACACTCCTGCGCACACTCTCCGTCACACCCTCTGTAACACTTACCACACCGCGCTTCCATGTGCCCCCTTGCACACGCGCTACGACCGACTCATTCTCGCCAGCACCCTCACTCCTTGGCACACACTTTTTCCTCACACACCCCAGAGTCGGACTTTCTCGCACACCTCCTTTTTCGCACACCAGACCTGTCGCACACTTCACCAACGGCCTCTCACGAACACCCGGGTCTATCTCGACCCCCAAGCTTCTTAAATCCCCTGGCGCATCATACGCACGACCATATTGGTCACCACTTACACCGGGTCCTCTTCCTCTTCGCTTCTCCTCCATCACCTGCGAATCCCTCAGCCGGTTAATGAGCACATCATCACGATCCAAACACAGACTTTGGACCAATTCTTTTATCTCCTCTTTTATCTCTTTCTTATCCCCTCTCCGTCGCTTCTTAATTTCGCTCATCCCTTCTTCCACTTCTTCTAATTTCTGCTTCACCTCTTTATTCCCCGGTACGTCTCCTCAAGCTCATCCTCTAAGGCTACCTTGACCGTTTCCAGGTGCGTCCTCACCTGCCGGTCCTTCGTCTCCATTACCTCTATCACCTCGTCCAACCTCGTTGTCAGTCCCTCACGTACCGTCTGACACTGCCTCTTTGTCGCTATCAAGTCGTTTTTTATGTCGTTTTGTGTCGCTTTTAACCCTCCTAATACCGCAGTGTTCCTTTGAACCTGCTCCACTAACTCCGTCTGTCCCACCGTCAGCTGCTCCACCTCCTGCGTCAGGTCCTCTATGCCCCCTTGTAACTTTACAGTCCCCTTTCTCACCTCCTTCTCCATGTGCTCCTTACAGTGCCTCACCTCCTCGCGCACTCCTCCGACCTCCTCACTCACTCCTCTTCTGATCTCTTCTCCCATCACTTGCATCTCCTGCCCAGATGCCACCCTCATCTGCTCCATTTCCTCCCTGTGAGCATCCAGTTTGGTTTCTACCCCATTCTGACCCCCTCTATCTGCTGCCCCATTTGGTTAACTTCCCTTTCCGCTTGGTCCCTCATGTCCCTCAATTTGCCTTCCATGGTGTTTTCTAACCCCTCTAACCCTTTTTGCATCCCTTCCATTTGATTCTCTTGAGCGGCCATTCTGTTTCTACCCCCATTAACCCATTTCTCACCTCTTTTATCCCGTTGTCTAACCCCTCAAAATTATTGTCTAACCTCCCAAATTTCTTGTCTAACTCCTCAAAATTATTGTCTAACTTCCCAAATTTCTTGTCTAACTCCTCAAAATTATTGTCTAACTTCCCAAATTTCTTGTCTAAACCCTTAAAATTATTGTCTAACCCCTCACTGGTACCCCTCGCTTCGTCCCTCATTACCCCCATTTCGTTTCCCATTACCCCCATTTGGTTTCCCATTACCCCTAATTGGCCCTCCAATCGCTCACTCTGAGCATCCATTCGGTTCCCCATTACCCCCATCATTCTGCTTTCCATTTCTTCGCTATTCTGGGCCATAAGGGCCTTCATTTGTATGAAAAACAAGTTCAAATCCACTGGCGGCGCTGCCACGGTCGCGGGCGCGGTGATCAGCGAGGCGCCATTTTGCGCTCCCGCAATGTCGGGCACAACGACGCTATTTTGTGCGTCTGCTACCCTCGCTGCTTCGCTCTCCTCCTGTCCCTCATGTCCCTCAATTTGGTCCTGGACCGACCCTGCCTCACTCTCCCCTACCGGACCCCAGCTGTCTTGGTCTGCCATAGCGCGACTTTCAAAATTCGGGTTTTTATACAACAAAACAAATTTCGGCCGTTATAATTTCGTCGAGCGCAGTAAACGCGCTCTGAATCGATTCTCCCTCCCTGGTTTGGGCCTA
>NC_136261.1:137946990-138009490 GCF_964187855.1 Myxine glutinosa
TGACATTTCGACATATTGAGTTAGATGCTGCGCCTGCACATTCAGTTATATAAAATGGTTACTGGCAATTATTGATCACATCCACAAACGATGTAATCCACACAATTTACGTACTTTACATAACGTTAATAGGAATACATGCCCGTGTAAATGGGAATGACATATAATTCACCGAAAACGTTGAAGCAACCGCATAATATTACGGTGATGTTTAACTCTGAGTGAGAATAGTTCTAAATTTTAAAAACTTTCTTCTGATATTTGTGATTTATTTCAAACAAACTGTATTTCCAATCTACACGGACATGTATTCCTATTAACGTTATGTAAAGCACATAAATTGTGTGGATTACATCATTTGTGGATGTGATCAATTGCCAGTAACCATTTTATATAACTGAATGTGCAGGTGCAGCATCGAATTCAATATGTCGAAATGTCACACAGATCCATGCCCGTGGGATTCCCACGGGTGACCCCGCTAGTATATATATATATGTTGAAGTGTGGTGCTGCGCATACAACTTGCTTGCCAAAGAGGTAGGCCACAACGCGTTTGATAAAACCAAAAGAGTCTTTATTACGAAAGCTCGAACTGCAGCACTGGGCGGGCTCGAGCTTAGAGCCCGCATATATGTGCCGAGGCCACGCCTAGTCCCCGGGCGTGGCCGATCGGTCGAAGGGCGGGGCGTGTACCACCGGTCCCCGTCTGGGCGCTCGCGCCACCCACTGGTGCGTGGATTTATTACCCCTTGTGCCCGCCACACGCGCCCCCCCAGACTTCCCGCGCACCTGAAGGGTGAGTTTGCGGGGAAGCCGGATGAACCGGCCGAAACGCTCCCTGCCGATGGGTGCAGGGCTGGGGGGTAGCGTGGCTGGGGGATGCAGGGGGTCCGACCGCCGGGGGGCGGCCTTGACGCGGAGGCAGAGCTGCTGGCGTGGGTGCCGGGGGTCCGACCGCCGGGGGACGGCCCCGACGCGGAGGCAGAGCTGCTGGCGGGGGGTGGTCCGGATCGAGGTGGGCCGGCTTGAGGCGGTCCACGGAAATGCGATCCGGGGCACCGCCGATGTCGACCGTGAAAAATTTGACCCCGGTCTCCAGCACGCGGAAGGGCCCGTCGTACGGGGGCCGCAGCGGTGCCCGGTGGACGTCGTGCCGGATGAACACGTACTTTGCCGTGCAAAGCTCCGGGGCGACGTGGGAAGGCGGGCAACCGTGGTGTGCCGTTGGCACCGGGGCGAACCTCCGGGCGGTTCTCCTGAAGGGCGGAGCGCTGTTGCGCCGCCGACCAAGGAGCCGTGGAGTCGGGGATAAATTCACCCGGTACCCGCAGTGGTTGCCCGAAGACCAGCTCCACCGAGGACGCGCGCAGGTCGTCCTTGGGCGCCGTCCTGAGGCCCAGCAGGACCCAGGGGAGCCTGTCGACCCAGCCGCCGTCGCGGAGGCTGGCCCGGAGTGCGGCCTTCATGGAGCGATGAAAGCGCTCGCACAGGCCATTGGCCTGGGGGTGGTAGGCCCTGGTGTGGTGTAGCTTCACCCCGAGCCCTTGCGCCACCGCGGCCCAGAGCTCCGAGGTGAACTGGGGGCCGCAGTCGGACGAGATGTCCGAGGGGGCACCGAACCGGGCAACCCAAGTGGCGATAAAGGCTTGCGCCACCTCAGCCGCAGACGTCGCCGCCAATGGGACGGCCTCCGGCCACCGTGTGGTGCGGTCGACCATGGTGAGGAGGTGGGTGAACCCTCGCGAGGGGGGCAGAGGTCCCACCAAGTCGACGTGCACGTGGTCGAACCGCTGCTCGGGCACCGTAAACGGGGCCAATGGTGCCTGGGTGTGGCGGTGTACCTTTGCGCGCTGGCACGCGAGGCACGTTCTGGCCCAGTCGCGGACGTCCTTCCTGAGGCCATGCCAGACGAACTTCGCCCCGACTAGTTTCTGGGATGCCCTCGCGCCAGGGTGGGACAGGCCGTGGATGGCGTCGAACACTGGGCGCTGCCAGCCAGCGGGCACGATGGGGCGAGGCCGGCCGAGGGAGACGTCGGATAGGAGGGCCGTGCCCGCGGCGTCGAACGGCACCTCGGTGACGCGGAGGCCCGTGACGGCGGTCCGCAAGGCCTGGATGCCGGGGTCGGCGGTCTGGGCCTCCGCCATCCGGGCATAGTCGACCCCGAGGTGGACCGCGTGCACGACGGACCGGGAAAGGCAATCCGCCACCGGGTTGTCCTTACCCGCCACATGACGGATGTCCGTCGTGTACTCGGACACGGCAGAGAGGTGGCGCTGCTGCCGTGCCGACCATGGCTCGGCGACCATGGCCATCACAAACACAAGGGGCTTGTGGTCAATGAAGGCCGTGAACGGGTGGCCCTCCAGCAGATGACGGAAGTGTCGGACCGCCAGGTGGAGCCCGAACAACTCGCGGTCGAAGGTGCTGTACCGGCGTTCGTGCGGGCGAAGCTGCCGGCTGAAAAATGCCAGCGGTTGCCAAGCACCACGCACCCATTGCTCGTGCACCGCGCCCACCGCGTAGTCCGACGCGTCGGTGGTGAGGACGATCGGTGCATCGGGCGCCGGGTGCGCCAGCATGGTGGCGTCGGCCAGAGCCAGCTTTGCGCCCGCGAACGCCGCGGCCATCGGCTCCGACCATGCGATGTCACCTTTGCCCGGCTTGCCCCGAAGGGCCTCGTGCAAGGGGCGGAGGAGCTGGGCGACGTGGGGCACGAAGCGGTGGGAAAAGTTTACCATGCCCAGGAACTCCTGGAGCCCCTTGATCGTGCGGGGCCACGGGAAATCCCTGACCGCTTCCACCTTGGCCGGTAAAGGGACGGCCCCGTGCTCGGTGATGCGGTGCCCCAAGATGTCGATGGTGGCGACGCCGAAACGGCACTTGGCGGGGTTGATGATTAGGCCATGCTGGCCCAGGCGTTCGAAAAGCGTGCGGAGGTGGAGCAGGTGCTCCTCCCGGGACGCGCTCGCGACTAGGATGTCGTCCAGGTAGACAAACATGAAAGGTAAGTCACACAAGACGCTATCCATAAGCAGCTGGAACGCCTGAGCCGCATTCTTCAACCCGAAGGGCATCCGTAGGAATTCGAAGAGGCCGAAAGGGGTGATGACGGCCGTCTTCGGGACGTCGTCCGGTTGGACGGGGACCTGATGGTAGCCCCGGATGAGGTCCACCTTAGAAAACACGGTCGTGTTGGCCAACCGGGCGGAAAAGTCCTGAATGTGTGGGACCAGGTAGCGGTCGGGGGTGGTGGCATCGTTGAGCCGGCGGTAGTCCCCGCACGGCCGCCATCCCCCGCCGGGCTTCGGCACGATGTGCAGCGGAGAAGCCCAAGCGCTGTTGGAGCGCCGCACGATCCCCAGCCGCTCCAGCGTGGCGAACTCCGCTTTCGCCACCGCGAGCTTCGTGGGCTCGAGTCGGCTTGCCCGGGCATAGACCGGCGGCCCGACCGTGGGGATGTGGTGCTCCACCCCGTGTTTAACGGCCACCGCTGAGAAGGTGGGCCGCGTGAGGGCCGGGAAACTGGCGAGGAGGCGGGTAAAGTCGTCCGCTGCCGGAAGCGTGCAAACTAAACTCGCCGAGACGGAACCCTCCAGCAAGCCGCTTGGCAAGCCGCTCAGCGAACAAGCGAGCGTGCTAAAGGTTTCGGCCTGGACAAGCCGTCTGCGATTCACGTCGACCAACAACCGATTCGCACATAGGAAGTCCGCACCGAGCAATGCCATTGGCACGCTGGCGGTCACGAACGACCATTGAAAGCGCTGCCCTCCGAACCGCAGGGAGAGGCAGCGCTTCCCGAATGTGCGGATGGGTGTACCGTTGGCGGCAAGCAACGCGGGGCTTGTCGGACGTGGAGGCGGGGATGACGCTTACCTGCGCTCCTGTATCGCAGAGGAAACGGCGCCCGGACAAGGTGTCCGTAATGAATAGGAAGCTGTCGGAATGGCCGATGCTCAGGGCCGCTAATGAGCGCCGGCCTGGTCGTTTCCCGACTTGTGAAAAGAGCATGGCGGGCGATACGTCCTAGCCTTGTGGCCGAACCTGGCGTGGAAATAGCACCAGGTTTGCGGGGGCGGCGGTGGCCGCGGTTTTCTTGGCAGCGGTGGTGGTGGTCGGGGCGCGGCAGCGGCCACGAGGGACGCTGTAGCCTCTGCCTCGGGATCCACGACGGCAGCACCGTAACTCGACCGCGTGTCGCAAGCCGCGAAGAACTTGTCGGCCTCTACGGCCAGGGCGCGGGGTTCCCTTATTTCGGAACCGGCCAGCGCAAGGCATACCTGTAGAGGTATCTGGCGTAGGAAAAGTGCCCGGAATATGAAATCCGGGGCTTGATCACCCAGCAGCGACGGCATATAATCCATCCGCATGGATGGTCGTGTGTCGCCGAGTTCGGGAAGGTCCAGGAGGCGGTCGGCCCGTTCGGTCTCCGTGAGGCCGAACGTGGCGATGAGGAGACGTTTGAGCGCCCTGTACTTGTGGTTGGCCGGCGGGTGCCGCAGGATGGACACGACTCGGGCGGCAGTGCCGGGCCCGAGGGAGGCGACCACATGGTAGTAACGGGTCTCGTCCGCCGTTATGCCTCAAAGCTGAAATTGCACTTCGGCCTGCACGAACCACACGTCGGCCTGTGCTTCCCAAAACTCTGGGAGTTTTACTGCGATGACGTTGTTGGCCATGGCGCGTTCAGTGGTCAGCAACGGCTGAACCAATCGGGGTCACCAGTGAAGTGTGGTGCTGCGCACACAACTTGCTTGCCAAAGAGGTAGGCCACAACGCGTTTGATAAAACCAAAAGAGTCTTTATTACGAAAGCTTGAACTGCAGCACTGGGCGGGCTCGAGCTTAGAGCCCGCATATATGTGCCGAGGCCACGCCTAGTCCCCGTGCGTGGCCGATCGGTCGAAGGGCGGGGCATGTACCATCGGTCCCCGCCTGGGCGCTCGCGCCACCCACTGGTGCGCGGAATTATTACCCCTTGTGCCCGCCACAATGTATATATATATGTATATATATGTATATATATATGTATATATATATATATATATATATATATATATATATATATATATATATATATATATATATACATTGTGGAAACGACCACAATGTATATATATATGTATACAAAACATAGCGTTTTAGCTCTTTCACGAGCCTCGATTCAGTATACAAAAATATATATATATATATATATATATGTATATATATATATATATATATATATATATATATATATATATATATGTATGTATGTATGTATGTATGTATGTAAGTAACTATGTATGTATGTATGTATGTATGTATATATATATATTTTTATATATATATATATATATATATATATATATATATGTATGTATGTATGTATGTATGTATGTATGTATATATATATATATATATATATATATATATATATATATATATATATGCACATAGCACTTAGGTGGAATTTGTTTTGAAAGCCATTAACTAGACCGATTGGCCAATGTATATTCCAAGTTTCAGCTAGTTTCAATGTATAGTCCTTGAGATATGTGCGCCAACACATTTTGGGCAGACAGACAGACAGACGGACGGACGGATGGACGGTCAGACACCAACGTGATTAAGAGGGTTTTCTAAATAAAACTCAAGAATGCATAAACAGACGTTGCTGAAATTTGGAACATATTACCTCAACATACAAAGCATTTACTACTGATATTTGCAGTCGATTTTGTTCAGTATAATCCGATAAACTTTGTTCAGTCCCCATGTTAAAGCTGCATTCTTGGGAAAAATGCCAGGGGAAAGCTATTAATAAGCGAAATGGGTAAACGATAGAAAAGATAGCCCCTTCCTTTATATAAGGGATCGTTTCTCTGTATGCAGCTTTTACATGGGGACTGAAAATACGTTTGATGGTGACAGATGGTGACGGTTCGCTGGTTTGATAATATAATATCTCAATACAATCGTGATTTAACATTATATTTCGATATATTGACACTATCTTACTTGACATTATCTTATTGACATTCACCTTCATTGACATTCATTCATTTCATTGACATTGACATTTGACATTGACAAATGTCTGTCCGTCCGTCCGTTCCCAGGTACCGCAAAAACGGCTGAACCGAACGCAACGAAATTTTGGGTGGGTAATCCTGGGACCCCCTGGAGTAAAATAGGCTATATTGTTTTCCAATTTCAGCTTTGGTCTCCAGAGTTTTCAGTTTTGGACTCCCGCCAAACGTTATTGTCCCAGGTACCGCTAAAACGGCTGCACTGATCGCAACGATACACCTCCATGCCCATGGGATTCCCACAGGTGACCCCACTAGTGGTATTAATTTGTGATTGCAATGATGAATGATGCTGTTTGGAATGAAAATAAAGAGATATTGAGTTTTAAGCAGAATGAGGAAATTACATAATGGTTTCCATCTGTGGCATTCGCGGATTCCCCATTTGCAGTTTCACCATTAACTGTATGATAGCAACATTCAGACTGGGAACGTTTTTTTGTGCAAGTTATTCACGAACCTGCTGTCAATGTCTGGTGTTCAACTGAAGGCGGCACATGAATGTGGAATTTATTGGTTCATGGTTCAGCATTTGCCGTTTTTTTTTACCCAAGTCATTCACGACCCGGCTGTCTATGCTTGAAGTCAAAAAAATTAATACTCACATTATTTGCTGATTGGTATCTCCTCCCAGGTCATACTATCCTCTTAAACTAAAGTATCAACCAAGCCTATATGCTATGCTGCTGTTAGACTATCAGTCTTGTTTTTCTTAGCGATGCCATTCTGCTTACCACCCTGGGCTATCAGTCGTGCTTGCAATGTTGGTAATGTTCAAATGTTAAACATTCATCGCCACAACATCAGATAACATATTATAGACACATTTCTGTTCCATCAACTGAAAACCTTTCGGTGTAATAATTCACTCTTTTCACCTAACTTCAGTGACAGTTTCTCACTTTCTGGCAAGAAGCTTGGTAAAGTTTTATCAAACATTCTGAACAAGCTATCTGTCTTCAAACTGCTTGCGGCTATATTGTCGCGTTCCTGGCCATTAAAATCTTTCCAAGGAACGGATAGCCGAACAAGCTTACTCCAAGGCGTTCATCAAAAGTTAATACACGCAGGGGGGGGGGGGGCATTTAATGGCATTGCCGGAACATGGCTGCTCGCGGACATGGCTGAACGAACATGGCTGAACCCTCCCCGGGCACTATCGCATTTGGAACGAGAGGCGCAAGAGGGAATGTTCGCCCTCAATGCCCAGACACCAGACGAACAGGGTAATGAGGAGAAGATGCCGGCACACAACCATTATTGCCAGACCCAAAACCGAGAATGGGGGGGGGGGGGGGGGGGAAGGGGAGGAAAGCAGAGTAGCTCCCAAAAACGAGAAGGAAGATGTCCGCCGCTCCAACTATTTTTGCACCCCGATCTCTGACGTCATTGGTCATCTAAATTCCTAAACGGGACGTCCCCACAAACAGACTTGAAAATAGATGAAAGGGAAGGATAACTGAAAATAATAGTATGTGTGTACACTTGACTTGACTTGACCGGTGCATCTCGTCTGAACTCTTCCAGGCCCCAGGCGCGCAGTCTCGACGCGGCTCTTGTGTTGGCGGGAGCCGCCCGGTCATTGGTGGGAACCGCCCGTTCCCGCGTAGCAGGCCTCACTGTGTGTCCCAAATAGCAGGCGTGCAGCTTGCTCGTCCAGCCGCTCCGGTAAAGTCACAACTCTCCATCCCCGCTCTGCCTTTTGTCTCTGCACGTCCACCAACCAGCTTGCTGCCGGAACACGGCTGCTCGCAATGAATCCTCACCGGGCACTATTGCTTTTGGAACGAGAGGCGCAAGAGGGAATAACTATCCTTCAATGCCCAAATGCCAGACAAATGCTGTGGCATCTAAAAACGAGAAACACGATGTCCGCCACTCCAACTATTTTTACACCCCGCTCTCTGACGTCATTGGTCATGCTGTCCCATCAGCGAGTTGCTTCTTACTCGTCCTTCCCTGTCAATCAAGAGCCCTGGCCAATCACGGCTCCTCGGGGTTTGTCTTCACGGAACTTTCGTCCTATGCGTCCTTTCCAGTCGAGGTAATCAGCCCAAGTGTGTCATCTGGGTTTCCGGTTAGTTTTATTATTAATTAGTGCCATTAAATGTGCGATTCTAACTAGTGTCTAATGTGGTGCCATAAGAGACAAAGGGATAATCACAGAGGGCACGACGTCCAATTTACCCTTATTCCCTAAGCTAGTTAACATGCCCCACCCCCTTGCTATGGGGACAAATATACAAGCTTAATCCAAACACACGGTCTACACAAGTACTTATTAAATCAAGGTTTCCACACGAAATTCGGAAATATTATGTAAAAACAAATGTAAAAATATTATAGACACATTTCCATTCCGTAAACTGAAAACCTTTTGTTGTCATAATTCACTCTTTTCACCTAACTTCAGTGACAGTTTCTCACTTTCTGGCAAGAAGCTTGGTAAAGTTTTCGCAAACATTCTGAACAAGCTATCTATCTTCAAACTGCTTGCGGCTACCATTCTTGTTTGGTACCAAGCTCCCTTTGCAAAGAAGAGCGAGGGTTAAAAAAATGTCACATCTCTGAATTGTGAACAACGCATGGCTGACTTCACAGACATTATTGGGGAAATTTTCAGAAGTTGCATTTTAATAGCATGAAACAAACAATTCGAATTTTTTTAATGTATCCGTTCCACTTTGACTTTTGCATTTTGAAGAAATCTCATGAAAAGGGCTGATAGAGGACTTTAGATTCGGAACTAAATTGGTTGAGAATAAGTGAACGACTAAATATAATATGAAACAAGACATTACCTAAGAAAATAATCAACTTAGGTTTTCAACTGATTGCTGCAATGGAGCCGTCACAACAACATGATACAATATCTAAGCCAGGTTTTGGTTTATCCGTTAGATTGGCTGGCTTGAGATCTTAGGGTCTTCAGTTTGAGCCCCTGTCGAGCCGTTGAATTAACATCAGGTGGGTTGACTCAGCCTGTCATCCTTTCGAGGTCAGAAAAATGAGTATCAGATAACTGGCAACAGGGACACTGCATCAGCGGCACAGCCACACTCCAGGGAAATGATGCAACCAGCAGCCACAGGCTGCATATGAACCACCAGCAGACAATATCTCTGGTTTCCGATACATATACAAAATGTACAATATTATTATTTCACTCACAAGACCATTTCACACCGATACAAATCTACAAGGAATTGCATGATGTTCAATGTAATTTTGATTCTGATGTTCAATAATCCGTTTCAGAGCGTCGAAGGTTATGCCAGGTGGTTTTCCATTGCCTTCCCAGCAGTAGCTGGGGCAGCAATTTTGAAGTTGCCCAGGATTCTGGCGATGGTTTGCCTACTCTTCACGAAGAACACCATGCTATCCTTTACGTCCACCAACTATTGATGGCAGATGGGATGCCCAGTTCAACAAATTGATGAATCACCTGCCTGTGAAACACCACGATGGCAATTTATAGCTGGGTTGGGATTCGAACCCAGGCTCGACAGCTTGGAGGCGAGTGTGCGTACCTCCAGAGTCGAGGCCATCCTAGAGCTTATATAAATCGCATACATTCAGCTTACATAAATCACAGCTTTGGAGGAGAATATTGCAGAAGGTATTTGCTGATAAAAATGGGAGGACTGAATGGATGATGAAGAAGTGAGGATGTTAAAGATGGACAGAGCATTACAAAACATTGTTTCGTATTTATTAAAGAGTTTCAAAAATGGCATTGACTGGTGGAAGTGAGAGGGGACTGCAGGATTATAGTTTACAACTAGAAAACATCTGAAAATGCAAAGCCAGTCCGCGCCCATTTGTATTCAGACATCTTCTTCTTCTTCCGTAAGCTCAAAATAACGAAAACATTAAAAAACACAGAATGAAAATTAATGATTTTATTCAGCCTTCACCTGTGAGCTTAGGATTAAAAAAAAATTGACTCCTACCTTTTGATTGGTGAACCAATTCTGTGACCCAATATGCGAATTCTTTAAATTTCAGGCCAATCAGGTGAACATTGGTGATCTTATGCAACCTTGACCTTTGACCTTTTGATCTAAAAAAAACAATCGGCTTGTAGCTTTTGATTGGTGAACCAATTCAGTGACGCAATATGCAAATTCTTAAAATTTCAGGTCAATTGGGTGAAGATTGGTGATTTTACACAACCTTGACCTTTTGATCTAAAAAAAACAATCGGCTTCTAGCTTTTGATTGGTGAACCAATTCAGTGACGCAATATGCAAATTCTTAAAATTTCAAGTCAATTGGGTGAAGATTGGTGATTTTACACAACCTTGACCTTTTGATCTAAAAAAAACAATCGGCTTCTAGCTTTTGATTGGTGAACCAATTCAGTGACGCAATATGCAAATTCTTAAAATTTCAGGTCAATTGGGTGAAGATTGGTGATTTTACACAACCTTGACCTTTTGATCTAAAAAAAACAATCGGCTTCTAGCTTTTGATTGGTGAACCAATTCAGTGACGCAATATGCAAATTCTTAAAATTTCAGGTCAATTGGGTGAAGATTGGTGATTTTACACAACCTTGACCTTTTGATCTAAAAAAAACAATCGGCTTCTAGCTTTTGATTGGTGAACCAATTCAGTGACGCAATATGCAAATTCTTAAAATTTCAGATCAATCAGGTGAAAATAGGTGATCTTATGCAACCTTGACCTTTGACCTTTTGATCTAAAAAACAATCGGCTTGTAGCTTTTGATTGGTGAACTAATTCAGTGACGCAATATGCAAATTCTTATAAATGTGACATATACCACAAAAACATAGCGTAATAGACAAGCAAAAAATGACAATACTTTTATACATCTTGGCTTGGGTGAAATAAAAGTAGCACCAGGCCAAACCTGCACTCTATGCCAGGACAAATTGAATTTTCCAAAAGTAATAGTGTTAACAAATAACCCATTCACAAGGCCTCATCGGGCCATGGCGATTATAGATGAGGGGCAGTTAGAATGAAGCAATATGTTGAACAGTACCCTTGGGCCATTTGGGACACGGCCAGGGTATTGACCCAATGGTCAACCTTTTGTCACAATTCCCAGCAGTCCATAAGCAAGTGCGAGCAGTAATGACAGCAGATTTAACACAACCCCTGAAGGATGGAACACTTCATTCAGTACCCCTGGCAGCAATTTGGATGGAGCTAAAAATGGATACTTTACTGAAATAAATGCTCTTAATATTTGACTATACTGCAAAACCTTTAAAGAGACAAAACTCAATCAGTTTTCAAAAGAAAACAAATGTTTGGAACATTTTGAGATTTTAATTAAAAAGACATCAAACGTAGAATCATTTCAGGACATACATTCAAACGAATAGAAATAACTTGCTTTTCGGAAAAAAATTTTTTACTTTTAGGCAGGCAACTGTTTCAAGAGTACACCCATGTTTTGTATACATGATTGAGGTTCGTGGAAGGAGGGGATTAGGCCAATAAAGGTGAACAAGCTGCACACAAGTTGAATAAAACACAGAGAAGGAGAAGAAGATGAAGAAGAACACTCGTTTTTGCATCTTCAGATGCATATGGCTGCCGAAGCAGTTTTCTAGGCTATTGGGCACAATCCTGGACGGGTCGCAACTCCGACGCAGGATGCTCGAATGGCTCATTCATCCCAGTAAGCTGCTACTCATTTTGCTGACCTCCGAAGGTTGACAGGTTGAGTCAAACCACCTGTTGTTTACAAGCCTGTGACCTTAACCATTAAGCCAACACCAGGCTAACAGCAAGAAGATGAAGACAGAAAAGGAAGAAACGAACACAAAAAAAGAGGTGATGGAGATGCGGAAAAATGGCAATAACCCGGAAAAGGGAAGTGCTTCAGAATGGGGTCATTTGGGAAAGAAGAAGTCAGGAGCATGGATGGATGATGACTTGAGGTAATGGTGAACAGCTGTCTTGAATCCCTGGAGGGGAAAAACGGGATTGAACAAACGGGAAAGTTGGTTCCACAGGTGAAAGAAAAGAGAAACAAATGAGGAGGTGAGCAGTAAGCCTGGATTTTGGGAGTTTATAACAAGACAAGTAAGTCAAGTAAGTTTATTTTTGGGAGTTTAGTTTATTAACAAGAAGAGGGTTACTGGCAGACCACGTGCTCCAGGCAGAAACCTGGGAGGGACAGAGCCAAGAGAGGGTAGAGGATATGATACATCAAAAAGGAGGCGGCAAATACATAGAGGCCACCAACCTGTTTGCGATGCAAAAGTAACAGGCCGAGACACTCATCTTCGGCACAGGGGATCCCAATGATTTAAAGGCCTTGCTTTATATGGCACCAAGAAGGGCAAGGTGTGAGGCAGCGGCACAAGCCCAAGCAGTACTCATCAAGCTGTGAATGAAGGCCTTGTAGGTTGTCAAAGGCCTTGTAGGTTGTCAAAGGCCTTGTCGGTTGTCAAAGGCCTTGTAGGTTGTCAAAAGTTCAGATTGACCGAGGAAAGACCGCACATGACGAAGGATGTCTGGTCGGCAATTAGCTTTGGTGACCATCTCGGAAATATGGTCTTCCCAAGAAAAATCATGGCTGATTATGTGACCCAAATGTTTGAGTGACTTAACCTCTTCAAGTGGTTTGTTTAGGAAGTAGATGGGAGGGTTTGCCAGACGGCCCTTTTGAAGAGACAAGGTGAGTGTAGGATTTGTCGGGGTTGAAAGACATATGCCTAGTGTTGGACAAGCTCCTGGTTCTATCAAGGTTTGCAGAGATGGAAGCAAGACATCCCTGATCTCAGGTCTCTAATTGAAGGATTCTATCCATTGTGAGAAAGTATCCCCACAGCAATGATAGATCCCTTGACCTTGCTTATAATTGGAAGCAAGCTATAATATAGGCCTGTAGTTAAGACGATCATTGTTTGCAGCATGTTTGTGTATTGCAGTGATGTTTGCTAACTTCCAGGTAGACGGAAACTGACCCAGAAAGAATGATCGAGTGAACAGAGCAGAAAGAGGATGACCAAAACAGCAGAGAAAGTTTTTTTTCAGACACGTGCATTGATGCTGTCTGGGCCTGTTGCAGAATCAGAGTTGAGGTTTGCCCGAAACCTCTTCACCTTCTCAAGTGGGGAAGACACATTATCCAGGAACAGTTGGGCACGAGAACAGAGGGTAGGGGTAGGGAGTGGGTTGTTGGGTACAATTGGACCTTTGTGGGAAAATACTAATTATAAACAGGACAAGAGGTGATCATATCAGAAATCTTTATTGGTACCCGGTATAGCAAAGTAATGGCCAAAATACTGTACTTACT
The DNA here is from genome assembly GCF_964187855.1 of Myxine glutinosa. Lineage (NCBI taxonomy): Eukaryota > Metazoa > Chordata > Myxini > Myxiniformes > Myxinidae > Myxine > Myxine glutinosa. The sequence continues at coordinate 137,960,352 of NC_136261.1, forward strand.
ACAGTACATTTTCATATCAGTGAATCGATTCGCAAAAGCCACAATTCTCCACTGCATGCATCCACATTTTGTAAAGTTCTGTCTGTCATGTGACTATAGACTTTACGAAAGGTTGTCAGATGATAAATAAACAAATACGATTCATAGACATCATTATTTTGCCAGGAAGTCAGAAAAGCCTGTTTCTTTGCCCATGCTCCAGAAGAACATTTCCATGCAAGGATTAATATCTCTGTGTTTGAAAATAGGAGGATTCCTATATAGAATATGAATGACCATACTGTGGTCACAACCTGTTACAAAATCCGGCAATGGGCCGACTTGGAAACACACATTTAAAGCGCTATTAAAAGATGAACAGTGTGATTGGGAAACACATTTAATGCGCTATTAAACGATTAACTTGACACCTTTCATCCATTACACCCTCCGCAACAGTTATATCAGAAAGAGCCGATTCATCACATGGTTACAGATTGTTTATTCCCAATATGGGACCGTTCAAAAAATACGTAACGCTATTTTTTTCAGGAGATGCATACCATGCGTGCTGACGGACTTCATTAAACCTTGCTCATAATTTTTATTCGACATTGATTCGATTTTTCGGGGTCCTTCATCTTGACGTAACACTCGACCCGAACAAAGCCAATCAAAATCTGACGCAACAAACGCTGGCAGTGCACAGTATAATCAGCAGAGGCCTACAGTCCTGATGTCTTAGGCCCAGCAATAAACCAAAATGGTGGCTATATTATTTCGTCTGGGAGCAGTGGTGGGTGGTCAAGTGACAAATGTGGGTGGGGTCCAGTAGCCGTCCTACCAATGGGTGCACATTTTCTTTAAAAATAGACCCCCAAGAACCACAACAGCAGCAACAACAACCATGCGGACACATCACAGGTAAAAACTTAGTTTAAAAGGGGGGTTACCGGAGGAGGATTTATGCAGACTCAATTTGCTTACATACATATATGCTACTGCTACAACGACTACTACTACTACTACTACTACTTTAACAGCTCAATTATTACCATCTTCTGAGGGTTGCGAGGGAACGTTTTTGGCCCAAGCCTTTCACAAATCAAATGGCGAAGCCTCACGGTAGACTGAAGATGGTAGGAATTTGGAAGTTCTTCTGTGTACCAGTGATACGTCTACTCTTGACAAACAACACAGTTGGATCTCTAACGACCGCCAATGACCAGTGTGACAGACCGAGGTTATCTGGCTTGACACACACTGTTGCGCTTTGCAGCGCCTTTGCACATTAGCCTGCGTTTGATCTGGCCACGTTTTGACCAGCCTGCCTTGAGGTGTAACTTGCTCTGCTGCTGTGAGACGTCAGTGGTCGACGATTTGTAAGCTGTGTATTCGCATTTGCTGTTTCGTGGGGCTGCTATGCGTCACGTGTTTCACTCAGCCAATCGTCCTGTTCCATATGACCCTCAGCCGTCTTGGGTCAGGAACACTCGTGAGTTCGAGTCGATGTTTTGCATGCCGATTGTAATCTTATGAATCCGGTCCCTATGTGAACCACATTTTACTGTTTCATCTTCGCTACATCACCCTAAAGCGCTTTGTAAGTACATACATTTTGTGCAACGGCAACGCCTTTCTGCTCATCAGATAACTTTGATTATCGATTGATCGGTGTGGCCTGCATCTCGGTCCTGATGTCGGGATAAGATTTATTTGGATATGTTCTTCATTATAGCGAGTTTGTTAACCTCGCCAGAGGAGAGGGTATTGCATTTGAGTCCATTTGTTACTTACCGGAAAAGATTCCGGCAAGTATGTTGGTTTGTTTGTTTGTCTGTCTGTCTGTTTGTGCGCAGTACTACGTCTACATTGTTGCACATAGCATCGCCATACTTTACACACATATTTGTCTTGCCCTGGAATAGACTGTGCCCAATTTTTAACTCTCTTGGCCCAAGGCTTCCATTATGACGTCATAATTCGACAAGTACAAAACTTCATCCAATCAAGATGCAATTTATTGAGCGCCATGTCGGCATAAACTGGTGGAGAGAAAAAAGATGACGTCATCGGTCACGTGGTTCCGCCGCCATCTTGGAAAAACTGAAAAACTTTGCACCTCTATATCTCCGAAAGCGCTGAATAGAAAAAATTGAGACATGGCTCATTGTAAATAACTCTCCATGGGGAATAAAATATGTTAATGATGTCATAGGTGCCTCCATTATGACGTCATAATTCGACAAGTATAAAACTTCATCCGATCAAGATGAAATATATTGAGCATCATCTAGAGATAGATTGGTGGAGAAAAAAAAAATAATGATGACGTCATCGGTCACGTAGTTCGGCCGCCATATTTATTTTAACATAAAAGCCTTGAAAACCACGACAACCTGTCCTGGTGAGGGTCTGCAATCTCCGATTGCTCTTTCTTGTTAATGTTTGCAGAGCATTATTACAAGGTTTTGTGCATTACCAGTGTGTGTATATCGCCCTCCTGGGGCTTACCGACTCAATGGTCTCATATGTCCGTATAGTAATTTAATAATTAGTGATTTGTAAGAAGTAGAATAATTTTGTGCCTATATCGTTATGATTAACACGCATCGCCATACCTGTGTGTCTCGTGTGTGGAACTTCGTCGTGCATTTTGTTTTGTTGCAGTGAATCTGCGTGGAAGAAAGGTCATTGAATAAAGACACAAATGAAAGATGTGAAATCTGCTTAATCAGTGATCTTTTATTGCAGCTTTGAAAATCGTCCTGGGGTGATCAACCAAGTCACAGACGAGGTATCGAGAGTGTTTCTGAAAGAGCATGAATACGTGTAATATGCACACAATGATGTCCCTGTCAGCGTGCGAGACACCAGGGTAACAGTTTATAGCTGGGTCGACATTTGAACCGAGGTTAGACAGCTTAAAGGCGAGTGATAAAATATAAATAAACAGCTAATTATAAAACGTCGATCTGGCATCCATTCAAATAAACGTTAACCAAAATAAAGCAGCAGAAAAATACCAATGACCTGAGCAGAATTAAAGTTTTGGGAATCATGCCCAAAGCCAAATCTTGAAATGAATCCATTAAAACCTTTAAAAATGCATGTGCCTGTACTAAACACCTTAACGTTTACTCAATATGATTTACTCAAACATTACATCTATATATATATAAAACACAGTGTGTGTGTGTGTGTGTGTGTGTGTGTGTGTGTGTGTGTGTGTGTGTGTGTGTGTGTGTGTGTGTGTGTGTAATACCGGTAGACTCCTAAACGGAGAGGCTCACGTACTTGATATTTGGCACAGACATGGCCATTGAGCCTGGGACGAACATGGCCGACCTAAAAATTGATTTCATAATATTTTTTAACCATATTTTTACCTCAGCGCATTTCAGCGAGGACTTTATGCACGGAATTCTGACCGGTCGCAGAGCAGCGCGCTGATTCGCTCAGAGCGATCACGTGATGTTCCTCGCCGCCATTAACTCAGTTACGTGTTCGCACGTATTTCAGAGCGAAAAGCAATTGCCTTTTTTCACATTTGAGCGATGAACATTGCCATTCACACTACATAGGTTTTTTTTTCTTTCATCTTCAGATCCATATTTTTTGCCATAACATAGCGCATTATGGCTCTTTCGAGCTCGAGTTAGCCAATCACCTGGGAGCATGCGGCCACGTTGGCCACGCCCACGACAGGACGCAGAGTAGCAATCGTGCGTCTGCGTCGTTTCTTACCACGTGTAAACGTGGTATTTTGTCTACGAGTATTTTGAATTTGGTATTTTGAATTTGTCTACGAGTGAGTGACTGGAAGACTGACTGTGATAAAGGCAATGGCACCGAAGAAAAGAAATTTGTCACGTTCAACCTCCCGAGCAAAGAAAATCGCTGATCGGAGACTCCATGAAGCCGATGAAGGTACTTTTCACCATCGACAAGCCAATCAAGAACGTGTCTCTAGATTCAGACAGCGAGAGACAGAAGATGAGACAGAGGCACGTCTAAACGCCAATCAACAATGTCTGGCGAGGGCCAGACAGCGAGAGACAGAAGATGAGACAGAGGCACGTCTAAACACCAATCAACAATGTCTGGCGAGGGCCAGACAGCGAGAGACAGAACAGAAGATGAGACAGAGGCACGTCTAAACGCCAATCAACAATGTCTGGCGAGGGCCAGACAGAAGATGAGACAGAGGCACGTCTAAACGCCAATCAACAAAGTGTAGCGAGGGCCAGACAGCAGGAGACAGAAGAACAGCGCCAAAAACGACTCAACAACTGGCAACCATCAGGCAGACGGCAGCCGGCCATTGCATGGGAGAAGGCTGCATTCAGTTACAATCCGAACACTGACTACTCCTCAAACGTTGATATTGGCTCCGTGTCGTTCACCTGTCAGTTTTGCAATGCCTTGAAATGGAAGGGAGAAACACCAGGAATGTGTTGCAGGGGAGGCAATGTCCTTTGCCTTCTCTCCAATCTCCACCGGAACCTTTGAAAGAACTACTTCAATCAACTACGACTCAATCCAGACACTTCCTGAAGGAAATCCGTAATTACAACTCTTCGTTCCAAATGACTTCGTTTGGAGCAGATCGCGTCGTCACTGAGCAAGGATTCATGCCTACATTCAAGGTGCAAGGCCAGGTATACCACCTCATTGGCTCTATCCACCCTCAACGAGGTGAGCAACCGAAATTTTTACAAATCTATTTTATGGGTGACCACCGAGAAGAAGCTGCCCGACCCCCCTCCCGCTCCCCTCCCCCGCCCGGCAATGCCGGGTACTTCTGCTAGTAGAAAATAAGGTAAAAAGCTTTGAAGCTCACCTGGGTGTGCTGACAATAGCCTTATTTGAAGCTCACCTGGGTGTGGTGACAATAGCCTTATTTGAAGCTCACCTGGGTGTGGTGACAATAGCCTTATTTGAAGCTCACCTGGGTGTGGTGACAATAGCCTTATTTGAAGCTCACCTGGGTGTGGTGGCAATAGCCTTATTTGAAGCTCACCGGGGTGTGGTGACAATAGCTTCTTTTGAAGCTCACCGGGGTGTGGTGGCAATAGCCTTATTTGAAGCTCATCTGGGTGTGGTGGCAATAGCCTTATTTGAAGCTCATCTGGGTGTGGTGGCAATAGTCTTATTTGAAGCTCACCTGGGTGTGGTGGCAATAGCCTTATTTGAAGCTCACCGGGGTGTGGTGGCAATAGCCTTATTTGAAGCTCACCGGGGTGTGGTGACAATAGCTTCTTTTGAAGCTCACCGGGGTGTGGTGGCAATAGCCTTATTTGAAGCTCATCTGGGTGTGGTGGCAATAGCCTTATTTGAAGCTCATCTGGGTGTGGTGGCAATAGTCTTATTTGAAGCTCACCTGGGTGTGGTGGCAATAGCCTTATTTGAAGCTCACCGGGGTGTGGTGGCAATAGCCTTATTTGAAGCTCACCGGGGTGTAGTGGCAATAGCCTTATTTGAATCTCACCTGGGTGTGGTGACCATACCCTTATTTGAAGCTCACCGGGGTGTGGTGGCAATAGCCTTATTTGAAGCTCACCGGGGTGTGGTGGCAATAGCCTTAATTGAATCTCACCTGGGTGTGGTGACCATAGCCTTATTTGAAGCTCACCGGGGTGTGGTGGCAATAGCCTTATTTGAAGCTCACCGGGGTGTGGTGGCAATGGCCTTATTTGAAGCTCACCGGGGTGTGGTGACAATAGCCTTATTTGAAGCTCACCGGGGTGTGGTGGCAATGGCCTTATTTGAAGCTCACCGGGGTGTGGTGGCAATAGCCTTATTTGAAGCTCACCTGGGTGTGGTGACAATAGCCTTATTTGAAGCTCACCTGGGTGTGGTGACAATAGCCTTATTTGAAGCTCACCTGGGTGTGGTGACAATAGCCTTATTTGAAGCTCACCGGGGTGTGGTGGCAATGGCCTTATTTGAAGCTCACCGGGGTGTGGTGGCAATGGCCTTATTTGAAGCTCACTGGGGTGTGGTGGCAATAGCCTTATTTGAAGCTCACCTGGGTGTGGTGACAATAGCCTTATTTGAAGCTCACCTGGGTGTGGTGACAATAGCCTTATTTGAAGCTCACCGGGGTGTGGTGGCAATGGCCTTATTTGAAGCTCACCGGGTTGTGGTGACCATAGCCTTATTTGAAGCTCACCTGGGTGTGGTGGCAATAGCCTTATTTGAAGCTCACCAGGGTGTGGTGGCAATGGCCTTATTTGAAGCTCACCGGGGTGTGGTGACAATAGCCTTATTTGAAGCTCACCTGGGTGTGGTGACAATAGCCTTATTTGAAGCTCACCTGGGTGTGGTGACAATAGCTTAATTTGAAGCTCACTTGGGTGTGGTGACAATAGCTTCATTTGAAGCTCACTTGGGTGTGGTGACAATAGCCTTATTTGAAGCTCACCGGGGTGTGGTGACAATAGCTTCATTTGAAGCTCACCGGGGTGTGGTGGCAATAGCCTTATTTGAAGCTCATCTGGGTGTGGTGGCAATAGCCTTATTTGAAGCTCATCTGGGTGTGGTGGCAATAGCCTTATTTGAAGCTCACCGGGGTGTGGTGGCAATAGCCTTATTTGAAGCTCACCGGGGTGTGGTGGCAATAGCCTTATTTGAAGCTCATCTGGGTGTGGTGGCAATAGCCTTATTTGAAGCTCACCTGGGTGTGGTGGCAATAGCCTTATTTGAAGCTCACCGGGGTGTAGTGGCAATGGCCTTATTTGAATCTCACCTGGGTGTGGTGACCATAGCCTTATTTGAAGCTCACCGGGGTGTGGTGGCAATAGCCTTATTTGAAGCTCACCAGGGTGTGGTGGCAATAGCCTTATTTGAAGCTCACCGGGGTGTGGTGGCAATAGCCTTATTTGAAGCTCACTGGGGTGTAGTGGCAATGGCCTTATTTGAATCTCACCTGGGTGTGGTGACCATAGCCTTATTTGAAGCTCACCGGGGTGTGGTGGCAATAGCCTTATTTGAAGCTCACCGGGGTGTGGTGGCAATAGCCTTATTTGAAGCTCACCGGGGTGTGGTGGCAATGGCCTTATTTGAAGCTCACCGGGGTGTAGTGGCAATAGCCTTATTTGAATCTCACCTGGGTGTGGTGGCAATAGCCTTATTTGAATCTCACCTGGGTGTGGTGGCAATAGCCTTATTTGAAGCTCACCGGGGTGTGGTGGCAATGGCCTTATTTGAAGCTCATCTGGGTGTGGTGGCAATAGCCTTATTTGAAGCTCATCTGGGTGTGGTGGCAATAGCCTTATTTGAAGCTCACCGGGGTGTGGTGGCAATGGCCTTATTTGAAGCTCACCGGGGTGTAGTGGCAATAGCCTTATTTGAATCTCACCTGGGTGTGGTGGCAATAGCCTTATTTGAATCTCACCTGGGTGTGGCGGCAATAGCCTTATTTGAAGCTCACCGGGGTGTGGTGGCAATAGCCTTATTTGAAGCTCACCGGGGTGTGGTGGCAATAGCCTTATTTGAAGCTCACCGGGGTGTGGTGGCAATAGCCTTATTTGAATCTCACCTGGGTGTGGTGGCAATAGCCTTATTTGAAGCTCACCTGGGTGTGGTGGCAATAGCCTTATTTGAAGCTCACCTGGGTGTGGTGGCAATAGCCTTATTTGAATCTCACCTGGGTGTGGTGGCAATAGCCTTATTTGAATCTCACCTGGGTGTGGTGGCAATAGCCTTATTTGAATCTCACCTGGGTGTGGTGGCAATAGCCTTATTTGAAGCTCACCGGGGTGTGGTGGCAATAGCCTTATTTGATGCTCATCTGGGTGTGGTGGCAATAGCCTTATTTGAATCTCACCTGGGTGTGGTGGCAATAGCCTTATTTGAAGCTCACCGGGGTGTGGTGGCAATAGCCTTATTTGAATCTCACCTGGGTGTGGTGGCAATAGCCTTATTTGAAGCTCACCGGGGTGTGGTGGCAATAGCCTTATTTGAATCTCACCTGGGTGTGGTGGCAATAGCCTTATTTGAAGCTCACCGGGGTGTGGTGGCAATGGCCTTATTTGAATCTCACCTGGGTGTGGTGGCAATAGCCTTATTTGAAGCTCACCTGGGTGTGGTGACCATAGCCTTATTTGAAGCTCACCGGGGCGTGGTGGCAATGGCCTTATTTGAAGCTCACCGGGGTGTGGTGGCAATGGCCTTATTTGAAGCTCACGTGGGTGTGGTGGCAATAGCCTTGAAGCTCACCTGGATCCAAAATCAGGATGCATCAGGTGATCTTCACGCTGCGATGATCGAACTTGAGAATAATTTTTTTCGACAAGCTCGATGCATCTTCCTCTCCCAAAGAAGCTCGTTCGCATTTATTATGATCGATATCGGATGCTTAGTATTCAAACATTGGTTGAAAAAGCTGCGGCTGACATTTGGGCCACACAACCTGCACTTCCCTAAAATGAGTTGCTAAATTGCTCGAATGTGCTTGAGAATTGCCACCATTAAAATGCTTTTTTTTGCCAGATTTTGTGAAAGTCTTTCCATGCATCAAAATTTCAAAGAAATAAAATGTTGACGGCCCCAAAAAAAACTTTAATATGAAATTTTTAATGGTCACAGGATAGCTCAATCGGTTGTATGGCCACCTGTTATCAACTGTATTTAATCCCACAGCATCAAAACTAACAAAAGTCATTTTGAAAATCTCGATGTCTTTGAAGCGTTCAAACGAACCCTCACATTTGCAGGAATTTGCTCTCAAGTGGAATATGGTTCGACACGGGATGAAGGAACGTGATGTCCGAAAAATTGTGAATATGATGATTATGAAGTGTTGCGAACACAGCAATTGGGAAGGGACAAAACCTGCAACGTGTTAGAATTGTATTTCTCAAAAGGTTCTGTATAAGGTGAATACAACTGTTGAATCAGCACTGCTAAGCACCACTTTTGCCTGCATAGCTTATCTGACGCTGAGGAGGCAGCATATGTAATTTATAGACAGGATAGTCCGGGTAAAAAGATGGTATGTGTAAATTCCCTCTTGTTTATGGGTGTGGCCAGGTGAGCACTTGTCATCACAATAAAGTACATGTTACACTTCAAAAAGGTTGTCACGATCTGTCTGACCACTGTGTGCCAGCCATGGCGGTGTAATGTGGTGTAGGGGCCGGAAGGAGCAATGGGTTTATTTTTATTGAGGCCGTTTCTGTGGTTGGGACGGCCCGGAGGAAGACTCCACCCAGAAGGACGAGGCGGGGCCAAGAGAACAGACCCACCAGAGCTCCTGGCGTGCAGGAGGACTCGGGGGTCAAGAAGAAGCACCTTGAGATCGAGAGGTCACTAGGGCTGGTTCAGGGTGCACGTTCCAAGGTGCTCATCTTCCCTGGCGCTCCTTGTGGCTGGCTCATCTCATCTTGGGATTACTTTGTCGCTGGCTTACTTCAACTCTGGCTTACTTAGTCATTGGCTTACTCATCTTTGACTCACTTCATTGTTGGCTTACTTCATCTTTAGCTCTGGCTTACTATATATATATATATATATTTTTTCTCATCCTTGAAAATAAGTTTGCATACTCCTTCTCCTTCTTTCTGTCTGTTGATCTGCATGGTTTGTTCTGAACTGCTTGTTCCGTCTGACTTTTTCCCCATATTAATTAGAAATTAACCTATTAAAATGTAAGAAACATGTTCAATCCATCTGCCTCCCGTGTGTGTGCCTCAATTTTGGCTCATTTGAGCGACCATAGGGAATGGTAAAGATTATTTAATAACTGAGCGCAGTAGGTTAGAAACCGACCGGCTGTTTCCTGGGACAAAGGATCCAGGTGCAGACGGCCCATGTTAAAGGAGCTTCAGACGTGACAGTATTTCATGAGGAACGTATGAATGAACACATTCTCCAGTAGCTTTCAAGATGGCTGTTCCCCTCCTCCTCAGATCATCCCAAATCCATAATCATGATCTTTTTTGTCTTCGTTAACCCTCCCCAAGCCCACCCCTTCCTTTCCAGGTTTTGTGTTTTCTCCCCTCTCCCTTCACGAACCTTTTAATTTTTTGTTTCATTGGTGTTTTATCTCCACTTTTCCATCTCTCTTCTTTCTTATTGATGTGTTTGAGTTTGTATCATGCTTGTTCATCCCCTGAGTCCCCATCTCCTTCACCTTGTTGATCTCATTTCACACACCCATTCATCTTTCAAGTTCCCCATGAGCCTCAACTTTCTATATTAAAAAAATGAAAAACACTTATGGTTAACCTCCAAAAATCCAGGTTGATGGCTTACCTCCGCTCCTTTGTTCATCTTTTCTCTTGCTTGTGGAACCACCTTCCCCAATTGATGTGGGGGGGGGGGGAGGGTGGGGGGTGGGAGGTGTTGATGAGAATAGGTGTGGATGAATATCACAATCGGTGTGGGTGAATAGGTGTGAATATCACATGTGTGGATGGAGTATTACCAGTGCTGTGAGGTCACTTCCCCCAATCTCAGCGGCTGTGTTTTTTTGAAAGTCAAGTCTGGTGTTGCCTCATGTACCTGTCTGCATGTGTGCGTCATCCGTGTCGCATTTCCTTCATGAGCCAGAGCCTGTAAAAATATAATGCTAAAGCGCGGCGTTACGCGCGCTGCTTGCGACCAAGGAGGAAGCGGACAAGCGGTAACTTATAAGCGTCTTTATTTCAGGAGCTCACTGTAACACTGGCGCGCTCCGGGCTGCGCGCCCGGTGTATATCATGAGGCCACGCCTACCCCTCGGGCGTGGCCACCGCCCACTTGGTGCGCGGAATGATGTCACCACGCCAGTGGGCTTTTGTGTCCGCCACACGCGCCCCCCCAGAATTCCCGCGCACCTGGAGGGCCAGTTTGCGGGGCAGACGAATGACCCGGCCAAAGCGCCCCCTGGCGATCGGCAGCGTCCGGGGTGCAGGGATGCCAGGTGGGATGCCCCTGGCTGCCCCTGGGATGGGTGCAGGACCGGGGGGCGGCGGGGCTGGGCGGTGCCGGGGGTCCGCCCGCAGGGGGGCGGCCCCGACGTGGGGGTCGGGCCACTGGCGGTGGATGGTCCACATCGAGGTGGGCCGGCTTGAGGCGGTCTACCGAAACGCGGTCAGGAGTACCGCCGATGTCCAGGGTGAAGTGCTTCACCCCGGTCTCCAGCACGCGGAAAGGCCCGTCGTACGGGGGCCGCAGTGGTGTCCGGTGGGCATCGTGGCGGACGAAGACGTACTCCGCCGTGCGAAGCTCCGGGGCGACGTGCGTCGGTGGGTGCCCGTGGCATGCCGTTGGCACCGGAGCGAACCTCTGGGCGGTCTCTTGCAGAGCGGAGCGCTGCTGTGCCGCGGACCATGGTGCCGTGGAGTCGGGGAGGAACTCGCCCGGCACCCGCAGCGGTTGCCCGAAGACCAACTCCGCCGCGGATGCGCGCAGGTCCTCCTTGGGCGCCATCCGGAGGCCCAGCAGGACCCAGGGGAGCCTGTCGACCCAGCCGCCGTCGCGGAGGGTGGCCCGGAGCGCGGCCTTCATTGAGCGGTGAAATCGCTCACACAGGCCGTTAGCCTGGGGGTGGTAGGCCGTGGTTCGGTGCAGCCGGACCCCGAGCCCCTGCGCGACCGCCCCCCAGAGCTCCGAGGTGAACTGGGGGCCGCGGTCGGACGAGATGTCTGAGGGGGCGCCGAACCGGGCGACCCAGGTGGCGATGAAAGCCTGCGGTCCACCATGGTGAGGACGTAGGTGAAACCCCGCGAGGGGGGCAGAGGTCCCACCAGGTCCACGTGGACGTGGTCAAACCGGCGTTCCGGCACCGTGAACGGGGCCAACGGGGCCTGGGTGTGCCGGTGCACCTTGGAGCGCTGGCACGCGAGGCACGTCCTGGCCCAGCCGCGGACGGCCTTCCGGAGGCCATACCAGACGAACTTGTCGGCGATCAGCCTTTGGGAGGCCCTCGCGCCCGGGTGGGACAGGCCGTGGATGGCGTCAAACACCTGGCGCTGCCAGCCCGCGGGCATGATGGGGCGAGGACGCCCGAGGGAGATGTTGCACAAGAGTGCCGCGTCCGCGCCGTCGAACGGCACCTCGGTGACGCGGAGGCCCGTGACGGCGGTCCGCAAGGCCTGGACGTTGGGGTCAGCGGCCTGGTCCGCTGCCATCCGGGTATAGTCGATGCCGAGGTGGACTGCGTGGGCGACGGCCCGGGAAAGGCAATCCGCCACCGGGTTGTCCTTCCCCGCGACGTGCTGGATGTCCGTCGTGTACTCGGACACGGCCGAGAGGTGACGCTGCTGCCGGGCCGACCACGGCTCGGTGACCTTGCCCATCGCGAAGATCAGCGGCTTGTGGTCGACGAAGGCAGTGAACGCACGGCCCTCGAGCAGATGGCGGAAGTGCCTGACCGCCAAGTGAAGCCCGAGCAACTCGCGGTCGAAGGTACTGTAACGGCGTTCGGGTGGGCGAAGCTGCCGGCTAAAGAATGCCAGTGGTTGCCAAGCTCCACGCACCCATTGCTCGTGCACCGCGCCCACCGCGTAGTCCGAGGCATCGGTGGTGAGGGCGATCGGTGCATCGGGCGCCGGGTGCGCGAGCATGGTGGCGTTAGCCAAGGCGAGCTTCGCGCCCGTGAATGCCGTGTCCATCTGCTCGGTCCAGGTAACGTCGCCTTTGCCCGGCTTACCTCGGAGAGCTTCGTGCAGGGGGCACAGGAGCTGGGCGATACGGGGCAGGAACCGATGGTAAAAGTTCACCATGCCCAGGAACTCCTGCAGCCCTCTGATCGTGCGGGGGCGCGGAAACCCCTTCACCGCCTCCACCTTGGCCGGCAGGAGGACGGCTCCGTGCCTGGTGACACGGTGCCCCAGAAAATCGATTATGGCGGCGCCGAACCGGCACTTTGCGGGGTTCACAATCAGGCCATGCTGGCCCAGGCGTTCGAAGAGCGTGCGGAGGTGGCGTAGGTGCTCTTCGCGGGACGCGCTGGCGACGAGGATATCGTCCAGGTAGACGTAGACAAAATCCAAGTCACGCAGGACGCTGTCCATCAGTCGCTGGAACGCCTGAGCCGCATTCTTCAGACCGAAGGGCATCCGCAGGAACTCGAAGAGTCCGAATGGCGTGATGACCGCCGTCTTCGGGACGTCCTCCGGCCTGACGGGGACCTGATGGTAGCCGCGTATGAGGTCCACCTTCGAGAAGAAGGACATGCCCGCCAAACGGGCGGAAAAGTCCTGAATGTGGGGGACGGGGTAGCGGTCGGGAGTCGTGGCGTCATTGAGACGGCGATAGTCCCCGCACGGTCGCCATCCCCCGCCAGGCTTCGGCACGATGTGCAGCGGCGACGCCCAAGCGCTCTCTGAGCGCCGAACGATGCCGAGTCGCTCCAGGGTAGCGAACGCCGCTTTTGCCACCGCCAGCTTCGTCGGCTCGAGGCGGCGTGCCCGGGCGTAGACCGGTGGCCCGACGGTGGGGATGTGATGGGCCACCCCGTGCTTGACGGCCCCCGCCGAGAAGGTGGGCCGCGTGAGGGCCGGGAAGCCGGCGAGGAGGCGGGTGAATGCGTCCGCTGCCGGAAGCGTACAGACCAACGTGGCCGGAACCGAACCGTTCGGCAAGCCGCTTGGCAAGCCGCTCGTTGTTCAGCTCGCTCGCTTGTGCGTTGCCCAGCTCGTCTCTGCCTGGACAAGACGTCTGCGCTTGACGTCGACCAGGAGCCCATTAGCGCACAGGAAGTCCGCGCCAAGCAGCGCCATGGGCACGTCGGCGGTGACGAACGTCCATCGGAAAACCTGCCCTCCGAACCGCAGAGAGAGGCAGCGTTTTCCGTACGTACGGATGGGCGTCCCGTTCGCGGCAAGCAGCGCGGGGCCCCCACCCGCGGCGTGCTTGTCTGACGTGCCGGCAGGAACGACACTCACCTGCGCTCCCGTGTCGCACAGGTAACGGCGCCCGGAGAAGGTGTCCGTTATGAACAGCAGGCTGCTCGAACGGCCGGCGCTCATCGCCACTATTGAGCGCCGGCCCGGGCGTTTCCCGACCTGTTGAAGGAGCATGGCGGATGACACTGCCGAGCTTCGTGGCCGAACTTGGCATGGAACCAGCACCAGGTGGTGGAGCTGGAGGAGCGCGGCTGGCTCCGCCAGGCCGGTGGAGTTGGCGGGTTTCCCCGCGGTGGCGGTATTCGCCGCGGCGGTGGGCTGGGCGTGGCGGCGGTCACGAGGTGCATATCAGCATGCTGCGTATGCTGTATAAGCTGATGCTGTGGAACAGCAGCATCAGCAGCATCAGCCTCGAGGGCCGTGACGGCCACGCCGACTCTCGCCCGCGTGTCCGAAGCGGCGAAGTACCTGTCCGCCTCGGCTGCCAATGCTCAGGGTTCCGTTAGCCCGGTCCCGGCCAACGCGAGGCGAACCTGCGCTGGAAGTTGGCGATAGAAAAGCGCCCGGAATAGAGAACCGGGGGCTTCGTCGCCCAACAGTGACAGCATATGGTCCATTCGGACCGACGGGCACGTGTCACCGGGCTCGGGGAGATCCAGGAGGCGGTCGGCCCGTGCGTCGTCCGTGAGGCCGAACGTGGCTAGGAGTAGCCGCTTGAGTGCCTCGTACTTGTGGCCGTCCGGTGGGTGGCAAAGGACGGACACAACTCGAGCGGCCGTGCCGGGCCCGAGGGAGGCGACGACGTGGCAATAGCGCGTGTCATCGCCGGTGAGGCGCCGAAGCTGAAATTGGGCTTCGGCCTAGACGAACCAGACTTCGGCCTGAGCCTCCCAAAATTCGGGAAGTTTGATGAAGTTGGCCATGGCAATGGCGTCGCGTGTGGAAGGATCGCTCCGGCAGATCCAACGTCGAGGGGGTCACCAGTAAAGCGCGGCGTTACGCGCGCTGCTTGCGAGCAAGGAGGAAGCGGACAAGCGGTAACTTATAAGCGTCTTTATTTCAGGAGCTCACTGTAACACTGGCGTGCTCCGGGCTGCGCGCCCGGTGTATATCATGAGGCCACGCCTACCCCTCGGGCGTGGCCACCGCCCACTTGGTGCGCGGAATGATGTCACCACGCCAGTGGGCTTTTGTGTCCGCCACAATGCAATACAATTCATTATCCAATGTATTTGATTTTGAATAGTACTGGTGGGGCATGCTTGCTCGTGGGCCAAACTCTGCCCCTTCCCCGGGTCAGTGACGTCATAGATCATAAACATAGTGACCGACCATCCATTTCATTGCTATCAGCTGTAGTTAAGTTCCAGTACACTAGAGCTCTGGGTTATGTACCTAGCAACTTCTTAAACTTGTGGTTCATGAACTTCGTTTAATTAATCCTACAGGTCGCACAAGATCTGCCTGCAACCCTCTTTGGTGAAACTGCCAAAATCCAGACTCTCTGCTCACCTTCACTCTTTCATTCCTCTTTTCTCCCGCCTCTGGAGCAAACTCCTTCACTCTCTTCAATCCCACTCCTCCCTCCAGGTCTTTAAAACAGCTGTTCACCACCTTCTCTTATCTTCCCCCATCCAAAACCTTGATCTTTTCTACCCCCATTAATTCACCCCAGATCCACTTTTTTGAAATACCGACTTCTTTCCTGGAAGTCCTAGCAGTGTCCATGTGTTTTTTTACCTCTCCCCCCCCCCCCTCCCCTTCCCATGCCTCCTCCCCCCAAGCCCTCTCCCTCCCACAGATCTCCCGTTGTCCCTGCTCTCCATATTGTTCTCCCGCTCCCTTTATCATATGTTTTATGTGTCAGTTTATCTTTTTGTGATCAAGGTTAGCTCTTACACGAGCCTCGATCTTGTATACAAAAAAAAGAAGAAGAAAAAAAAGCCTTATGGAAAAAATAGGTTCGTTCCAGATGCACCTACCCATCACCAAAAAACACAAGTTAAAATGTTGGTCATTCGTAATTAGCCCAACTAGATAGTACAACATATTTATATCAGTGAGTGAGTGAGTGGTTAGAAGATGCTGTGAATATTTCATAATGCATGGGGGTCCAAATGTATTTTGTTTCTAATGTAAAAAGGTGAAAGTTTTTTGTTTTTTTTAATCATTATGGGTTGCTCGGTGACGCTAAGAGGAGGAGTTTGTGATTCGAAGTTGAAGACAAATGTCATGAGTTAAGAGATTATGATCCAAAGTCGAAAACAAACAGTGACTGTCATATTATTACAGCTGTTCTCATGTTGCACGTTGTTAAGAGCAGAGTCAATTTGAGTTATCATCTAGTTAAGTTAGCATCTTCCCTTTTTGATAAGTTGATTGAATTTCGATTAGTAACATTTATGAAGCTTTTTTTTTTTTTTTTTTTTGTATACAAGATCGAGGCTCGTGAAAGAGCTAACATTAATCACACAGAAAGACAAACCGACACATAAAACATATAACATCGGGAGCGGTAGACAAGATGGGGCGAGAGGGGGAGGAACACAACCACAACATCTGAGAGCAGGGACATCGAGAGATCTGTGGGAGGGAGAGGGCTTTGGGGGGGGGGGGCATGGGAAGGGGGTGTGGGAGAGGTATAAAACATATGGACACTGCCGGGACTTCCAGGAAAGAAGTTGGAATTTCAAACAAGGTGGATCTGGGGTGAATTAGTGGGGGTAGAAAAGATCAAGGTTTTGGATGGGGAAAGATAAGAGATGGTGGTGAACAGCTGTTTTAAAGACCTGGAGGGAGGAGTGGGATTGAAGGGAGTGGGGGAGTTTGCTCCAGAGGCGGGAGAAAAGAGGAATGAAAGAGTGAAGGTGAGCTGCTGAAGAGAAGAAGGTGAAGGTGAAGCTGCTGAAGAGAAGAAGGTGAAGGTGAAGCTGCTGAAGAGAAGAAGGTGAAGGTGAAGCTGCTGAAGAGATAGCAATTTTATGTCTGCTCTGGGTTCAATTCCTGACCAGACAAACTTTTAGATGACTTTAGAGTGATCCACTGCAGATAGATCATCGTCTTGGGCCTTGTGACGCTCTGGAGTGGAAGCGAATGTCCACCGGCCGACTTTTGTTCATTGATATTTTCATTCAGTGACAGGTTTGCAATTTTTTTCTGGAATCTTTGCTTACATTTGACATAATGACCTTTTCACCACCGCCTGTATTCATCAATCCTTCCCCCGACCAATTTCACGGACTGTCCGTGCCAAAAGATTGCCTGACCAGGCACAACTTGGCCCGAGAAATTCATAATGGGAAAATTGTTGACCCATCTGGAATTGAACCAACCCAGCCCTAAATTTCCACAGTGGAAAACGAGCATCGCTTCTGTGTCGGGTAATGTCTTTGGTGGCAGCAGTATCTTGGTAGCATTATATTACAATTTTGCAAGGAGATGACCTGATGAGCCATGCTATTCTGTTCCAGGCCATCAAAGGCTACAGGATGCCATGGGCCTTGTCAAATGGAGAATTGGTACTAATTATTCTGTAATCAGCATATTCGAGGGAATTGGCAATACCCTCAGGTCTGCGATTGTGAGACTGGTTTGTCGCAGCTTCTTCTTTAGATATCTCCTTGCAGTAGAGTAGAATGTTCAATCAGCTCCAGGTGTGGAGAAGCCAATTACCTTTGGTCTGTTTCTTTGTCATCTCTGAATCTTTACATCTACTGCATCATGTTAATGATGTTATTCACAGAAGGGGAAAGCTGCGGCAGATGTGCAGCAGGAGGAAATGGGGTTGGTGGGGAGAGGGGTTGGAAGGAAATGTGACTGGGAAACTGGAGGGAATTGTGAGACTAGGTGCATCGGGACATTGATTCAGGTTGGCAATACCTCAGGCCTACGTTATATTCAGGTTGGCAATCTACGGCCAACAATAAGTGGCAATGTCCTGGCCACGTGGTTCCACTCTACACTTCGAAGGTTTTACACTGTCTATAATGATGATAAATGTAACTTTTGCATCCAACAGTAACTAGAGACTTGATCAATTGTATCGAGAATGAAAAATTTGCTTTGGGGATGCAAAACAATAATTATTCTCACCCTTTGCATAGTTTCAGTCACAATCACAAACCTTTTTTCTTGGAATATCTAAAATGGTTCAAAAAGTTCAAGGAACGCAAATAATATTTTTGTTTCTTTTAATATACATGTATGCATAACTTATAACAAACATATTTCCACACTAACTATACACACAAATGTATGTATGTATGTATGTATGTATATTGTGTATATATATATATATATATATATATTGTTATGTCAGTGGGGTAGGGGGATATATTGATTGAGGTAGATCTTCATAGGTAGTTGCTCCGATGTCACAAAGAAGAAGAAGAACCATCTCGATGTAAGTAAGTCGGGGACCTGTCTAGCCCGGTTTGTCGGAGTAAGCTGCGTATCTGTGTCCCCGCCTTGAGGGGGCGGGGCATGTTAAGTAGTTCTCGGGTTTATGCTAATTCCCCGGTGTCGTTCCCTCTGTGATCATCCATTTGTCCCGTATGACAACACACCATCGACATTAGATAGGCCCACTAGTTGCACCACACAAACACACTAATTAATTCCCCCCTAATAACAAAACTCACCGGAAGCCAGTTCAGAGCACTGCCACCAGCTATATCACCACAAAGCAACACTCATTCCTCAGGCAGGCTGAGGCCACGCCCACCTTGCGAAGGATTGGTAGAAGGAAGACACCACAGGACGAGGGCCGCCGATTGGCAGAGTGGGAGAGGACTGGTGATTGGTCAGGGCAAAAGCAAGAAGCAGCTCGCTGGGATTGGTGAAGCAAGAGCAAAGAAAGTGGGATACTGATTGGCCACCGATGAATGGCATGAGAGAGAGATCTGCATGATTGGCCATGGGTGGAGGGTTGAGCCTGTAATGTTGGCTAGCAGGGATTGGCAGAGAGAGAGAGATGACGTCAAGAGAGATTGATAAAATGTAAAGCAGACCGACATTTTCTCTCTCTCGTCCCTGCTCATTGAAGAGACCTTGGTGCTTGGACCTCGTTCAGTCCTGTCCTTGCGCTTTCCTTCACCTCAACTTTCTCTCCTTTCTGACCCGAACGTTGGGTGCTTCGCAGCTTCGTGCTGAATTCGGGAGGACATTCCATGGCTGGTGAAGCTTGTTGTTCGCTCGCTTGGCGCGAGAGGTTTTATCGAGGCCTTTCTTCCCGCCGACCAGAGCTATCCATCCATCCCAGAACCACCATCCCAGACGATCCCTGACACTGCCAGACAGAGATAAGCTTACACCACACGACACGGTTCCTTTTGTAAATTCTCCTTTGTGCTGTATTTGAAGTGAGGTGTGGGGACGTCCCGATTTAGTATATTTAGTTACCGGCTCAGTTCATTGTTATTGGCATCCGTGGCAATAAAGCCTTATTTATTTTCACTGTACATTTTAACCCGGATTCCCGTTTGAGTTTGTTTCCTACAGGATCAGAGCTCCCGGCGAGATCGCTACAAGTAAAAGCTTCCCGCTTCTTCTTCCTCCCTTCAGCCCGCATATATATAGTGAAATCCGCATTTGATCGTCGCCTCAAATTAAAGCTCGTTTCCATCCGTGACTGCCATCCTTCACCGAGGGCAATCGCACGACAATATATATATATATATATATATACATACATATACACACAAATCATTGTACTTACTTTTTCCACATGCGAAATTTGCATTTATGTTTATTTAAATTATAGAATGGACTACAAAATGTAAATGTTTCATGATATTTGTTATATTATATCACCTTTATCTATCAATATTGTTGAAATGAAGATCAAATAGCTGTATGTTGAAATATGTTGAAAAAGTCAAAACATTACATGGGGTGTACTTACTTTTTCACGTGACTAAGTATTCTTCAACTCCCTGAGTCATTACTTTGTAGATGCGCCTTTGGCAGCCATTATATATTTGAGTCTTCTTGGGTATGTCTGTATCAGTTTTGCACATCAGAATTTGGGGAGTTTCTCCCATTTGTCCTTGCAGATTTGCTCAAATTCTGTCCAGTTGGATGGGGTACGTTGGTGAACAGCAATCTTCAAGTCTTTCCACAGATTCTCTATGGGATTCAATTCTGGGCCTTGGCTGGGTCATGTAAGGACTTTCACATTCTTGTTCTGAAGCCATTCCAGTGTTGCTTTGACTGTATGCTTGGGGTCATTGTCCTGTTGGAACTTAATTTTTCACCACAGTCTAAGGTTTTTGCATTCTGAAGCAGGTTCTCCTCAAGGATTTTCCATTGAGCAGTTTCGAAGATATAGAGGTGCAAAGTTTTTCCAAGATGGTGTCCGCACCACGTGACCTATGACGTAATAATTATATCTAAAAAATTATACAGGAGGATGCGCTCCTATGGTGCTAAATTTCGCGTCAATCAGACCAACGCTTGCTGAGAAAATGAATTTTTAAAATGCAGACACGTACGTACATACACGATACATATGTATGCCATGTGTACGCACACAAACCGATCGCTTAACCCCGCTTTTCTCTTCAAGAGTGTAGGGTAATTATTAAGGATGTGAGGATTTGAACCAGGATTCCCTGCATCACGTGCCTGACGTTCAGATAAGGAACATTTATAGACCAACTACATTTTTTTCTTTGTCATGTTTTTCTATTGACTGCATTTTTAAGACATAATTTCATTGATTACCTTTGGAATTAAAAATTACTCTAATTTTTCAAAAGGGGTTTTCAATCCTTTACAACACCATTTACATTGCTACTCGACATTACAAAGAATGTTCAAAAAGTTTTACAAACGAGATGATCACAACCGTCATAAAACACGCCAACATGTTTTTTAATGTAAAGGTATATGTAATTAGTCATAAAATTATTTTTAAAATAATTTGTATATATACATTGTTGTTGTACTTGTTTTTTGGCCTGTCTTGATCTATTATATTGTGAGTATCTCGCTCGTATAACTTTTTGAATGCCTTTCATGTACATACTTTGTGAAGTAATGTAGAGTGAAGGCACTGCATGAACCATTTTAACAAGAACTGCCAGGAAAGTGATGATTTTGATTAAACTTGAGTCCAGCACTGTATACATTGATACACAAAAAGCTATAAATAACCTGCTACACATTCAGCTGTGATAAATGCAGAATGGCTGTTTATGCAACTAGACAGCATATTCCTGTGTGCCGAAACATTAGTGTGATGTTTTATAATGGATGATTGTATTTTATATGACACTGCATTTCCTCTGGCCAAGTAAAAATGCCTCGGTGGCTTGTTTATCTTGAAGAATCGTTTCCACTGTAATATTTGCCTTTGGAGAATAGACAAGCCCAAAGCAAAATCCACTGCTATACATTAGATTGCACACACATTGGAAAAT
Source organism: Myxine glutinosa (assembly GCF_964187855.1). Taxonomy (NCBI): domain Eukaryota; kingdom Metazoa; phylum Chordata; class Myxini; order Myxiniformes; family Myxinidae; genus Myxine; species Myxine glutinosa. Next base: position 137,981,590 of record NC_136261.1, read on the forward strand.
TGTTTTTTGTTTTTCACTGTGTGTGCCTTATCAACCTCAAGCTTCTATTTCTTCAGCTTTATGTCATTTTTCACCTGGTACACTCATTGTTAAAAGGAGCCATTCAAAGATGACCCAACGCATAGGAGTGTGGGGGCTGGGGAGGGGGGGTTATGTCCAAGCGTTATGGACTATGGAGTACTACAGGGAGCAGGGGGGTTGTTGTTGTTGTGTAGCCCCAGACAGTTATCTCAAACAAGCCCACGGCACGGAGCTAGCCAAATGATCTCCCATGAGCGACCCAGAGATCCCCCACATCCAGAATGGTGTAAACCCACCTCTATGAAGTCAGGGCTACATCAGAGTTGAGAGAGAGAGAGACAGACAGACAAAGACAGAGACAGACAGAGAGACAGACAGACACACACACACACACAAGAGGGGGAAAGGCCAAGTCCACTGGGACCGATCGGCACTCTGACCGTGACCGCGCTGCCCTGACAAATCCAGGCAGCAGGGAACAATGGGAAAGACTTGGCCCCCGACTTTCATTGTGGGGTACAACCACCGTGAAGAGGCATCCCCATAGTGGTGGAGGGGGGTAGGGGGGTGGTTGTTTCCAGTTCTGTTACCTTTGGCTAAATCAACCAATAAATACTTTGTTTGAGGCACCCTTTATTTAAATATGCATGTGTTATGCTTTCCCGTAAGCTTGAATGAAATTCTGGTGCAGCTTTTCTCTATCAGCCATGGCTTTGTCGAGAGATCTCACTGCAAATATTGGTGACTGCAGAAAAAGTGATGTCACTTCCCTGAAAAGACATTATATTTTGTATATTCATATTGTTATGAATTTGGGGGTAGAGTGATATATAGATCAGGTAGATCTGTGTAGGTATCATGCTCAGACTGTCATGAAGAAGAAGAACCATTTTGATGTACATAGTGGAGGACCTGTTTAGCCTGGATGTTGGATTAAGCTTGTATATTTGTGGTCATACGAGGATGACCTTGTGATAATTATCGTAGGGATTATGTTAATTCCCCAGTGTGTGAGACCTTGTAATTTATCCTTCGTCCCGTATGGCACTACACATAGACACTAAGCAGGCCCAAAAGCAACACACACACTACTTAAATTTCCCCCCACAATAAAACTCACCGGAAGTGCAGGCAGGAAGTGCCCACACATTGCGCCAACATGGCGATAAAACATTGTTCAAGCATGCTGAGGCCATGCCCACCTCGCGACAGATTGGTCGAGGGGTTTGATGGGGAGATCACACCACTGGTAGGGAGGGCCAATCGGCACGCAGCTGAAGCCCAGAGGCAAGAAGGAGCCAGCTGATTGGCCATGGGGAGATTATAAAAAGGGAGTGCATCCGACATTCTCTCTCTCTCTCTCTCTCTCTCTCTCTCTCTCTCTCTCTCTCTCTGCTCTCTGCTCTCTGCTCTCTCTCCGCACTCTCTCTGCTCTCTTGCTTTCTCTCTCGCTTGGCCCTCACGTATTCCTCTGCCTTCGACCCTCTCCTCTTGGTATCGGACATTGGCGAGCGACGGTGTGCGGGACGTGACCTGTGGTTGCGAACCGAGGAGAGATTGCGTGCGGGGTGTTCGTAAAAAGGCGGAGCACCAAGAACGAAGAGCCGCAGTTTCCGTGCCACGTTAGTGAGGAAGGGCATGGCTGGGGAGCGGGCTGCGTGCTCGTTCGCCTCATGCGTGAGGCCTTCATCAGGGCCGAGCGAACAAGGGCGAGTCGAGGCCTTCTTGGCGCCAAGGCGTTTTGGCACGTACAGAGCCACGTCCGGACAGCGAGTTTAGGGCCGACACTATTCCTGACAGGATACTTCAGCCAGTTGAGCGAAGCCCACACACACATGACGCTTTTTTTTTCATATATTCTACCCTCGTGTGTGTTAAACGTTTGTGTTTAGGAGCGCTCATTAGGGGGGTTTAGTTACCGGCACGTTTTTCCTGTCCCGATATTTATTCAATAAATCCTTGTATTATTTTTTTCCCGAACAATTTTACAACCCGTCCCAGCTGAGTTAATTTGCAGGGTGGAGACATCGGTGAGGCCGTCCAGGTAAGTCGGTACTCTTCTTCCTCATCACGTATCAGCCGCCATCAATTTGAGTCGAACGCCTCCATTAACGCTCGTTTCCATCCGTGGCTTACTCTCGGTCTTAACTGAGAATAGTCACAGGACAATATCCTTAAAATACATTCTATTCTACGATTTTCTCGAAATACTGTATGTTTTTATATCGCCAAGATTTGTACAATAAATGTTGTAAAATAATAATGAAATGTAAATTGCAAAAGTACAAAGTTAATATTGTTTGTGCAGTTTTGATAACTATTGTTACGTTTGTGGGGGTAGATGATGAAATACCATAGTATAGGTAGGATCGTATAGGTGTAGCATGGACCGTGGATGCGTAGGAGACATCTCGATGTCTTCAGTAGAGAAACTGGAGCTTAAGATTGTTTATTTGTCTTCACAGGGGGGTGGAGCTATGTTAACTAGGTAGGGGTTAAGATTAATTCCCCCAGTTTGTGATTGCCTCCTGTGGCTTTTCCCTACGTGTTTTTACAATTACCACAAGGCTGGCCATAAAAACCCACGTCTTTAACACCAACAACAGCAACAATCATCCCTGCAAGCCGAACGTTCTCGATTGACGGCCAAACTCCGCCTCGAAAGGATCGTAACCGGTAGGCCACGCCCCGAGCTTCGTCATTGGTCAAGAGGACGTGGGGTGTTTCGAGAGAGCTACGCCGTTGGTCGGCGTGATGTCAGAGGTAGAAGGTTCGAGCGAGCAAACAAAAGGAAGAAGAAGAATCTCTCTCTCTCTCTCTCTCTCTCTCTCTCTCTCTCTCTCTCTCTCTCTCTCTCTCTCTCTCTCTCGATTTTGGACAAGGAAGGCGGCGCCATTGTGTGTTCTTGGAGTTTGGGCGCACTTTCGAAGAGAGTGGGGAGCTCTTGGCTGCGTGGGCAGCATTGTGAGGTGTTGTTTTGGCTGTGGTGCTCTTCAGGTATGAAGGAGGCCATCCTGTCTGCTTGCCTTACACCAGTGGCTGCGACGGACGTGGCGCTGCCACCATCCTGCGTGCTTTGCGCCTGGGTGTTTTCAACGCAGGGGTTCGGCGCCACTGTTGGAGCACATCCCTCGCGAGCGGCTTCGGGCCACTTTGTACTGCCGACTTCATTCAACTATTTCGTTGGACCAGAGCCGAGCGCCAGTCATTTAAAAAGGGACCATTTCTTTTATTTTGTTTCCCCTTGTCTGTTTTCGTGTCTGATGGGGACGTCTCACCGTAGGGAATTAAATTTACCTCACCGTTTATTTTTATTTGCCGTGCTTTATTTCATTAAATTCATAATTGTGGCATTTCATTTGTTGTGTTGTCTATTCGTTGTGGGTTTCGGAAATCAACCGGTGTGCTTCGTACAGGTAAGCACCTCACCGCCTTCTGTCCCGCGCGCCATAAAAACAACCGCCATTATTCGGCCGTTTGCCTCGGAAATTAAAGAATGTCCGGCTATCCATCCAAGGCTGGTGTTCATCGGCCACGGACCTGACACTCACTATTCCATCATTGCTTTTTCAACAGACATTTGATCTCATTTGCAAACTAGAACGCCACTCAGTAGAGCGCATACTCCCGCCGTGGGTCAAGTTGGAGCCCTATATTCCAATGGTAAAAAATCCTTCAAAAAATTCCTGGATCCGGAATAATATCCTGAGCTTCACCAAAAACTAATCAATTCTTCCTTATCTCAAGGGCAATCATCCCACCAACTTTCATCCAAATCCGTTCAGAACTTTTCCAGATATCCTGTTCACGAACACACGAACATACACGCACACACACACACGGACGAACACGATCGAAAGCATTACTCCCGAGAGCAATTGAATATATGTAGAAACACGATTCCATCATTTCTGGCGATTATTCCGATGACATCATTGCAGGGAATTCCAACTGCTGTCTGGTATTATTGATGGTACACTGTACTGCCTTTACTTTTTCAAATATAGTTTGGAGTAACTGAAAAAAACAATGGGATAAATAGCATCCCGGGATTAAGGTACGTGTCTGTTGAAGCATTACGGAGCATTCGTTACAAGGGGGGAAGGTGGGGGGGGGGGGGGGGGGGAGGGAGAGGGTCAGATTTGTGCAAAAACAATGTGTTACGTAATTATTAAAATTGCCCCCAAGTTGATTGTCTATCTCGAGCCCATTTCATTTGATTTTTTTTTGCTTGACTGAAACTTCAAATCACGATGTAATTTATCAGACTTCGATTGAAATTGTACAGATGCAAATACAGTATTGATATTTGCTCCTTTTCTAAGTCATGATTAAATACACTAAATTTGCATTTCAAGCCAATCCAGGGAAATGTATATTCAAACACTGTTGGCTCCCCTTCATTCATGCTCAGTCCATGAGAATCATTTCTGGGATTTATTATATTTATATACAGTGCATTCAGAAAGTATTCAGACCCCTTCACTTTTTTCACATTTTGTTATGTTGCAGCCTTATGCTGAAATCGTTTAAATTCATTTTTTCCCTCATCAATCTACACTCAATACCCCATAATGACAAAGAGAAAACAGGATTTTAGAAAGTTTTGCAAATTTATTAAAAAGAAAAAACTGAAATATCACATTGACATAAGTATTCATACCCTTTGCTATGACACGGAAATTTAGCTCAAGTGCCTCCCATTTCTCAGAATCATCTTTGGGTTGTTTCTACTTCTTGATTGGAGTCCACCTGTGGTAAATTCAATTGATTGGACATGATTTGGAAAGGCACACACCTGTCTATATAAGGTCTCACAGCTGACAATGCATATCAGAGCAAAAACCAAGCCATGAGGTCGAAGGAACTGCCTGCAGAGCTCAGAGACAGGATTGTGTCGAGGCACAGATTTGGGGAAGCCTACAAAAAAATTTCTGCTGCATTGAAGGTTCCCAAGAGCACAGTGGCCTCCATAATTCTTAAATGGAAGAAGTTTGGAACAACCAGGACTCATCCGAGAGCTGGCCGCCCGGCCAAACTGAGCAATCGGGGGAGAAGGGCCTTGGTAGTTGAGGGGACCAAGAACCTGATGGTCACTCTGGCTGAGCTCCAGAGATCCTGTGTGGAGATGGGAGAAACTTCCAGAAGGACAACCATCAATGCAACACTCCACTGATCTGGGCTTTATGGCAGAGTGGCCAGACGGAAGCAAAACAGTTCAAACTTTGTTTCATCAGACCACAGAATCTTGTTTCTCACAGTCGGAGAGTCCTTTAGGTGCTTTTTTGCACACTCCAAGCGGGCTTTCACGTGTCTTTCACTGAGGAGAGGCTTCCGTCTGGCCACTCTGCCATAAAGCGCAGATCGGTGGAGTGTTGCAGTGATGGTTGTCCTTCTGGAAGTTTCTCCCATCTCCACACAGAATCTCTGGAGCTCAGCCATAGTGACCATCGGGTTCTTGGTCACCTCTCTTACCAAGGCCCTTCTCCCCCGATTGCTCAGTTTGGCCGGGCGGCCAGCTCTAGGAGGAGTCCTGGTTGTTCCAAACTTCTTCCATTTAAGAATTATGGAGGCCACTGTGCTCTTGGGAACCTTCAATGCAGTAGAGATTTTTTTTGTAGGCTTCCTTCATAGCATAGGGTATGAATACTTATGTCAATGTGATATTTCGGTTTTTTCTTTTTAATAAATTTGCAAAACTTTCAAAAAATCCTGTTTTCTCTTTGTCATTAAGGGGTATTGAGTGTAGATTGATGAGGGAAAAAAAGATTTTAAACGATTTAAGCAAAAGGCTGCAACATAACAAAATGTGAAAAAAGTGAAGGGGTCTGATTACTTTCTGAATGCACTGTATATACTAGCAGAGTACCTGCCCTATGGGCAATCTTGTTCCAAGCGTGCAACATATTATTCTGCCTTCGGATATTTTCTTGTCGTTGAAGCTGAAGGGAAAAGTGTATGCTGCATGTGTGAGAAGTGTTATGATTTATGGGAGCGAGACATGGGTAATGAACGTAGAGCAGCAAGGAAGGCTGGAAAGGGTGGAAATGCGAATGGTTCGGTGGATGTGCGGAGTATTGTTGAGAGAGAGGAAGACAAATGATGAATTGCGAAAGATGATGGGAATAGAGCCTGTGATTGATGCTGTGAAGAGGAATAGTTTGAGATGGTTTGGTCATGTGCTGAGGAAGGATGAAAGTGACTGGTTGAGAAGTGTGATGGAAATGAATGTAGAAGGAAGTAGAGGATGGGGAAGACCGAGAAAGACTTGGCTAAAGATGGTGGAAGAAGAAATGCGGGCAAGGGAGTTAACAAGGAGAGATGCAGAAAATAGGGCAAAATGGAGAAGATTGTCATGGGGCCCGCAAGGCTCACCCCCGCTCTCGCAGGGAAAATGGCCTTAAAATGCCTGTTGTTATTTTGTTGTCTTCAGATAATTTCTGCTGACACAACTACTTTGACTTGGATTTCTTACCAATTTCCTTTGGTAATATTGCTCTTGCTGGTTTCTGTTCAACTTAGGTGTCCTTGGTTTTTGAGGCATCTCAATTTTCCAGGAAAAAATTAATAAATCAAAAGTCACCCGAGCTAACAATACCCACAACCAACCCACACCCCCCTCTTTCCCCTCCCCTCCACCATCCCCTCACAATACCCCATCAAGCATCACCCTACCAGCAATACCCATAACAACCCCACACCCCTCCTCCTTCTCCCACCCCCCTCTCCCACTCCACTGCCCCCCACAATCCCACTTCAACCGTCACCCTCACTAACAATACCCATGACCACCTTACCCGCCATCCCACCATCCCCTCACAATCCCCCATCATCGATCACCCTAGCTAATAATGCCCATGACTGCCCACACCCCACACCCCTCACCCCACTTCACCACCCCTCACATTCCCCCTTCAACCATAACCCTAGCTAACAATACCCATGACCATACCCACCCAAACTCCTTACCCCACTCCACCACCCCTCACAATCCCCTATCAATCGTCACCCTAGCTAACAATACCCACAACCAACCCACACCCCCTCTTTCCCCTCCCTTCCACCATCCCCTCACAATCCCCCATCAAGCATCACCCTACCAGCAATACCCATAACAACCCCACTCCACTGCCCCCCACAATCCCCCTTCAACCGTCACCCTCACTAACAATACCCATGACCACCTTAGCCGCCCTCCCCCCATCCCCTCACAATCCCCCATCATCGATCACCCTAGCTAACAATGCCCATGACCGCCCACACCCCTCACCCCACCTCACCACCCCTCACATTCTCCCATCAACTATAACCCTAGCTAACAATACCCATGACCACCCAAACTCCTTACCCCACTCCACCACCCCTCACAATCCCCCTATCAACCGTCACCCTAGCTAACAATACCCCATGACCACCCTCCCACCCCCATTTCATCATCCCCAATCAGTATCGGAATCCGAGCTCGCAATGCGCCGTTTCTATGTGTCCCGTCGCCGGCAGGATCAGGTGAGTTCACAATGTGACGTCACTGCCAAATCTCGAAAATCGACAGTCTCGGGTTTTTTGGGTACTTTGTGATTGGAAAATAAAAAAAATTCACTTTATATTAGACCATGATGAATGATTGCCAATGGTTTTTCAGGAAAAGAAAAATTGAATTTGGGTTCCCCTTTAAGGGTCTTTTGGGTCTTCAGGATCTATTCAGTCTTTGGGGTCTTTTCATTTTTTTGGAGTTTTTTGGGGGACTTTTAAGTATATTTGGGGTATTTTTGGTCTTTGGCATCTTTAAGGGTCTTTGGGTATTTTGGGTCTTTGGGGTCTATTGGGTCTTTTTGACCTTTTGGGTCTTTAAGGAGTCTTTGGGGTCTCCAAGTATCTTTGGGATATTTTGGGTCTTTTGGGTCTTTGGAGTATTTTGGGTCTTCAGGGTCTTTCCAGTCCTCTGGGTATTTTGGGTCGTTAAGAGTCTTTTGGAATATTTTCAGTCTTTGGGGTCTTTTAGGTCTGCAGGATCTTTTGGGTCTTCAGGGTATTTTTGGTCTTTATATTTTAAATTAGAGGAAGGTTTGTTTCGGCCTCTCTTGTTTTCTTTGTATCTACCCTCGTCCCTCCACCATCCCCATCCTGCCCCATGTCCTAACCCTCCCTTCTTGTGTCTGACACCTTCCCTCTCCACTTCTCCTAAATAGCACACTCATCCGAAAACAATACACTGTCTTGATTTAATGGTGGGAAATCGCTGCAGAAGAGCCTTGCTCTAAATCAAGTCAAATCAAGGACACTCCCTGTTGAAAAAGCCTTCTTCTCCCATGCCCGCATCATGTCGCACATCGGAGCTGGTTTATCGAACCTCTGCGAAAATCTTGTCCTTATGTCTACAAAACTTGTTCCTCGTGTGCGCGGTCGTGAACCCAAACACAAGTAATCAGTCTCTCTTCTATCGTGTACCCACTGGTGTCCGTCATGCTGAAGCCGTACCTGGAAAACAAATAAGTAACAGAGGACACACTTATGCATAGGGACTTTGTGGCCACTCTGCACATTACTCAATTATTTCCACAGACTTTACTTTCTGACTACAACTTTCAAAATGTACTGTTGCACCATTGGAACATTCGAAATGTACCAGAGAAACACATTAAAATGCAGATTTTTTTTTTTCTTTAAGATTACCTTGTCGGTTTCAGTGTCTCGTCCAAGATATTTGCAGTTTTCAAATCGACTTTCACTTTTAGCAAGCAGATATTAAAAGCAAAGAGGGGTAAGATAATTATTTTTGAGTCTCCAAAGAGAACAAGCAGAATAATGATGTATCCACTGGAACACACATTTGGATGTGAAATGTAAAAGGTTACAGCACAATAAATTCTTCCATCTCCTGGTCCGGAGTCAAACGTCGACACTTGAACTATCCTCGGACGATCCTTATTCTCAGTTTTTGTCTTTTTTGACTCCAGGGCAATATTTGCATTGACCATCCGTGACGTGAGCGTGCAACAAGTCAGTACGATTGCAACTTAACATGTCCTGCCTTCTGTACTTAGCTTTGGGTTTGCAGCACAGCGACAGATTCTAAAATTCAAATGCCAAGCATGTCCACAAACACTTTCCTTAGTGTACATCTCCTGTGGGGAACGTTAAGGCTTGGTTTCTGAAAGATGCATCAGCCATGTGTACTCCACCTATTTGGAAACCTCCTCCCTTGATACTTCAATGTCAAAGCTCTTTTAATTACACCTTATTTCATTAAATCCATTTTTTGTGTACTTTGTCTGCCAATGGCTTCCAAAATTCCACTTCAGAAATAATATTATCTTGATAATAGCAAGGTTAGGTTTGAGATTGAAGTAAATTACATGTTGACAATGATATGCACAAAATATTGTTTGAAACAGGGTGTTTCGTGTAGACTTTGCTTTGAATTGCTGATGCTGTCATGATACAATTGTTGGTACATATTTGTATATGTGATGAGATGAGAGGTGAATCGTACTGTCACGTCTGCGGCTCCCATGAACACAGTGTCCTCAGTGTCGGGACCTTAACTCCCGGGATATGGCCAAACGGTCTTTTTATTGCATGACGTTCAATAATTTCTACAACTTTACCGTTCCCCAAGGATCATTCAAATGAGCTGAAATTGATGGCACACACACACAAAAAGGAGATTGCGCAAACACATTTTCTTACCTTTTAAAGGATGTATTTATAAAGAAAAGTCCAGGTAGGAGGGTAGACAAGATGCTATAAAAAGGGAACGAACCAAGTGAGTCAAATGGACAAAAAGAGGTAAATAGGAATATTCAAACTTATGTACAATTATTAGAAATAAAGCAATTCCTAACCCACTAAGTGCCACGGATCACACTGATACAAGAAGACAATAATGTAGGTGAGAGTGGGACTTCCCTTTCTCTGATGCGGAGGGTGGACGCAGCTTTGGAAACCAGGTGTGAGATGAGAGCCAGTGATGAGTAGCTCCCAAGATGCTGAAAGCCAAAACGAGCATGATGAAGATCAATCATGAGGAAGCCCAGTGACGATCAGCCTCCAGCAGGCCTTGTCCCTTTGTCCGCCAAGCGATCGAAGCTTTCTGCTATGCCCTTTGTCTTCTTCTTCCTTTTCCTCCAAAAACACAGGTTGATCCCAGCTTAGGTTAGTTCAATTCACCCAGAGACAAAGCCACAATCAGTCCCCTCCAAAACACCTCCATGAACAGCTTGCTATCATGTGCTCCTCACACACACACACACACACACACACACACACACACACACACACACACACACACACACACACACACACACACACACACACACACACACACACAAGGCTTCCTGATCTCCCGACAAACACATGAGGCATCTTCTTCTTCCTCTTATTTGTCTCCATGTCTCTCTTGTCCTCCCTCCTCCAAGTGAGGTCTCTCATTAGTTATCTGCTTCCTCCTGGGTGGAGTTCTCCTCCTGTCATCCCGCCCATGGGGCGGTACCAATAAAATCAAATGCACAATGGCACTTCTGGCTCCAGAACACATTACGCCATCATGGCTGACATACACTGGCCAGAGAGATTGTGATGGCCTTTCGCACATATGTGACACGTATGTGCATCTGTCATGAGAAGGCCTCACCAACTAGCCGCGCTTACAAGCATGAGGTGTTTATGCCTACAAAATGAATATCTAATCTGTCTATATATTACATACACTGCCTCCTCAGCATCACATGGAACAAACGACTTACTCTGACAGGTCCCTGTTACATTGCAATGTAACCGCTACTCTAAACAAAACACACGGACCATACTACACTTACCACAGTCTTGCTATGGATTACCCCTTTGGGCACCAGTTTGTCATGATATTACTGTTGGCACCCTCTTGAGCTTCTTTCTTATCTCTTTTATTGGCATGTTGCTGCTCACATCCTCAATTACATTGTCTTTCGATTTTTTGCTAATAGTCTAGACTCTGGAGCATTCCGCCTCACCTTCCGATGTCCTTTGAGCAACATCTAGCTCTCGTTTTATTTATCAGCGAGAATATTCCTCTTCACCCTCAAACATCATTCTAGCAACATCTAGCTCTCGTTTTATTTATCAGCTAGAGTATTCCTCTTTACCCTCAGACATCATTCCAGCAACATCTAGCTCTCGTTTTATGTATCAGCTGGAGCATTCCTCTTTACCCTCAGACATCATTCCAGCAACATCTAGCTCTCGTTTTATGTATCAGCTGGAATATTCCTCTTTACCCTCAGACATCATTCCAGCAACATCTAGCTCTCGTTTTATGTATCAGCTGGAGTATGCCTCTTTACCCTCAGACATCATTCCAGCAACATCTAGCTCTCGTTTTATTTATCAGCTAGAGCATTCCTCTTTACCCTCAGACATCATTCTAGCAACATCTAGCTCTCGTTTTAATTATCAGCTGGAGTATTCCTCTTTACCCTCAGACATCATTCTAGCAACATCTAGCTCTCGTTTTATTTATCAGCTAGAGCATTCCTCTTTACCCTCAGACATCATTCTAGCAACATCTAGCTCTCGTTTTATTTATCAGCTAGAGCATTCCTCTTCACTCTCAGATGTCCTTCAAGCAACATCCAGCTCTCATTGTTTTACTTTTCGTCTGGAGCGTTCCTCTTTACCCTAATACGTCCTTCTAGCAACATCTAGCTCTCATTGTTTTACTTATCGTCTGGAGCGTTCCTCTTTACCCTAATACGTCCTTCTTGCAACATCTAGCTCTCATTGTTTTACTTATCGTCTGGAGCGTTCCTCTTTACCCTAATACGTCCTTCTAGCAACATCTAGCTCTCATTGTTTTACTTTTCGTCTGGAGCGTTCCTCTTTACCCTAATACGTCCTTCTTGCAACATCTAGCTCTCATTGTTTTACTTATCGTCTGGAGCGTTCCTCTTTACCCTAATACGTCCTTCTAGCAACATCTAGCTCTCATTGTTTTACTTTTCGTCTGGAGCGTTCCTCTTTACCCTAATACGTCCTTCGAGCAAAATCTAGCTCTCATTGTTTTACTTTTCGTCTGGAGCGTTCCTCTTTACCCTAATACGTCCTTCTAGCAACATCTAGCTCTCATTGTTTTACTTATCGTCTGGAGCGTTCCTCTTTACCCTAATACGTCCTTCTAGCAACATCTAGCTCTCATTGTTTTACTTATCGTCTGGAGCGTTCCTCTTTACCCTAATACGTCCTTCTTGCAACATCTAGCTCTCATTGTTTTACTTATCGTCTGGAGCGTTCCTCTTTACCCTAATACGTCCTTCTAGCAACATCTAGCTCTCATTGTTTTACTTATCGTCTGGAGCGTTCCTCTTTACCCTAATACGTCCTTTTTGCAACATCTAGCTCTCATTGTTTTACTTATCGTCTGGAGCGTTCCTCGTTACCCTAATACGTCCTTCTAGCAACATTTAGCTCTCATTGTTTTACTTATCGTCTGGAGCGTTCCTCTTTACCCTAATACGTCCTTCTTGCAACATCTAGCTCTCATTGTTTTACTTATCGTCTGGAGCGTTCCTCTTTACCCTAATACGTCCTTCTAGCAACATCTAGCTCTCATTGTTTTACTTATCGTCTGGAGCGTTCCTCTTTACCCTAATACGTCCTTCTTGCAACATCTAGCTCTCATTGTTTTACTTATCGTCTGGAGCGTTCCTCTTTACCCTAATACGTCCTTCTTGCAACATCTAGCTCTCATTGTTTTACTTATCGTCTGGAGCGTTCCTCTTTACCCTAATACGTCCTTCTAGCAACATCTAGCTCTCATTGTTTTACTTATCGTCTGGAGCGTTCCTCTTTACCCTAATACGTCCTTCTTGCAACATCTAGCTCTCATTGTTTTACTTTTCGTCTGGAGCGTTCCTCTTTACCCTCAGACATCCTTCTAGCACCATCCAGCTTTTGCTGTTTTGCGACTTTTGGCTGAACATAAGGGACCGCACATAAAAACTGGATGCTGAAGATGAAAAACTCTTTAAGCTGAGAGAGGGAGGGCATTGGGATAGTGATAAAAAAATATTTAGAATGCTGAAAATTGCTCCGGCATCGTCTCATCGATAATGTTTTATGCCATAAAACACACATGGGTAACTTAATTGCCTAAATTGACGAATTATTAAATAACTGACTAAATTGACGGTCATTATTTTGGGGTCTAAAGTGGTTTGTCAAATTTCTGTGGCAAGAGCACCTTCACAGTTATAACTATGTTCTGCTACATATGTAGTCGATGTACTTATGGTGTACTGTGTACTTAATCGACATATTCACTTATTGGAGAGGGCAGAACTTGGATTGTGCATGCGCGTTGTTCCTTCTCATGTCCTCTTGCATTATTTTACATTAAACCACCATATCAGGTCACTTTTACCAAAGAAAGGTCACCTGAAATTCAAGAAAACTGAGTTTCTATATAATATAAAACAAAGGGTACCATATCATTTGTGGTACTGTTATGGATTCGTCACTTCCGTCGTTGTGGTTTTCATCCACTGTAAGCACTTTTGGTTCCATGTACTATTATTGTTATCGTTTAAGTGAAATGGAGATAACTGTTTTCAAAAGGTGAAAAAATTAGTGTTTTAAAAGAAACCGGAAACCGGATCGGGAGAAAACCGGAAGAAGAAGAAGAGGAAGAAAAGCGGAGCAAGAGAGGTCGGAAAAGAAAGCCGAGCTGCTTTAGCGTCTCGAGGAGACACTGGCGAGCAGGGGTCACGAGCGAACTTTGGGTTTCCTGGGAAAGGGATTCCTGTGACAGAGTGGTTATCGCTGTGACAGATAAACCTGCGTGACAGGTTTTGCGGTTGATTCCAAAGAGAATCGTTGTTGGAGTGCAGGTACGGTACGCCTTCAGTACGGGCCCATCGGCCATTTTGCCTTGCTCCCACCATTTCGCATCGCTCCAGCCTTTTCACCTCGCTCCAGCCATTTCACCACACCCAGTCGTTAACCTGGTTTGCATGTGTAACGTGGATTTCGATTGGGAATTTGCAGTTCGCCGTCTGGGCGCCGTTCAGCGTTCATACCTGAAGGTGTGATTTCCCAGTCGCCTTTTGAGGGCACCTTTGCGCCTCTTTGGCAGCGTTGACTGTCAGCCAAACTGGATTCTGGTCGCGATACGACATTTTTCTTGCGATCACCGGAGCGTGGATCGACTTTGGCTTGGTGCCGGGACAGAGACTTTGGGAATGTTCTTTTCGCTCACTTGGAGCACAGTGAGTTATATTGTAAGAAACTGATGGTACCATCAAACGAATGATATAATATTTGTTGTACAATTGATTCATATTGTTCTTGTGCTGTTATTCTTATGTGACCTTAATACAATACTTGTTTTTTGGTAACAATTGGAGTGGTTTCACCATTGGTCATTGACACCCAGAATAACACATCTTTCTGCCGTGACTCCTTTCGGGGCTCGGAGGTACACCGTGACCGGGGTTTGGGGAGGAGCACGTAACAGGTACTAAATATACAATATTAACAACCAAAGTTGTCCAGGTCTTTTTGGAACACACTGTATAACATTCAATTTAAATTAGGTCATTCCTCAATCTTGAACTGATGCTTGTGGACAGAAGGATAGACAGAGAGACGGGAAGCAATTTCTTAACCCCGTTTTTTTGCTTCGCATGCGCAGGGTAATAATAATGGTCAGGATGTTTTGATAATGGTTGGGTAAAGAATGCTGATACCCCTGATGATCTTTTATCAGGCTATTTGCAACATCAATGTGGTTGCTCTACCACGTCATACCAATATGGTAGTTGAGGGTCCACGATTGTTACTTTTGTGAAGGTAATTTTTGATTTATGATACACAGAGGAAGGGTCAAGCCCATATCCACACAAGATTCCCCACCCTGTGGTGAGACCAATATCAAAATACACTTTGCTGAGAAGAGGAAAAGGGAGAGGCAAAGTCAGCAAATGTTTTGGGCAGCTCCATATCCGTTGAGACTATTCTGGACTAATGTGCATCTCACTCTTCTTGATGTTAGCATCCATACTTTGAGGCAAGTCATTTGCAAGACCTCTGCTGGACATCATCTATCACGTAGAGAACATACCAACATACCATGAGGTGCTTAACATGAGTTTTAACATGAGAGAGTTTGACATTTCTTCCTCGATTGATTTTATCACATATGCTCCTCAGATGTTTGCGTGCAGCTCCTACCGATACATGAAGTCGGGTTGCAATCTGCCACGCGTGGAGTATCCTTCACTAGGTAAAACTGATTTATACACGTTTGCGTGACATTTCCTTCCCATGAGCCAAAGTGTTCAGTACATACTACACTACAATGACATCACCACATATAATTTTATAGTCCCGCTGCATGTGTGGCTCTTTATGATTGCTTTCGTGACAACCAATCACAGTGATCTATATCACCACATGATTTTACTATGGAGCATCTCATTTTGACACATCAGATGCAATATTCCATCAGATGTTGCTTGAATTTTACAAACATTTTTTTCTTCTTTTTCCCACAATTATTTCCAATACTGAGTGTACATAAGTTTTTGTTATATTGGTGGATATCGCGTTGAATTGATTGAGGACAGAAATAGAGCAGGAATATTTCATGCAGCAAACTATCAATATATAATGTAGATAATCGATAAAAAGGTGCAGTTGTTGATACTGTTGGACAGTTATAGATACTGTTGGACAGTTAGAATATATGCTAGATTGGGGTCTGGAGGATTATGTAGTGGTATCTACTGAAAGTCATTTGTAAGGTTTAACATTAAGATAATATGATTGGTCAGATGTATGTATCTGTACTATTGTAAGTTTATTGGCATGGTGATTCAAATGAGTTATTGCTGCGTGTAAGTTAGGTACCGACAAGTGAGATACAGAGGATTGATAAAACGGGTATTTTATTTATTTATTTTGTATACATAGTCGAGGTTCGTGGAAGAGCTCGTGCGAGTACACTGAACTGATCAGGACACAAAAGGACAAAAGTTACAGTGGAAAGAGGGAGAAACATCGACAGCAGAGTTCAAGGCCAAGATGGAGGCAGACTTGAACAAACAATGGGCATGGGAAGGGTATGGTGGAGGGGGAAGGGAGGGGTAGGGGGAAGGGGAGGATGGAGGGGGGGAGGGGAGGGGGGGGAGGGGAAGGGGAGGATGGAGGGGGGAGGGGAAGAAGGAGGGGGGTGGGGAGGGGAGGTATCATTACATTACACACACACAAACTGTGTTTTATGTTCAATGGTCTGGCGGCGGGGATGGAACATCACGTGATCGCTCTGAGCGAATCAGCGCGCTGCTCTGCCACCGGCTCAGATTCCGTGTATAATATTCCTCGCTTTAAAAAAAATCTATGTGAAACATGCTACTATCTATGCTAAATCATGCTAAATGCTAAAATCTATGCTACGTGCTGTGAGTTTATGGCGGCAAGGAGCATCACGTGATCGCTCTGAGCGAATCAGCGTGCTTCTCTGCCACTGGCTCAGATTCCGTGTATAATACTCCTCGGGGAGGGGAGGGGGTCGGGAGGGGGAGGGGGGGAGGGGAGGGGGGAAGCGGGGAAGGGGAGGGGGTAGGGTGGAGGGGGAAGGGAGGGGGAAGGGGAGGATGGGGGAGGGAGGGGAAGGGGGGGAAGGGGAGGATGGAGGGGGGAGGGGAGGTAACATTACATTACACACACACAAACTGTGTTTTATGTTCAATGGTCTGGCAGCGGGGATGAAACATCACGTGATCGCTCTGAGCGATCTGAGCGAATCAGCGCGCTGCTCTGCCACCGGCTCAGATTCCGTGTATAATATTCCTCGCTGAAAAAAAATCTATGTGAAACATGCTACTAACTATGCTAAATCATGCTAAATCATGCTAAAATCTATGCTACTTGCTGTGAGTTTATGGCGGCAAGGAACATCACGTGATCGCTCTGAGCGAATCAGCGCGCTGCTCTGCCACTGGCTCAGATTCCGTGTATAATATTCCTCGCTGAAATGCGCTGAGGTAAAAATATGGTAAAAAAATATTATGAAATTTTTTTTTTTTAGGTCGGCCATGTTCTTCCCAGGCTCAATGACCATGTCTATGCCAAATATCAAGCACGTGAGCCTCTCCGTTTAGGAGTCTATCGGTAACATTACACACACACACACACACACACACACACACAAACTGTGTTTTATATATATAGATATATCTATCTATAATTCCAGTAATCTCTGTGTGTATGTATGTTTGTTTGTTTGTTTGTCTGTGACCGCTGTTTCTCGACAACCACGGGTCCGATATACTTTAAACTTGCCAGGTATATTGCTGGGGACCCGAGGATGTGCCTTTTCAAGGTTTCATATTAATCGGACAAGTAGTTACCGAGCTATGTCCAAAAAACGATTCAACCAATCAGAGAGCAGCGAGCTATCACGTGTGCCGAACAGACTCTGCCTCGGACGGCACATTTGAGAGCGTATTCATTTATTTCACGTTGGCAAACTATGTTGGCGTTAAACTATGTTTTAAAACTAATTAAAACTAATTTGCGATTCTTTCGCTTTCCTGCGCGTTTGTGCACGCTATGGCGATTTCTTTACCAAACTCCGCAAGCCGTTCGCTTTGGACCAAACCATTTCATGTAAATAGAGGGGGGGGATTGTCACCGTACTCGCAAGCCGTTCGCTTTGGACCAAACCATTTCATGTAAGTAGAGGGGGGGGATATAATTTTATATATATATATAGTACGGGCATGCCCTAGTATACAGCAATGCCCCGTTTTACGCCATTTCGACCTAAGTCAATCCGACTTTACGCCACTCTTCAAGAGTAAATTTCAGTTCAGCGAACGTCATTATGTGCGACTTTACGTCACTCCTACAACACAATAGGAGGATGTGAAAAAAATTAATTTTTCCTTAAAAATATATTTAAAAGAAATAAAATAGTACATAAAAATTAAGAATAAAAGAAGCTAAAAAAACAATTTAAAATACAATAAAAAGCACATTAAAAATATTTTTTAAATGTACGTACAGTATACGTACGCGTAGCTGCTGGTTCTCATTCAAAACAAAGGTGACGCCATTTGCATTTTGTCCTGTGCTGTGGTCGCGTGCTTGCTTTGCCTTTCGCTGTTATTTTTGTGATTATTCCTTTACTGTGTCTGTGTTAGCCATGGGTCCTAAGAAGGATAGTGCTAGTGCTTCCAAGCATAATGTGGTTAAGATGGAACATAAGTTAAATCTGATTAAAAGGTATGAAAAAGGTGAAAAATTGTCGGTGATAGCGCATGCCTTAGGGCTGCCACGGTTGACGGTATCGACCATCATTCATGATAGGGAACGTATTCTCGCATACGTCACTGAAAAAGCGCCGTCGGCGAAGACTGCTGTCATGAATGTGAAGAGGGGTCAGCGATAGTTATATACTTTCGCGAGGTATTTACTCCAGTTTTACAGTGTTTGTCTTCATTTTAAGGCATTTTTTAAGGCATTACGCCCGGTTTACGTCAAAAACCGAGATACGTCATGGCTTATGGAACCAATTAATGACGTAGGCCAGGGTATTGCTGTATATATATATATATATATATATATATATATATATATATATATATATATATATATATATATATATATATATATATATTGTTGCGAATATGGAATTTGGCCTCCATATCCGCTTGTAAATATTCCCCTATTTCCCCAATACTCCCCAACTATCCCCAATCCCCCATTCCCTAGTCCCATTGTCTGTAAACAACACTCTGTAGAACCGACCTTCCCCTTTTTCCCCCATTAAATGTCGTGCCCAGGTCCACCGCATCTCACGTAGACAACTTTCGGACATCTTGCTAGTTATTCTTAGTCTATGTCAGTTAAGGACTCGTTTCCATTAATTCTGACTCTTCGTTGCACCAGAATGTGATTATATGGCACCAGTAGTGAGTTTAGGACCTTCCCATACCTCCTTCCATCTTCTTCCCCAAACAACAACAACAACAACAACTACAGCTACAACAACAACTACAACCACGGCGCGCGGGGGGAGTGTGCGTCCTCCCACCAGCTCGGTTAGCCGCCATGACCATGCGCTCCACGGGGTTACCACGAAGGGGCTCCCTGTCAGCCCCTCGTCAAGGGCGGAGCCGGTAACCCCCCCGCATGCACCCAATGAGA
Organism: Myxine glutinosa; assembly: GCF_964187855.1. Classification (NCBI taxonomy): domain Eukaryota; kingdom Metazoa; phylum Chordata; class Myxini; order Myxiniformes; family Myxinidae; genus Myxine; species Myxine glutinosa. The sequence goes on from NC_136261.1 coordinate 138,000,796, forward strand.
AGCAACGAGCCGAGGGCGTGTCACTCCCCGCCGGATATACGCAGCGACTTACCGGATGTGAGGTGAGATGCGCCCCCAGCTTGAGACGACAAGACGCCACCTCGAGCGCTGTGACCTCCCTGCATCTCTGGACCGGACCGAGTCGATCCTGTCCCTGAGCACAAGGTGCACCTTGTGCTGGCCATCGAATACCCGCTTTCCTTGCCATCAATCCCCGTGTGAGTCAGCCTTTTGTCCCGTTTATCTGTCGTCTGTTGGGGTTAATATAAGAGTGTGTCTAAGTGCCTGTCTTTCTATGATGTCCCTCTTGTAGTTGTAATCTAACCTTCCGCCTTAATATAATCTCCTCCGGAGGTCTTGAGAACCGTATCCCTGGTGTCGTGTCATTTTAATCCCAGCCGTGTGTCTTTTCCTTCATTGATCTAGCGCAGCGCGATTAGTCAACGTTCGGGTATAATCGGGTAACTTGTGCAGACGTGGTCATACCAAACCGCTCGGTAAATAACATCTAAGCCGCGTCTGTAACAATATATATATATATATATATATATATATATATATATATATATATATATATATATATATATATACTATATATATATATATATATATATATATATATATATATATATATATATATATATATATATATATATATAGTTGACATTCAGGAATTTGTTATAATTCAAGTTATGGCAATATGTTTTATTTATTGATATTCAGTAATTTGTTATAATTAAAGCTATGGCAATATTTTTTATTTATTGATATTTAGTAATTTCTTATAATTAAAGTTATGTCAATATGTTTTATTTATTGATATTTAGTAATTTCTTATAATTAAAGTTATGTCAATATGTTTTATTTATTGATATTCAGGAATTTGTTACAATTCAATTTATGGCAATATTTTTATTTATTGACATTCAGGAATTTGTTAGAAAAACAATTTGATATAATTCCAGTTATGACAATATTTTTGCACAAGAATGAAAGGAGGATGTTTTTGTGGTACAAGAAACACGTTGATGTCTGAAAGTAAAAAAAATCACAACATATTCGGTTATCGTTGTATATTTAAACATGAAACAAAATCGCAAGCAACTGAAAAATAATTATCACATGGAGAGCATGCTGTTTGTGTGATTCCAAAATGAAGGTCACCTCGTTGATGAAACGCCAAATCTGAACCTTTGACCTTTTGATGCATTTTACTTAGCTGTGAGTTTGCTTTAGTACAAAAAAAACTATGCTTATGTTTGCGCTTGCCTCATTATTCTGGTTTGGATGTTAAAAGGTGATTCTGCCTGCCACTACCAATGCAAACCCTGTCTCGATGTTTGCTTGCTTGTCAAAACAAACCCGGTCTCGATGGTATACTATGAAAGCATGAGCTGCCTTATACAGGTATTCTAGGTTACCCTCATGTACCCAAAGACAGCTTAATTTGTCTCACCATATGTTCCAAATTTACTTAACTCCTCATATTTCACAATGCACTGGATATGCCAGATGTGATGCGAGCATTATGCTCCTTTTGGTATGCCTGGTTTTCTCTTTTCTTTCATTATATTTAAACATGTAAACCAGCAGAGAAGAAGCAGATCACATTTGGAATATTCAGTGCATTGTGAAATATGAGGAGTTAAATAAAGTTCGGAACATATGGCGAGACAAATTAGTCGCTTGGGCAAAATCCCAATTTTGGTGTCCTTTTCATCCAAAATAGCCCTGCTGGCACTAAATTTAATGTCCACATGGAATTCATCATCGAGCGTTGGTGATTATACTGTTACTGCATGTACCCGTGTGTCTACTACGACGACTTCTTCAATGGCCCAAACTATTCCCAACTTTTATGGGGTAGGCCGGGAATTTTTTTTGTCCCAGGTTTAAGAAACAAATTGGCCAGGCCTCCTACTCGACTCAAAGTGGCAGGAATGTGTGTTTTGAGAGCAAATATATTTTGTGTCATGGCTAGTAATCCCCCCTCTCTTCAGCAGGGGGCAGTAAATCACGTACACAGGTGAAAGTGGTGTGTGTATCTCTCTTTCTCTTCCTGTGGTAATAAATCTTTTATTCATAAAAACCAGTACATGGTCATTCGAGGTACGGGACTTTGCCATTAAGAGCAAGTGAATTGGCTTTAAAAATCCAGTAACGGGCCGATTGGGAAACGCACATTTAACGCGCACATGGGGGCGCTCAAAAATTATGTCACGATATTTTTTTGGGGAGCCACATACGGGCTTAATTAAACTTTATTAATAATTTAACATTTGACCCAAACAAAGCCAATGTAAATCTGACGCAACAAAGACCAGGCATTGTGTAATCAGCAGAGGCCTAATGTGTTGGGCCCACCAGAAAACCAAGATGGCGGCCATATAATTTCATCTTGGTACTATGGTGTGATTGGTGTGTGGAGTCAAGTGACAGATGTCGGTTTGGCCCGACCGAAGAGTGCACATTTCAAAAAAAAAACTCCAAACAACAATAATATAACTAGAAAGCATCTCAAAATGCAAAGCCCATCCGCATCGGCTTTGTATTTGCACTAAACGACAAAAACAACAGCTAAAACATTTTTAATATAAAATGTATTGATTCGTTTTCTCCATAGTCACATAATGAATGTTTGTTGAAAAGCTGAAATAACCTGCCACAAATAAAACGAATGATAAACACAGAAGTAATTACAAAACCTGGTTGTCTCGTGCTGTGAAACAGAGGCCAATAAAGTCTATTTATATTCACTGTGACTTTGCCCTTTCACATTTTGACGCAATTATATTAATTAATCTTCTCCATATTTTCATAATAAAGATTTCTTGAAAATTTGATGACAAAAGGTCAAATTGTAAAAAAAAAAACTATGGACAGACAAGCACACAGACATGCAGAAGCGATTGCAAAACCCCGTTTCCCACTGTGCAGGGAATGGTCTAGTAATGTAGGTGTAATGATCGAAAAAGTAAAATTCCTTTTGGGGTAATTAAAGGTTTAAATATCTACAAGACACTGATTTACAATAGATTATGTAATGGAGTGGGTTCATCCAGTCTGTATCACCTATATTATGTTCTGGATATCTGTTCTGGATTCTGCTTACCCACTGACTTGAAAAATCTGTTGGACGTCACAATGATGAACTTACCAGATTATGATTTTTGCTCCGTATTTGCGGATTTTGCTACGTGTTCATCAAAGGAAAGACAAGAGCAGAGGTAGTAAACCATTGAAAATTAATCTGTTAGAAATTGCTAAGAAATGATATCTGGAAATGTTTACAAAAGCTAAGGGAGCCTGCAGTCTGCAGTTGCATCACTTAAGCAAACATTGATTTATTCATCCACTGACCTTTCCACCTGGAGCTGTCAGTGTCATTGTTTGTCTCGTGGACCTGGTTTCCATGTGGCTTCCATGATGCTCACCATGCTGTTTATAAATGTATTCCTTTCATAAAATGTTGTCACAAGCAACCATGCGTGAGCTCTAGATGGGTAGATCAAATTTAAGTTTCCAGCTTTAAAAGAACCCACAACACCACTGGTATGGGTGGTATTATTGTCAAAAGCAACAACACATACCACTCATGCATATCAAAGCACAAAAATAAATTTTACAGCATTTGACATCTTAACATCTCATGGTATTGTCTTTATTATTAGCAATCATTAAAAGAAGTTGAATGATGGGTTGCTGTAGTTGAATGTTATCACATAAGGATGGCACATTGATACTTCTTTATATTTCCATATTGTGCAACTTTTTGGAATTCGTTTTTATTAAAACAATTTTGATGAAGGATTTACATTTATTCTCTTGGAGGAAGTGGTCCTTATAAACAGCCGTACCAGGCTCAAGAATAAGCCACCTGTTGCCTCCGCCAAGTACGCAATCCCGCAGGAAATAGGGCAACCAAGTAAGATCCACTACAAGTGCAGAGTCACAATTTGAAAAATGATTACCTCCTCCAAGATGAGTTGAAGAGATTTATAAAGCAGCCATGCGCAATACAAAGACGTAAGAATCTAAAGTAAAAGTTTGTGTGTGGCCACCACAGAGGGGAACCAGTGTAGGTGACAGAAGAGGCCCTCAGCTTTACCAGGGAAAGAAGTGAAGTATCTAGCACAAGTGTAGCATATGACAGGTAGGTGTTCATGGCCCCTGACACTTAAGGTGGCATGGAAAGACAATGTTGAGAGTCAAATAAGTGCCAGGGCTGCCAGCATGGCCTGGAGTAATGCACACTCACCCCTGAGCTGTCTAGCCTAGGTTTGAATCTCGGCCAGGCTACAAACTGTCATCCTGATGTCTCACAGGCATGGCGAGACATCAAAGTGTGTTCTGTCCCTCAGATGGACGTTAAACTGTGTGTCCTGTCTGCCAGCATTAGTCGGAGGATCCCACGGTGTCCTCCGAGAATAGTAGTTGAGCTATTCGCCAGCATCCTAGCCAAATTCCAGGGGCCATTACATGAGCGGCACAGTCATGCCCCCCTCAGCCAATGATGCCACTCGCAGCCATTGCGCTGCATACAAAAAAAATGAAGAATGCAAGTGCTGCGTGAAGATGTTTCCTAACAGTTGGTGATTTGGGAATTATGTGCATTTCCTGTGCAGGGACTTGACCTGAAAAGTTGAGATGTACAATCTTTTTGCCTACATGTGGGAACTGGTATAACAGAGTGCTTGCCTATGCCTATAGACTGATATACAATGGATTTCTTGCCTACATGTCAAGGCTGCAACAAAAACTTTCTTTACTAATGAATGTTAGAGGATAGAATTAAACTTTTACCAGGTTTAAAATATGAAATTGGGTTGAGAGAACTTGCATTCTTACTGAGATGCACATGTGCCACTGATAGTGTCCCATTACATTAGGACAGGGATTTGGCCAGGGTACCAGCACAAAATGTCCTACTCTTTTTGAAAGGTGCCAAGGGATCTTTAAAATACTCCAACAAAAGCTAGCAGATGGAACAGCCAATTGAATGTCCCTTTCAAAAGATGGCTTGCTCGTTGATGGAAGTTCCTGGCTGTTCCTGGCTGTGAAGCACAAATCCGACATTTTATAGTTCAGTCAAGAATCTAACCCATACTAGAGAGTTCAAAGGTAAGTGAGCTCTCACTGAGCTATCCAGTAAATGCGAAACACAACAGATAGCCTGTTTTTATATAAGTGAGAGGAAAATACCCAAATAACTGGGCACCATTTATTGAAAGTGGTTTTGTCTTCTTGGAGTGTTTGCTTTTTCCTTACTCATCCCCTATTTATGGTATTTCTCTGTCACTTCTTTCTCCCTCCACGCATGCAACACCCTCTCCTTGTCCAATTATCTCCTGTGTTCCCAAACACACACACAGCTGTAAGGACGAAGGACCTGAACAGTGGTGAGTTTGAGGTGAATGTGGGAGTGCATCAGGGGTCAGTACTAAGTCCACTACTACAGACTTGGCATTTAATATGGAATTTTTTTTTTTTATTGACTTGGGTTTACTTTCTTAACTCAGTATATCAATCTGGTGAGTTTCTTTTACACTTTGGTGATTTATTTGTTAAAAGAACCATGTCACTGATTGTCTGTCGCAGCAAGAAGTCAACAACAGGATTATATCACAGGTGGCGTGGCAAAATGTACGGACAGGTGCATTTGATGATTGGCTTCACAGTCAGGTATACAAGGGTTGTTGCGTTCTGTATTAGTGGAAAACAACTGCTGCACGTCTCCAAAAGTTATTGCCGCTTCCTCTGGAGATGGTCCGTCAACTCGACAATGCTGTTTTTCATGGTGTGGTGGCTTTACGAAATTACGGGATGAAACAGCGTGCTATTGCTCGGCAGTATGGCATCACTCAAGGTCAGGTGTTAAAGATCCTGAAACGAAATGCTCAGAGGGGTGTCCCAACTCCAATACCGAGGCCAGGACGTCCCCGCAGAACCACAAGGAGGGATGATCGCCAGCTGCACCGGTTAGTCCGCAATGGCCGGACCAAGTCAGCTAATCGGCTTAGGGCTGAGTGGCAGCAACTGACAAATGTGCCTGTATCCAGAAGGCTAGTCAACCAACGACTGGTTCAAGCAGGCTATTGTGCCAGGCGTCCCCTAAGAAAGCCACGCCTGGCCAGACAACACCGCCAGCGCCGATTGCAGTGGGCCAGAGAGCACCGTCAATGGCAGCCAGGACATTGGAATCACGTGATCTTCAGTGATGAGTCTCGATTTCTGGTCTATCGTCAAGATGGCCACGTCCGAGTACGCAGACAAATGCATGAAGCCTACAACAAAGATTGTATAGTGCCAGGAGTCCAAGCTGGAGGTGGTGGGGTGACCGTTTGGGCTGCTTTTCATGCAGGGGGCAAAACTGACTTGGTTGTTCTGAATGGAAACCTGAACCAGTTCAAGTACAGGGCCATTCTGGAAGAAACATTGCTTCCATTTGCTCGTGCAGCCTTTCGAGGAAACTTTGTCTTCCAAGATGACAATGCACGGCCTCATCGTGCTCGCATGATCCAACACTTTCTTGCTGACCGTGGTGTAGAGCATATGGAGTGGCCTGCCATGTCCCCAGATATGAATCCGATAGAGAACTTGTGGACAGAATTAACGCGTCAAATCGACCACTTGGACCAGCAGCCGACCTCTGTGCGTGAATTGCAGCAGGCTATTGTCACTGCATGGCAAGCAATTCCTGTCCAAACCTTGGCAAATCTCGTGAACAGCATGCCTCAACGTGTACGTGCTCTCCTGAATGCTCGTGGGGGTTACACGAAGTACTGAACTAATTTTACTGTCCGTAATCTCAGTCGTAATTTAACTTTTGTTTTTGTTAAAAAAAATTTTGGCTAATGTGCAAAATCAAGAGATATTTCTGGAAAACGTACAAAAGTTTAACACAGTACTGTCCATGAATTGAGTTCGATATCAGTTTACATCACTTTCAAGGATCAATTTATTTGTTTCGAAATGTCAAATGTGGTTTTTGTTTCTTTTAAAGGTCACATTAACAAAATCTCGAATAATTTCAACATAATTCCAATGAACTTTTGGTTCTAAGACATCTTGAAAAGTAAGTTCACCCCCACAAAAAAAATATTCCATATTAAATGCCAAGTCTGTATTTGTAGCTGTGATAGAGATGCTGGCTCAGAATGTAAAGGAGGGTTTACCATGGGAGTTGTTGTATGCAGATGATCTGGTGTTGATTGCAGAAAGTATGGATGGACTGAAGGAAAAGCTGAACAAGTGGAAGGAATGTATGGAGACAAAAGGTCTGAAGGTGAATATCGGAAAGACGAAGGTGATGGCAAGTGTTAAAGCATGTGGTGAGGTGGAAAGAACTGGGAAGTGGCCATGTGCCGTGTGCAGGAAGGGTGTCGGAGTGAACTCCATTCAATGTACAATGTGCGCTGAGTGGGTTCATCAAAAATGTAGTGGTCTGAGAGGGTCATTAACCAGTGTGGCAGCTACATTCAAATGTAAAGTGTGCACAGAGGGAGCTGCAGATGGAGGAAATGTTGAGTTGGATCTTGGAGACGGCGTGAAGCTGGAAGGTGTGAAAACATTTTGTTACCTTGGAGACATGCTAAATGGAGAAGGTGTATCAGACTCGGCAACGGTTGCTGGAGTGAGATGTGCATGTAAGAAGTTTCGGGAACTGAGTGGCGTGCTGATGAGGAGGGGAGTGTCGTTGAAGCTGAAGGGAAAGGTGTATGCTGCATGTGTGAGAAGTGTTATGATTTATGGGAGCGAGACATGGGTATTGAACGTAGAGCAGCAACGAAGGCTGGAAAGGGTGGAAATGTGAATGGTTTGGTGGATGTGCGGAGTATCGTTGAGAGAGAGGAAGACAAATGATGAATTGCGAAAGATGATGGGAATAGAGCCTGTGATTGATGCTGTGAAGAGGAACAGGTTGAGATGGTTTGGTCATGTGTTGAGGAAGGATGAAAGTGACTGGTTGAGAAGAGTGATGGAAATGAATGTAGAAGGAAGTAGAGGACGGGGAAGACCGAGAAAGACTTGGCTAAAGATGGTGGAAGAAGAAATGCAGGCAAGGGGGTTAACAAGGAGAGATGCAGAAAATAGGGTAAAATGGAGAAGATTGTCATGGGGACCGCAAGGCTAACCCCCACTCTAGCAGGGAAAATGGCCTTAAAATGCATGTTGTTGTTGTCCCAAACACTATTCGATTCACTGAAAAAGAACACGTCAGAAATTGTCAGATAAATTATATTATAGTCATGCCTATAAACATGGTCGAATACTACGCAACATTTCAAATATGAAATACTACGTCGAATGCTATGCTATGCAGTTTGGGGAATTAGGGGTGGATGTGGGGCAATTGAGGTGGATGTACTTGTAACCAGCAGCAAGCAAATGTGCAAAATGATAATTATCAAACTTTGGTTTGTGTCAATGGTTCGTGCTGGCAGGTTATGCATTTCCGTTTCTTACAACCACTCACAAAAATGTTTTCTTTCTAGAGAATAGCATGGGCATTACTGATCTCTGTGCAAGTGATGAGCAAAATATGTAAACAATAAGGTAATGGTAAGAAAAGCGATTCGTACCCATACAGGTAGTGGACAGAAAATGGAAAAACCAACAGAATGTCACTTAATTGGGTGGTGAGCCTCCACAGTCCACATGCATCCTGGATAGCATGGATATGACATGGCATGGA